>NC_057348.1:57080810-57390764 GCF_016509475.1 Prionailurus bengalensis | reverse complement strand
TTAGAATCTCATTTTAGGAGCACCTGGATGGCTCAGTCAGTTAAGCGTATGACTCTTAACTGACTGGGTTTCAGTTGGGGTCATGATCTCACGGTTTTGTGAGTTTTGTGAGTTCAAGTCCCACATTGGGCTGCGCACTGGCAGCAAAGAGCCTGTTTGGGATTCTCTCTCTCCCTCTTTCTCTGCCTCTTCCCCACTCACGCTGTCTCTGTCTCTCTCAAAATAAATAAATAAATAAACTTAAAAGAAAAAGAATCTCATTTTAATTTGCATCCTCCTGATGACATATGATGTGGGGCATCTTTCCATATGCTTATCTGCCATCTGTATACCCTCCCTGGTGAGATGTCTGTTCAGGTCTTTTGCTCATTTTTTAATTGGGTGGTTTGTTTTCCTTTTTTTTTTTTTGAGAGAGAAAGAGACAGAGCACAGGCAGGGGAGCGGCAGAGAGAGATAGAGAGGGAGACACAGAATCCGAAGCAGGCTCCAGGCTCCAAGCTGTCAGCACAGAGCCTGATGCGGGGCTCGAACCCACGAACTGGGAGATCATGACCTGAGCTGAAATTGGACACTTAGCCAGCTGAGCCACCCAGGTGCCCCTGGGTGGTTTGTTTTCTTACTGCTGAGTCTTAAGAGTTTTTTGGGTATCTTAGATAATAATCCTTTATCAGATATGTTTTTTGCACATCTTTCCGTGGTTTGTCTTTTCATCCTCTTTCTGTCGACTTGTTTTAAGGAGAATGTTGAAGTTCTGAGTTTGAGACCTACCCACGTGCAACACCAGTGGGACCCCCACCCCCTCGTGCCCCGTGCGTGGCCCCTGAGGGGAGAGGAAGGGTCCATGAAGGAAAGGACCAGACCTCACAGGAGCAAGGAGGAGGAGGCTCGTGGTTGGCAGTCTGTGAGAGGCTCCTTTCCAGAAGGAGACGTGGACATAGGGCATGGAGGGGAGCTGCGTATGGGAGAGCCGGGGTCCCCCCTGAGAAAAACCTAAGTCTGAGGAGGAAGACATTCAGAGGGTGGGGGAAGTGAGGAGACACTTGGAGGCAGCCAGGCACAGGCAGGGAGACCCGGTGGGAAACAGACTTCAAGTAAGGCTATTGTCCCCGAGGCTGGGGTGACAGTCCTGGGACGTCTTGGAGGCAGATCCATGTGGACTTTCCTGTGCCAGGGCAGGTGGACCCTCGAGCCAGCCAGCCAGCCAGCTGGACCGAGTACAGAAGCGGCACAGCCCCAATGTTGTCACCAGGGGTCCTTCCTGAGCCACCCCAAAAGCTTGTTGTCTGCCCTAGTCAATCCATTTCTCACACAAGAACCACCCCGCCCCCCCCCACTTTCAACAGACAGATCCTTAAAGAGCCAGTAACCAAATATGAACGTCAGGCTTTACTATGTTCACCTGGACATCCTGGGAAAAACCAAGACTTTCTAAAACACACACTCCAAATCCAAACCCTTCCCAGTGCCCCGCATCAGGGAGTTGCATTCTGGAGAGAACCTTCACTGAAATATTCCCTGACTCGACAAAACAGGCTGCTTTAAGGGCACGTCCATGACATTGTTAGCATTTGATTTCCTTTTGCAAAACCCACACCACGAAAAATACTCAAAGAGGTAAACATGACACGAGGCTGGAGCCCAGCTGGTCTCTTCAGTCCTGAGTTGTTGCCAAGTTCACACAAATTCATCAACTGTCAGAGCAGAACCGTAGCTCTATCCCCACCGCCCCAGGAAGAACAGAGGCTGTCACCATGGGCCCTGATCACAAGATCTCAAATCAGAAACCTTAGCCAAATTCTCTCCACTCCCACCTACCTGGAAATAACCCCGGGAAGGAACCTAAACTCTAATAGTCTGGTTCAGGATGACCTTTTCGACTCACTAATGCCAGGAGATCCCCATAGGATCTCAGATTTGCTACCACTCGACGGGTAGGAGGGTGGGAGGCAGGGAGGCTGGAAAAAGTGAAAGGCAGAAAGGAAGATTGATATTGAACAGCATTCTGAGTCACCAACCTGCAAATGTCACGGGTAGGAAACGCACTGACACACACAACCCCATGATGACTGGGCACTGTGACTCCCTGGGCCTCAAGGACACTTGACTTCTGGCGGTCACATATGCTCCAAAGAGCACCGGGAGCCCCTGCCCCCACACAATTTCTCCGTGCCTGTCGCTGTAGCTGATGTTCCACATAGGACAACTGGAATCAGCCTGAATGGACATAAATAAGAGACTTGTGATAAATTACAGCACACCCCTTGCAATGGAGTACTATGCAGCTGTAAAAAAAAAAAGAGGAAAGAGAATCCATCAGTGGATCCCTAAGAGACACTGTTCAGGGAGACAGACCAAGGTGCAGAACCCATTATTATTCAGCCATAAGAAAAAAGAAGGATATCCTACCGTTTGTGACAATGTGGACAGACCTTGAGGGCATTATGCTAACTGAAATAAGTCAGACAAAGACAAATGCAGAATTTAAAGTTAAAACACACATGGGGCACCTGGGTGGCTCAGTCGGTTGAGCGTCCGACTTCGTCTCAGGTCACGATCTCACAGTTCGTGGGTTCGAGCTCCGCATCAGGCTCTGTGCTGACCGCTTGCTCAGAGCCTGGAGTCTGCTTCGGATTCTGTGTCTCCTTCTCTCTCTGCCCCTCCCCCACTCATGCTTTTTCTCACTCTGTTTCTCAAAAATAAATAAAATGTAAAAAAAATTTTTTTTTAAATTAAAACACACACACACACACACACAACTGAGCTCAGAGTTACAGACTGGTGGTTGCCAGAGGTAGGGGGGTTGCAAAATACGTGAAGGATATCAAAAGGTACAGACTTCCTGTTATCAAATAAACAAATCCTGGGTAGTAACGCCCAGCATGGTGACTATAGTTAATAATACTGTAATGTGTGGGCACCTGGGCGGCTCAGTCGGTTAAGCATCCAACTTCAGCTCAGGTCACGATCTCGCGGTTTGTGAGTTCAAGCCCTGTATCGGGGTCTGTGCTGACAGCTCAGAGCCTGGAACCTGCTTCAGATTCTGTGTTTCATTCTCTCTCTGCCCCCGCCCCCCCTCCCCCCCCCCCCTCCGCCGGTGCTCTGTCTCTCTGTCTCTGAAAAATAAATAAATGTAAAAAAAATAATGTTTTTTTAAATAATACTGTAATGCGTGTTTGAAAGTTGCTAAGAGAGTGGACGTTAAAAGCTCTCACCCCAAGAAAAATGAATTCTGTAACCATGCATGGTGGTGGATCATTTTGCAACATATACCAGTGTCAAAGCATTAGGTTGTATACTTAAAACGAATACAACGTTATGTATCAGTTACACGTAAATTTAAAAAGGAGGAGGAAATAAATAAATAAATATTAAAAAGAGGGAGGGGGAAAATGTACATGCCTATATGCTTGTCTGGGAAAGCCGTCTCCAGAAGGACTCCCGAGGAACTAGAAACACTGGCTGTGTCTACACACAGCATAACTAGGACAGGGGCAGTGGAAGCAAGGGGCTTTCTACCTTTCAGATCTTAAACGACAGGAATGCATTATCTTTTATGATACATTTAGATTTAGGGGACGCCTGGGTGGCTCAGTCGGTTAAGCGTCCGACCTTTGATCTCAGCTCAGGTCTTGATCTCAGGGTCATGAGTTCAAGCCCTGCATTGGGCTCCAGGTTGGGCGTGAAGCCTACTTAAAAGAAGAAGAAGAAAAAGAAGAGACATTTAGATTTAAAGGAGGGGAATGAAAAAGATCTAGATATGGAGACCTGGAGAGATACACAAGATCATGATTAAATGAAAAACAGTTGTTGACAGGGGGTCTCGCGGGAGTCGATCTGTGTTGGGTTTTTTTTTAATGTGTATTTATTTTTGAGAGAGAGAGAGACAGAGCATGAGAAGGGCAGAGAGAGAGGAGACACAGAATCCGAAGCAGGCTCCAGGCTCTGAGCTGTCAGCACAAAGCCCGACGCGGAGCTCGAACCCACAAGCCGTGAGATCACAACCTGAGTCAAAGTCAGACACCTAACTGATGGAGCCACCCAGGTGCCCCTGTGTTTTTTGTTTTTTTTTTTAATTAAAAGGAACTTTCATTTAGACTTGTAAATACGGAGAAAAAGACTTGAGGGGTACACAGGAAAACAGAGCTTCCCTTGGGGAGTCTGGAAAAACAGAGAGGTCCTGTGATTTCCATTGTGTCCCAGTAATGTGATGGTTGAGGCAAATGGAAAGGTGCGCGGACGTCACATGGTCCTGAGCCAGTCTGGGTCCCACCACCCCAGCAGGGTGATGATGCCAAATTTCACTCCACGGTGGGCCGCCCGTGTAGACCTCCAGGGCTGCCGAAAAACTCAAATAAGGAGCCCGGCACCGGGAAGTCCGCCACCTACGAGAGCCTGTCATTGAACCCCACGCATGCAAGGACAACCGAGGAAGAGCCGTGAATCCACAATCACGTGAACACAGATTTCCAGTTTTAAAAGTGCACATGTGTCCTGCAGCTTCAGAAACTTAGCCTTGGTTGGGAGAGAGTTTCTGAGTGTCAAGGACGCAGCCCAGATGGGATCAAGGAGACGAGCCCCCGAAAGACGCAAGAGGACAATCAAGGCATCACCAGCCCTGCGGTCCACGCAGAGCCCTCCGAGGAGGCAACAAAGGAGCCAGGGCGGTGCCCTCCCTCGGTGGCACAGGGAGCTGGGAGACTGAGAAGCAGGCCTCAGTTCCGGGAGGCTCGGTCCAGTGGAACGGAGGGTGGGGGGGAAGGACAGGTGCCAAGGAGCTCTTTGCTCCCTTGGACAAAAGTGGAAATTTCGGGGTCTCCCATCTGGGAGGCAGGCCCAGCTTGAGCCCTGGGCACGCCTTCACCCTTCGGCCTCTGTTCTCGGAGCCTCAGCCCGCCTCACCGGTCCCGTGGGGTCTGCATGGGGACCCTGGCAGTGTGCTGGGGAGTTAACGACACACAGGGCCAAATATATCTAGGGGCACCTGGGTGGCTCAGTCGGTTAAGCGTCCGACTTCGGCTTAGATCATGATCTCGCGGTTTGTGGGTTCGAGCCCCGTGTCAGGCTCTGTGCGGACAGAGCCTGCTTCAGATTCTGTGTCTCCCTCTCCCTCTGCCCCTCCCCTGCTCATGCTCTGACTCTATCTTTCAATAATAAATAAAAATTAAAAGAAAAAAAATAAAATAATATAAAAGAAACAGATATTCTAAAAGTGTCTGCTGTGTCCTCAGGAAATGTCGTTTCCTTCTCCTCGGAAAGCCAGAGTGATGGAGCAGAGAGTTCTGTAGTCTTCTGAAGGGCATCCCTCCCACCTGTTCCTTCCGGCGGGAATCACACCCGGAAAGACAAAACGTGTGTGTTTGGATGCCCAAAACACCAGCAGGGCATCCCTTCACAAGAGATGCTTGGCTGGGGCAGCAACCCTTCGTCCTTGAGAACTTGCCTGCGCCCCCCACCCCCCCCACCCCCCCGCCACGTGCGAGCACCAGGCTGGGAATGGCGGTGTGTCTGGCCTCTGTCTCCTTCAGGCTGTGTGACCCTGGGCAAGGCCCTTAACCCATCTGTGCTTCTGTTTCCTCATCTGTAAGCTGGGGCCCAGGATGATTAAATGGAGATGATATAGACGAAAGGGGTGTGCATTTGCCATTATTATTATCAGTCCCTTTGGTTGAAGACTGTTATCTCCTGTCCTCTCGCTGCCACGTGCCAACATGGACCGATGTCCCAGTGGATCCGATATGTAGGAGTGGTCACAGGTGGGCAAGGTGGACCCTGTGGGTGCTGGCCATTGCCACATGGAGGCCAGACAGTGCTGTTTCAGCCCCCGGGGGAGCCAGTCATCCAACCACAGTGTGCTCTGTTAGGCCTAAGCCTTCAAATACACCTGAGTCAGCATGTAAGTGCTGAAGGATCACACATTTTTAAAAAATCCAAATTTGGGGGGCGCTGGGTGGCTCAGTTGGTCAAGCATCCGACTTTGGCTCAGGTCATGATCTGACAGTTCATGAGTTTGAGCCCCATGTCAGGTCCTGTGCTGACAGCTCAGAGCCTGGAGCCTGCTTTGGATTCTGTGTCTCCATCTCTCTCTGCCCCTCCCCCCCCACAAAAATAAATGAACATTAAAAAAATATTTTTTTTAGGGGCACCTGGGTGACTCAGTCGGTTAAGTGTCCAACTTCGGCTCAGGTCATGATCTCACAGTTCGTGAGTTCGAACCCTGCGTCAGGCTCTGTGCTGACAGCTCAGGGCCTGGGGCCTGTTTTGGAATCTGTGTCTCCCTCTCTCTCTGCTCCTCCCTGACTCACACTCTATCTCTCCCTGTCTCCCTCTGTCTCTCAAAAAGGAATAAACGTTAAAAAAATTTTTTAATCTAAATTTTTGATTTCTCTAGGGAAAAAATGGACGGTCTGCTAGCCCTGGGCCCACATCCCGCATAGCACCCATCAGCTGGAGCTGAACAGCAGTCACCTCCTTATACGTTCCCTATTGCCACCAGGACACAGAAGCTGCAATACTGTTTTCACTTCTGAAGGCCTTTATGCCGTTGCTCTTCCTATGGGTGAGACACGGCTCTTCGTATCCGTGTCTTTATCAAAAATTGGAAAATGGAAAGTAAACCAAAGAGCCATGGGTTTTACTTTATGGAAGTGAGGAACATTCCTGTGGAGTCAATCTGCAGACACGCGTCCTGTTCACTCATGCGCACGACCAGCTGGGCAGGTTGTCAGGGTCGTGCACTGCTCATCTCCAGGGGGCCCCACTGGGCCATAATTCGCCGTGAATGGCACCTCCTGTAAGTCACAGCCTGCACAGCCTGACATGGAAGCGGCCCAGCATTCAGGTCACAGGGCCCTCCGCCCCTCTTCAATCGTGCCTCCAAGATTGTCCTCCTGTGTGTTCCATACTCCCCTTCCGTGGTGTGCATCCTCTCTCACAAGAAAGCCCCAGGGCAGGGCTGTCTGGGGCTGTGTCAGTCTCTCCCAGGCCTTCACACTTCCTGCAAGTGCTTTTGATAATGCAGTGAAGAAGACCGCCAGAGATAATGATGCCTGGGACCTCAGTGCTTCCCAGAAGCCTCTGAAAAGTGATCTAAGATATATCTTCTGATCTGTGAAACCCCCATATTCAGCCTCCACGAATGGGAATTCCCTTGTTCAAGATTGGGCCTCACACCATAGCTACCACAAACCATTAAAAAAAAAAAAAGTAAAAAAACAACAACAAAAAAAATCTTACCCCCTTGCCCCACATGTCTATTTCTGGAAATCTAGCCTCAGAAAGTCAGAAAACAAGAGAAAAAGAGAGAAGGAGGGAAGGAGGGAAAGAGGAGGAGAGGAAAAGTTATATCCATGAAAATGTTCACGGGGCATGCCCAGCGAACATGCCTAATTGATCACCATGGGTAGTTTAGTGGAAAGATTTTGTTCGTTCATTTTGTTTTCGTTATTTTGAAAACTTTCTGCAATGCTATATTAGTTTGATAATTCAGACTAAACCAATGGAACCTTAAAACTTGAGGGATCTCAAGGGCTCCAGGCTACCCCCAGTAGCCCCTTTTCCACGCAGCTGGTGGCCAAGAGCAGACCCCAGAGCCAGAGTGCCCGGGGTTTCTTCCACTCCCCTGCTGAGTGTCGCTGGCAAGCTCCTTGAACCCCCCCCCCCCCCGGCTCCATTTCCTTATTTTTAAAATGGGTGCTGGAGTGCCTGGGTGGCTGTGTCAGTTAAGCATCCCGACTTCGGCTCAGGTCATGATCTCACCGTTCCCAAGTTCAAGCCCCGCGTCGGGCTCTGTGCTGACAGCTCGGAGCCTGGAGCCTGCTTCAGATTCTATGTCTCCCTCTCTTTCTGCCCTCCCCCTGCTCTGTCTCTCTCTCTTTCTCTCAAAAATAAACAAACATTAAAATAATTTTTTAAACTTTTTAATGGGTGCTGTAATAGTATCTATCTCATAAGGCTGTTGCAAAGACCAACTGAGTTAATAAATGTAAAAATGCGTAGAATAGTACCTAGTAAGACCTTAGTAAGTCCTTCTAAGTTGCTATTAGTGACGATAACAGTGGGTTGTGCTACCACTTCTTACTCAGCAGCGAAAACCCCAAACCCCCACTACTCCCAGCATCACCTTGCCCATCTTCCTCGCTCAAATGTACCCCAAACCCAACCCTGCCCTGGACCACCTGCAGCATTCACCTCCAGCTCCAGCAGAGGAGGAAAGATTGGGTGCCAAAAGGCCACCCCCACGCAGCCACCCTGCACCCCCGCTGCCTCCTGCTGGACCCTCTGGCCCTCTCCGCTCCCTCCAACCCCACCTCCTCAGCTCCCCTGTGCTCTGCCTTTGACGAGCCCTCTGTCTTCGGAGCCACGTCTTCCTCGCCCTGTCCTCAACTTGATGACCTTCGTCGCTAAAGGACTGACGTGAAACTCTGATTCAAAGTTAAACAGCAGAAGGAAGCTTTAGTTCATTTTATCTTTGATTTATCGTTGGGAGAGAGAGAGTGAGTGGCAGAGAGAGAGGACAGAGGATCCGAAGCAGGCCCGATGTGGGGCTCGAACTCACAAACTGTGAGATCGTGATCAGCGGTGAAGTCGGACACTCAACCGACTGAGCCACCCAGGTGCCCCAATTCATTCTATTGTTCATGCTGACGTGTTTCAAAGTAAATCACAGATCTCACATCACCCCACCCCTGTGTGGTATTTGAAAACAATACCACCTGTTGGGTACATAGTCGAAATACATTATCACTAGCAAAACAATATTTCACTGCTTTGGAGGCTTTAACAAGTTCCAGGAAAACTAAATGCGGTCCATGACCCTCCACTGGGTCTGTCTGGAGGCAGAATTGTCAACAAGGGACATTATTGGCTCAACTAGTGGGACAGGATCATAGCTAGTAAATTAGAGAAAAGTACAACCCTGAGGCTAATAACGGTGTTGTGTTCAGGTAAAAGATCCCTACTCTTAGGAAACATACACGGAAGTCTCTAAGGAAATCATGATACATACAATATCTTCTCCAGTGCATACTATATATGCATAATTTGCATTATATATAATACACATAGGGAGGAAGAGAGAGAGAAGGGGGAAGGGGGAAGATGATCAAGTAAAACCGAAACAATGGGGGCACCTGAGTGGCTCGGTCGATTGAGCGTCCGACTTCGGCTCAGGTCATGACCTCACAGTTTGTGGGTTCGAGCCCCGCGTCGGGCTCTGAGCTGACAGCTCCGAGCCTGGAACCTGCTTCCGATTCTGTGTCTCCCTCTCTCTCTGCCCCCTTCCCCACTTGTGCGCGTGCTCTCGCTCTCTCTCTCTGAAATAAATACATGTAAAAATATTTTTAAAGAAACGCGGACAGTGGATGAGCTGGAGTAAATGGTATACAGGCGACTTTTACACTACTCTTACTCTTTTTTCTAGGTTGGAATTTATTCCTTTTTTTAATGTTTATTTATTTTTGAGAAAGACAGAGCATGAGTGGGAAGGGACAGAGAGAGGGTGACGGGGGGGGGGGGCGGGTCATCCTCATTTAAAGGACGAGGAAAAAGAAATGGGTGTGAGGACTCAGTTAGCCCTCAGGGACTTGCCAGAGGGACAGGAGTCCTGGGTTCGCTGGGACCATCCTGACTCCAAATGTTCCTTCCACCCCTTGTTAGTGCCCTCAGACATGGCCATCTGGGAGTCTCGAGGTGGGGCTTACAAACTGTGCAACCATAGTTTGGGCATGTGGCCAGACGGCCCCTGCCAGCCCGGTCCTCCCCTCAGCCCTGAACAGGAAGGACAGGACTAGTCTCCCAGACTCAGGACCTGGAGCCCCTTTCAAAGCTCACGGGCTGGGCCACCACCAGGCCTGGCTTTCAAGGTCTTTGCGGCAACCCCTTCTCCCCGCTACCGGGTGCTCGGGCCTAGCCTGGCCAATGCTGCCTGGTAGCATCTTGCTGAGCAGATGGCCCGAATCCCGGACCCTTGTGGGAAGGATTTCCTGTGCCAGCCAAGCCCAGGCCCCACTATCGCGTCCCACCCGGGGCTGGGGCCTCCTCACTGGCGGTCGGTGGGAAACCTGCAGAGGAGGAGATGTGATTGGCTCCTCCAATCCCTGCCCTGCTTCGGGCCCTCCAAGAAGGCAGCTTCCTAGAGGAAGGGCCAAGACTTTTCAGAGGATTTTAGGGAGCAGGAAGCAGAGTGGGGACCCCTTGCCCTGCCAGCTTACACCACTCCCATCAGTTGGGGCCAGAAGAAGAGAGAAGCTTCTACCCGTGTGCCTACTCTGGTCAGTTCATAGTGCTTCCGGGCACCATGACGAGAAAGGACCTGAGGCCCAGTCCAAGCTTGAAGGAAAGAGTGTACCGGTGACATATTGGCCATGTCGGCACGACGTGGAATGGGAGACTGGCAGGGTACAGACTGTGTATTTGTCATCCCGGAGGTACGGTCTTTCCTCTCCCGAAATTGTAGGCATCCCCTCCACTAGAGAGAGGTGGGAGAGGTTATTAGCAGACTAGCAGGAATGCGATTACTACCCTCATAGCTAACAATATCTAGCACCTACTTTTAGCCAGGCACTTCGCAGATTCTGTCCCTGGAACAGTCCTAAAAGCGTGGGGACAATTAGGAAGGGCTGGAGTCTCACTGACCTCTGACACTCTGGAACTGAGGGGTAGGGGTTATGATACCTATTTTATAGCTGAGCTATTTTATAGCTGAGCTGAAGCATCTGAGGCTTACGACGTGCTCGCCGAGGTCCCACTGCTAGTAAGTGATAGAGCCAAGAATGGACCCCAAACCCAGGCGCTCTTGAGCCCCCCCCCCTTCGCTTCCCCCCGTCCACTCTTCCCATCCCAGGGCCCGGCCTCCTGCTGCCTTTCCTGAACCGCCCTCCTCCCACAAGTCCCCTGCAGATATGGGGGGCGTCAGCCTACAAAGCTGTGGATGCTGCTGGGAGGGGCAGCAAGGTGGGCAGGGGCTCACCACCCCCACAGGCAGCGGACAGGGGCCTCCCTGCATCCGTTATTCGCCCCCCAGCCCAGGCTCTGCCCACCACACAGCAGTGATAGATAGTTTGTGAAATACCCCAAGCTTGCGGTTGACCAGAATTCTGAAATAATTCCATTGAGACCGGAATTCATGCAATGTTCTGTATCCTGATGTGGTAAAGAAGGCAGCCCGCAGGGGGGCGAGGGGATGTGAAGGCCCGAGGATGGTGAGGCAGCCTCCAGGCCCTGCAGCAGTGGCTCCTGCCAAACCCCCCCCCTTGCCCACGGGCTCCGGAAGGCCCATCTGACAGGAGCGGAACCCTGATAAGCACCACCTGACCAGGAGGCCCCAGGCAGAGAGATTAATGCACAAATTGTCAACAACCTCCCCACGATGCACCCCCACAGGGGGAGCAGGGGCAGATGGGGGGGAGCACTGGGAAAGGAAGGACAGAGAGGCCTCAACCAGAGATAGGCAACAGGACAGCTCAGCCCACCCCAATCCCTCGGCTTCGGACTCGCTCCCCAACCTGCGGCACCCCAGCCCTGGGCACCCTGAGCTGGAAGGGGCCAAGGCGTGAGGCCAAGCGAGCATCATGGCGGCCCTGGGGCCTGAGCAGGCCCTTGTTGTGCAGGGAGACGGGTGGTTGTCTGCGGAGGACCTCCGCCTTGGCCTAGAAGCTTCCCATAGCGGTGACTTTCAAGCCCCCATGTCCACGACTGAGCCCGCGGGGCCCCAGGGGTTGGGGGGTGCTCCACCTGGCCCTGCCTGCCTCCTTGGCCGTTGGACTAGATGGGGATGTGGGCTTCTCCTTGGCCAGCCTCCTCTTCATGTTGTAAAGCATCCCTCCACTCCTGTAGCTGGGCAGGGACTCCAGACCCAGACTCGGTCGTGTGGGGTCACCGCAGTTCGGGGTCCCCCCCCCCCACAGGTCAATAGGTTTAGGCCAAATGAAGTTTCCTCTCCTCGCCTGGAAACCAGAATCCTGAGGGCAACCTCACAGGCTTTCCATAAAGCAAAATGAAAGGACTGCCATGGTACATTGAGATTATGAGACCCCCACAGGGAGGCAAAAAAGCGAAAACTTTTCTCTGAAGAAATGATGGTACGAGCCAATCAGACACAGCAGAGTGAAGGCCCACGGCTGCCCGGTGTTTGTTGGGTAGCTGGGTTTAGGTTGTTATTTCCAGCTTTGTTTAGAAGCTCTGAGCCGCATGCGTCCCCATGTGCCCAGGCCCCAGCCCTCTCACTCGCTCCCTCCCCTTCTTCCCTGCAGCAACCCCGAGTTACGCTGGTTATTTATGATTCGCACTTTGTGTCACGTAGAGTTAGCCATGCCGCACGGCCGTCCCACACCATGTCAGCCTGTCCCTGGCCCGTGTGTTCCAAGCCAGGGGGTTTTGGTCCCTGCCCCATCCCTCGCTCTGGAACGCCTCCCTCGTGTGTCTGAATCCCTCCATGGGCGAGGTACGCCAGGGTCCACCTGTCCAGTGCCCCTGGCATCCACAGCAGGACAGGTTGAAGGTGCTACCCTGGGTTGTACCCTGCATGTGCAGAGGGTACTGCCTCCAGAACAGCAAGGACCCAGACTGTAAACCCCGGTGCTGTCCTGGGCGGCACCAACCTAGAAGAGAGGCTCCTGGGGGGCCTGGGGACCGCAGACAGGCATGGCCAAGTCCAAAGCCACAGACTCAGGGACCTTGGGCCAGGCAGGGGGTGCGTACAAGTGTATAGATGGAAGTGGGAGGTGGGAGCACAGTCGGTTGTGTGGACCGGGCACACGGGAGCAGCCGCCGCTCTAGCCCAGGGCCACCAGGCAGGGGCACAGGCCCCCCCACAGCCCGATCATCGGAATTTTTTCAAGAGACGTAAAGAAGTCAGATTTTTAGGGGCGCCTGGGTGGCTCAGTCGGTTAAGCGTCTGACTTCGGCAGTTTGTGGGTTCGAGGGCCACATCGGGTTCTGTGCTGCCAGCTCAGAGCCTGGAGCCTGGAGACCCAGAAGCGTCTCCCTCTCTCTCCGCCCCTCCTCTGCTGGTGCTCTGTCCCTCTCTCTCTCAAAAATAAATAAAAACATTTTTTAAAAAATTTTTTTAATTAAAAAAAAAGTCAGACTTTTAGGGTATATCGCCTGGCTTTTAAGTGCTGAAAATTAACTCAGTACTTCATAATGATAATAACATTGCACAGGAAAAGGAAATACACATGGCGGCCAGAGAGTGCAAACTCCAGTCGGCAGCAAGGAGATTCAGCAGGTCCCACACTACATACGGCCAGTGAAAACACAAGGCCAGCCTGGGCAACATCATCCAGGTGTGTTTTCTGGGCCTAGCCCAGGGCTGGCTCTGGGCAGCCACCTAACTCAGACCTTATCCCAGGCCTCATGGAGGTAGACATGTAGATCATTAAAGTGCAGTGAAGAAGGGCAAGCATTCTTGTACAGGCATAGAGTTTTCTGGAAGCTCACAAAGAATTGCCAGCAAAGTTTTCCTTTGGGAGAGTGGTTGGCCACTATGGGCAGGTAGGAAGGAAACCTTTTACAGGGTTTTTGTTAATGTTTATTTATTTTGAGAGAATGAGAGAAAGTCACACATACACATGCGAGTGGGAGAGGGGCAGAGAGAGAGAGAGAGAGAGAGAGGGTTAGGGAGAATCCCAAGCAGGCTCCACGCTGTCAGTGCAGAGTCCGACACGGGGCTCGATCTCACAAACCGGGAGATCATGACCTGAGCTGAAATCAAGAGTCCGAAGCTTAAACGATGCCCCTACTTTCACAATTTTTAAAACACAAGATGCATTTCTAATGAATCTGTCTGTAAAGCAATGCAGTGACACTTGTAACTCACATTGCAGAACGCCCAGCAAGGCAGTAACTGTCCTCATCTAGGAGAGGAGAGGAGGATGGCAGTAAGCCCTCCCAGGGGTAATGTTGGCAGCTGGATTTTAGAGAAGAAATAGGAGTTTTTTCCAGGCAGACGAGGAGGGAAACTTCCTTGCAGACCAAGGAAATCAGCGTCTGTCGGGGTTGCTGGGGCAGGTTTATGGCATGGCACAAGCACGGACATGGAGGGAGAAATGAACTTGACACATGTCAGGGACCTGGAATCGAGCTGGAAACCATAGAGTGGTTCCAGAGCAGGGCCTGCAGCCTGAGAACGGCCCTGGGTCCTCACAAGTTCTGGCCCAGAGCTACCTCTCAGAGGTCCAGGAGGACCTCAGTCCTTCACTGGAGGATGAACAGCTGCCTCGGGTCGTGTGGGTTCTCAGGGAGCCTGGGCCCACCCACTGGGAGTCACAAAGGCCCGAGCAGCATAGCGTGACTAGCCGCCAACTAGGAGCCAGTCACCAGGTCTGAGTCTTGCTGGGACCTTCCCTCACCACAGTGGGACCTTTAGCTGTCTTTCCTAAGCTCCAGTTTTCCTTAGTAAAACCTCCAGCTGCATGGTAACTGTGAGGAACCAAGGGTATGAGGATGCCAAGTTCTCACCACTGGTCCTGACTTGCGGTGCAGAGCGGAACTCTGGGACAATTGCTGACGTCTATCCGACACCCACTTTTCTAAGTGCCCTACCGCCATCGATTTGTTCAGTCTGCGCAAGAGCCCTAAGCGGCAGTTCCAGCGATAATCCACATGACAGAGGAGGAAACTGAGGCAGGCAGGGTGACACACAGCCAGGGAGTGTGGGACCTGGGATTTGAACCCTGACGCAGCTGGCTCGGGCATCCCCGCCGTCACCCGCCACATACCTCGGGCTGGTGCCATGTGACTGCGTCATTCCAAAGTAGAATTTGGCCACCGTCAACAGAGGTCCTCTGCGCCAGAGCACAGGCCACCGACTGGCAAAAGCAACCCAGAGCCGGGGCCAAATGCCCGGGCCTGCCTCCTCCAGGCGAGAAGAGTGGATTTCCTGGGCGGGAGGCGCCCTCTGGTGGCGAAGGGCTCAGAGTCCCCGCCGCCTGGGAGGGTCTTTAGAGCAAGGGGAGGCGGGTCCAACTCTTACCTGAACCTGGCTCACACTCAGGCGCCAGGGCCCCGCAGCCCCACTTTGCAAAGGGGGAAACCAAAGCCCTGAAAACGGAGCAGTAACTTTGTCCGGGGCCACAGAACCGTTCATGGAAGAACTGCAGGAAGAAACCAGACTTCTGTCTAGCTGATCAGATACACAGAGTGGAGGATTCTAGCTACAACCGGATGTTGCAAAAGAAGACAAAAGCCCCAAAGTCAGGGCCCAGTTGAGGAGAGACTTCAGAGGAGCCCGACCAGAGTTTGGTCAACCCTGGGATGATCCCATTCTATGGAGGAGACCCAAGGCTCAATATCAGGCTGATTCCAAAGCCACCCTGCAGGCCAGCCTCCCAGAGGGAGGCCCAGGGGGCATCCTAATGGCCCCCGTGTTCCAGTGGAGGGCCCAGTGGAGGGTGGCATAAGGCAAAAGGGACTCAGTTTCCCCTCTGAAATAGGAGCTGAATCAGATGGGTGCCTGCCAGCATTCCAGCCCCACCGTCACACCCTGTGTCACACACTCCAGTCCTGTAGTCTGTGTTCCTACAGGGACAACAGACCCACCTCATGCCCCCTGTGGGCCAGCGCCCGCCCAGCCCCTGCCCGGTCATTTGAGCCTCACACCAACGACGGCTCTCCGAGTTAGGAATTACTATTGCCCCATTTTATGGATGGGAAATTCGAGGCTCAGGGCACCCGAGTACCTTGCCCAGTCACACTGCTCGGAAGTGGCAAAGCCAGCAGTCCACCCCAAGGGCCTGAGGTCACCTCCCTGCTCATGGTCTGTCTCATGGTCTCAACTAGCTGTAATGAAAATTTGTAATCTACCATTTCACTGACTTAAGTAAAAGATACTCTAAAAAAAAACCCAAAGGGAATGTACATCGAATGAAGGGATTCCATCTGACTACACGGAATCGCGAATGGAAAGCCTGGCGTTTGGAAGCAGCCCTGATTTTGTGAGATTACACGTTGGGGGTCTGTGAGATTCCAAGCTGCCCCACCTGGCAGACCCTCCAGACCCGCCCTCTGAGTCATTATGTCCCATCTCTCCCAGGGAACCGCACTGCCTAGTACCTCCTTTCCAGGCTGCGCTCTGGGGGCACAGATACCTCAGAGCGGATTGGAGCTTAAGACCAGGGCTCCCATCTTGCCCCAGGCCGGGCACAGCCCCACTGCCGTGTGCGCGGCACGATGTAACCACCATTCTGCAACCAGACTTGCCCGATGGCTGTTTGGCCCCAGAAGAATCACTCGTCTCTGACTTCCAGTCCTCACTGTAAATGGGAAGAAATCGCCCCCACTTGCCAGATTTGCTGTAGGGACGAAACAGAACCCCGGCCGAAGTCAGCAAAGCAGGGTGACACCACCGCGGGGGAGGGCGGTGCACGCTGGTGACCACCTTGCCAAGCCTGTGTGACCCACCAGTCCTCCCACCCCAGCTCCTTTGGCCAGGTCTACTCCCTGAAGCCTCCTTTGGGACAGAGGGAAGATGGGGGTGTGGGGGTCCATCACTGGGGATTCGAGGGTGGGACATGGGGGGGTGTGGCAGCCATCACTGGGGGTAGACGGTTGAGGGGTGGAGGACGCACAGTGAAATAATCTGGGATAGTACGTTGTGGATGCACACAGAGCAACACGGGCAGACCCCCAAAACTGAGCCAAGTATGGTCAGTAAGAATCAGAGTATGATTTAGAGCCAAGTGGACACATCCACATGAAAACATACCACATGCTTTCCCAGGACACACCCCCACATCTGAGGACACGCACTCTACACAGTGGGGCTGTCTACGGGGACAGAGGAGGGGAAGAGGGGTCAGGATGAAGGTACTTCGAGGACAGAGGCAGTGTGTCCCAATCTGAGAAAAAGAAACAAGTAGGGATTAATAACAGAACGCCCAGCCCAGAATCTAACCTATCAGACCATGGTTAAGGACTAAGTACCCGTGTCCGTGTCTAACAGATGGGAGTCCGGCAGGCAGGAGAGCAGGTGACTGTGGGTCCTGGGTAACAGATGGGCAGCGCCCCTAGAATCACAGGACAGCCACATTGGGATGGCGCCCTCAAGACCAGCTCTGCCAGGACCTGCAATTCACAAGCCCTAAGAGGGCCCCCAAATCCTCCCTCTCCCCCTCTCTCACACTCACACACACACACACACGTGCACGCATACAAATTGCAACTGCTATGTGTTAGGCACACACGTTCCTTGTGCTGGGATGTTTACTTACATGTTTTTCATCCTGTAACATCATTTGGCCCACTGTTCGGGTGGAAAAGTTAAGTGACTCCCAGAACCAAGAGATTCCGGGTAGATCTGGTTCCACCCTCTTCCAGCTGTCCCAGGGCTGCCTCCCACCACCACACACACATATGAAAGCATGCGCACGTGCACACACACACACACACACACACGGGTCACAGCATGGCAGAACACTTTCCTGGAGCTGCCTCTTCCCCTCCTGCGCCTCGGGTGTGCACAGATACCCTGTCCCAGTCCTCACACCCCCAATCGCCCTCTCTAGCTCTCCCAAATTCAAACAGGTCTCCTCCTCAGGACCCAGTCTCCATCCCTGACAACATCCCCCTCTCCCCCCCCCCCCCCCATGCTGCTGGAGTCCCTCACCTGGGTCTCCAGGGGCCTAGTTCATCTCCTGCCCAGTTCCCTCCTGGCTCTGAGCTTCCTGCTCCAGTGACCAGGCCTCATAAGGGGGAAACTGGGCTGTCTGGAAGGGCTCTGTGGGTGAGAGGCTGTGCCTTTGTGTAGAGGCCCTCAACACCCCCTAAGCACAAAGACCCACTTCTACTGCAGGCCTTGTGCTCGGCACAAAACCCAGGGCCTGCCCTGGACTCAGCCTGGTGGAGGAGGTGGCCAGGCCTGGGGGCTTCTGTGCCAGCCCCTAAGGGGGGATGGGCCAGAGCCGCAAAACCAGCCTCTGAGACTAAGTAAACAGAAAGATGCCCTCCGAAGAGAAGCCCATGTGAGTCAGGACGGAGGAGGGGGTGTGGAATAGCTGTGTGATGGGAGGGTGCATGGAGAGCCCCATGCAGCAGGCCTGAGGGTGCAAAGAAGTGTTTCTGCTCATGAGGGTGCCCTGGAGCAGCCTACTTGCCTGGAGGAGAGAGTCTGTGGGTGAGAAAAGGCCTAGAATGCCAGGCCTGCCTGTGCCAGCCCCGGGGCTGCAAAGTGAGGCAACAGTGCCCATCGACAGAGTGACTCAGGGTTAACAAAGGTGGACAGGTGCGTGCCCTGAGTGTCAGCGGTCATTATGACCGCGACTTGGCCTTCTAAGGTCCTTAAGGGCGGAGACTTTGCCCACTCCCCACCTAGCACACGCCCCGTGAACATCTGACACCCTCGACCCAGCCCAGCAGCGGGTGTGCGTGTCGGTCTGCAAGTCTCGGTGAGAACCATGGTGAGGTGGGCAGGTGCTCCCAGGTGCTGGATGGCCGCACGCCCGAGGCCGTGTGCCTTATCTGCCCCCCATGAGGGTACACGGGAGACAGAGATGGAGAGAAAGCCCTCACCCTGCTAGTGCAGGTCATGCGGAGGCTCGGGAAGGATCTGCTTTGCTCACGGTGCCTCCAGAGCTCGCTCACGAGGCAACCAGGAGCCAAGACGGGTCCTGCCTCAGAAAACCAGGCTCGGCCTCTCCGCTTAAGAGCCCAGCCCAGCACTGGGAAGAAGCTGGAACGGGGAAAGAAAGCTCTGTGACTCTCTCCTCAGCTGAGGCTCCTCCCTGCCTGGCTGGCCCCAGCATCAGGTGTCCATGGTAGGAGGGCCCTCGAACACCCATCATTGTGCAAGACGACTTGAGTCCCAAAGGGGAGAGGGAGCTGGGACCCAGGCTCCCATGCTCAGCGACCCCCGTCTGCACCTGAACCAATGAGCAATGGATGCTCATAAAGGCACTTTGTAAATAGCTAAGCTCTTCGGACAAAAGTGTTAGGCTAATCATTCCAGCAGCTGTTGAGGAGAGACTCCCATTTCTTAAGCCACTGCTCAAGAAGGGTTTCACTTGTGCCATGTC
Source organism: Prionailurus bengalensis (assembly GCF_016509475.1). Taxonomy (NCBI): domain Eukaryota; kingdom Metazoa; phylum Chordata; class Mammalia; order Carnivora; family Felidae; genus Prionailurus; species Prionailurus bengalensis. Next base: position 57,371,757 of record NC_057348.1, on the reverse strand, counting down.
ACTTGGTCCTTACAGACCTCCAACCATATGGTCCCCGATCTCCAGATGAGCAAGGTGAGGCTCAGAGGACAGGACAAGCCCTGGTCTGGAGTGGGTCACACGCCCAGTCAGGAGCCCGGCCCGGGGCACCAAGACAATGATGGCCGAGGGCACCAAGACCCGGGCCTCAAGGGCAGGGAGCAGGGAGCCAGGAGCTAAGGATCTGGGCTGCCCTGGAGAAAAGGGGTGCCATGATACCTGACTTGGAGGCAGGAATTTCTGCAGCCACCAGGGCCCAGCTGGGACGGAGCAGGGCAGGGAGGGGTGAGGTGGTGGGACTTGGGGTGTTCACTCAGCCTTCCAGTCAACACTCTGCCATGCCACCCTCCAGAGCTCTCGGTTCAGCGGTCTCCTCCCAGGGATGCCTCCCAGCCCTTCAGACTAAATCCAGTCATCACTGCACGCTATTTTGTCCCTCAAAACATCCATCGCTACCTGCCAACATTTTTCTAGTTTATTTTTTTTATTAATGTTTATATATTTTTGAGAGAAAGAGACAGAGCCCAAGAAGGGCAGTGGCAGAGGGACAGGGAGACACAGAATCCGAAGCAGGCTCCAGGCTCCGAGCTGTTGCCCCAGAGCCTGATGCAGGGCTCGAACCATGAAACGCAAGATCATGACCTGAGCCGAAGTCGGACGCTTAACCGACTGAGCCACCCAGGAATGCCTTTCTAGTTTCTTTCTGAAAGTCACACGCGGGACGACTGGGCAGCTCACTCAGTTAAGCATCCAACTTTGGCTCAGGTCATGACCTCACCATTCAGGAGTTCAAGGCCCCCATCAACCTATCTGCTGTCAGCACAGAGCCTACTTGGGATCCTCTGTCCCCCTGTCTCTCTGCCCCTCCGCCCACCAAAAAAAAATATTAAAAAATAAGTAAAAATTAAAAGTCACACAAGACTGTGTCCTACGTGCAATGTCCCTGGTGTCTTTCAGGCACAGTGTCTGACACACAGTAAAGCTATGTGTCAAGTGAATCAGAGGCATTGGGTGTGACACTTGACTCTGCTCAGAATGAGCTCCCAGTCTAGGGAGGCAAGCACCTCAGAGAGCAATGCCAAATTCCCAGGGGAAATAGGGAAGGCGGCCCAGGCCTCAGAGGGCGCTGGTGGGAGGCACAGCCAACGGCTCAGAGATCTCCCAGAGGTCTCCCCCTTCGGCCCTCAGTCCCATCCAGTCCTGCTCTTCAGGCTCCCTCTCTCCTAGATCTGCAACCTTTCCCTCCCCATGACCTCTTTCCTTCTCTCAGCATTTAAATGGGCTCCTTTCCATCACCCCCCACATGCAAATGATTCAGGCCCCATTATTACTCCTCTTGACTATGCCCCCATTCTGTTTTTTCTCATGCCCAGTCCCCTGCATTTCCTTCTGGGCCTGCCACAGAAAACACAGAACCAGTCACCTGAAGGAGGTTGGGAATTTAGAGGGCTGGGTTGGAGGCACCATGGAAGGACTGGCCACAGGAGGGGAGAGGCTCTGGTTCACGTCCAGCCCCATTTGAAGGTTCCCTCTTCCCTCTCTGTCATCTTCCAAGCCCGTCCAGGCAGGTGACAGACGAGTCAGCAGGTCTCACGCCAGAGTCCGAGAGTCCAGCCCAGCTTCAAAATGGCGCCAGGGCCAGGTCCAAGGCAGCAGGCCTGTGCGGAGGCCATGGGCCCTGGGGTACGCTTGGGGGCGTTTCCTGTCTGGGCCTGCGGCCCCCAACCGCTGGCAGCGCGGTTTCCGGCAGGGCTGCGGCCGGGGCCTGCACTATCAGCTTGGTACCAGATGCCCGGTCAGGATACTTGTGGTGAAACTGTGAGGGTGCACTTGGTCCTTTGGGGTTTTCTCCCGTGTCAGCCTCCAAGACAAATGAATGAGGGAAAGTGACATCCCGCCCTTCTTCACCCGTGTTTTCCCCCCTCTGAGCCAGGGGCCGGGCTGTGGGCAGCCGCCCAGGGCTGGGGGCCTGCCACCCAACCAGCTATGGCTGCAGGGACAGCTCAAGGCTGGGGCAGGGGAGGAGGCCAGGGCCAGGTCACTGGGGTCAGGAGTCTTGGCCAGGGTTGGGGGTCTCAAGAGTGGCAGGGAAGCCCCAGGAGAGCACTCCTCTCCGCCAGCCATGACGGCCACGGAGAGGGCAGGCTCAGTCTGAGACCAAATGAGAGTTATTAGGTGTCTGGGGCACCTTACCCTACACCGGTGGGGGCTAGGCCTGGGCCAGGGCTTCATACTCAGGACCCCACTTTACTGCCCATCCCAGGACTTGTAAGGAGAAAATTGGGGCCCTGTTTGCCACTAGGGAAATCAAGGACCCAAGAGGCACAGGGCTGTCAATGGACTAAGACGCTATGCCCCAGAGCTACGAATACAAGGAGGGGCTAGTGGAGAGTGTGGGGTGTCTCATCTGTGGTCCCCAGCCCTGATGCTGGGTGAGCTATGGGCCAGTTGGCCCCTAAACCCTACAGGGCATCTGGGAGCCCAAGTCCTCATTGTCCTTTGGCAGCACCGCGGCCGGGCTTGCACATAGACCCCAGACCCAGGTGTAGGCCAGGCCAGGGCTGTGGTTCCCGACCTGCACCCCTAGATGGCGCCACAGCCGGAGCATTGGCTTTGGGGAATATCGGAGCTGCCCAGCCCTTAAAGCAGCTGCAGCCCTGCACATGCGCGGCTTTTCAACCCCAGCGGGCCCTCTGCGCCTGTGCATTCCACCTTACTTCCTGGCGCCCCAGTGACGTGTCCACAGCTTCCACAGAGACACAAGGGCGCAAGCGCAGCTCCCTCCCCAGGTCTGGGAGCAGCCCAGCAGCCCAGCAGAGGGCGCCCGGCGACAGGGACCTCTGGTTCCGGCAACGTTGTCTTTTCCCGCTCTAAATTGAGAAAAGATTTCACCAAATGCAAAAGGATGGGGAGGGCTAGGAAGAAACTAGCCCAAAGGCCTGAGATGGTACCCACCCAGGGTAACCAGGTCCCCACTCTAAGACACACAGCTGCCCCTGGGGCTTCCTTAGAGAAGTAGAGGCAGCGCGGGGAGGCAAAGGAGAGGGTCAGCCAGCGCAGGGCTGCTTGCTGGGCAAGTAATCTGACAATTCCAGGGGAACAAAGGGAGGCCCAGCTCGGTCCCACCGAGGGGCGCCAGAGACTGGGCAAGTGTGGGGCCAGACCCACGAGAACACAACTGTGAACACCAGTCAAGTGCCGCCTCTACAGTTTCCAACCCTTGAGGCCACAACACCCCAAAGACGCACCCAGGATACTGCCAGGAACATTGACTGGAGGAATGGAAAGAGATTAAGCGATGGGACGAAACCAATAGTTAATGTTTAACGAGCAGCTGCCCTATGACACTCCATGTTTATTACCTCACGTGATCCATCCTATGAAGCGTTAACAAAGCACTGTTCCATTTTACAAATGAGGCAATGGATGCCTCAAAGACTCACCTAAGGTCACGGTGAGTGGCCTTAATATGCAGTCAGTCTGGGGTGCCTGGGTGGCTCAGTCAGTTGGGCATCCAACTCTTGCTTTCAGTTCGGTCAAGATCTCACGGTTCATGAAATCGAGACCTGCGTCAGGCTCTTGGGATTCTCTCCCTCTCTCTCCCTGCCCCTCCCCAGCTCGCACTCTTTCTCAAAATAAACTTAAAAAAAAAAAATGGTGAATACGTTCTAAAAACACTATGCAGTCTGTCTGACTGCACGCCCCACTCTTGAGCCAACATTCTCATGCACATCCAAGTCCTCTCCTTCCACTGTCCTTTGGACTCCTTATCTTCCCACTGCCGGAAAAACCTCTCACACTGCCCACGTCTTCTCACCTCTATATTCAGCCTCTCATTTTCCACCGGACCCTTCCCACTGGCACCGAACACACTTGAGTCTCCCTCCCCGTTCCCTCTCACAGCCTCTGACAACATTCGAAGGAAGCCTCAGCCTCGCCTGGGTCCCATTCCCATTCCCGCCGCTCCACCCACACAGCGCTCAAGTCCCTGAAGGCCGATGTCGGTGACCTGCTCCCAGCACAGGCTGACCTTTCCCAGCCTTCCTGTCACATGACCACTCAGCAGTGCTTGCTCCTGCTCCTCGTAAAGTCACCCCTTCCCTTAGTTTCCATAACCTCATACGTTCCTGCTCTCTTATTTCACAGGCCAGTTCACAACCTGTGCACAGATGGGGGGCTCCAAGTGGCCACTGTGCTTTGGAGCCCTATGTTGACTTCTGGGTCTCTTCTTCTTGACACCCTTCCTAGACACCCTCACCCACCACAACCTCTTACCTCGCTATTCCCACAGCCAGCTGCATGTTGAACGACCCCCACATTTATCATTTCCACACCAGGCCCCTTGGAACTCCAGGCCTAAATATCCAACTGCCCAGACATTTCCATTTGGAAGTCTCAGGCATGCCCACCTCACCGTCTCTGAAACAGACCTCATCATCATCCTCCTCGAAACTGGTCTTTATAGACCTCCCCCTGTTAAATGAATGGCACAACCATCCCTCAACCCACCCTGCCAGTACGTCACACGCTATGTCACATGCTGATCTGTGTGTCTGGCTGATAATAGAAGAGGCCCTTATCAGGCAAAACCCTCGCCCCATCAGAGCTAGTCCAGTAATTATGCACATCCCAACTGTGATATGATGTGCAGACAGAGTAGAACAAGAGGGGCTGACTGGGTGTGGGAGGTCATGAAAGGCCTCCCTGAAGCTACTACCTGAAAGCTGAGCAGGAACTACCTAAATGAAGACAAGGCATAAACCTCAGGCAGAGGGGCGCCCGAGTGGCTCAGTTGGTTAAGCGTCCGACTTCGGCTTAGGTCACGATCTCGTGGTTCGTGGGTTCGAGCCCCGCGATGGGCTCCGTTCTGACAGCTCGGAGCCTGGAGCCCGCTTCAGATTCTGTGTCTCCCTCTCTCTGCCCCTCTGCCGCCTGCACTCTGTCTCTCGCATTGTTTCAAAAATAAATAAAAGTTAAAAACAAACAAACAAAAAAAACCCCTCAGGCAGAGAGGAGAGGAGAGAAAGCATGGTATTCATCTCACACTGTCCATTCCCCCACCTAGATCTCTCAGCTACACCCATGTGGGCACATGGCCACCCTTGCCCAAGGTTCTCTCCCACACCCATTTATGGCCTTCAGCAGTTTGTTCTCGGCCAAAATGCAAGTCTAAGCATGTCTCATACAGTGGTTGGTCTTCCCTTGGTTTTAGCGTAAAACCAAAAGCCTCGCCAGACCTACAAAGCCTGATCTCATCTGGGCTCTCCCACCTCTGCAGCCTATGCCCTACGCTTTCAGATTCCTTTCAGGTCCTCAAGCCCTAGCCTGTCCCAAGGCCTTTGCATAGCATGCCCCCTGCCATCTATGTAACGCCTACAGAGCCCAACTCCAAAGTCACTGCCTTAGGGAAATTGCCCAATTCCCCTCTCGACCCAGATTGCGCTGGGTACTCTCCTGTAAATACTCAGAGAACCCTGTCCCTTTTCTTCATGGGGTTTTGTCACAGTTTGTGATTATGAATTTGTATTTGATCATCTGTCCTCCATAAGAACCACCTCTACCTCGTCCATCATTGTGTCCTTAGTGCCTAATATAGCATGTGATGCAAATAGATTTAAAAAAAGAAGTTTAAAAGAGCATTCACTACACCACTCTGTTTGATGGTTACATAGTCCACTTTACCTCTGTGGCCTTAAGTGTTCTAACATGTAAAATGCAGCCAACACTTGCCATGCAAACTTGGTCTAAGAAGCAAATCCACTATTTTTCAATGAATAAAAAGCACTTGATAAAGGACTATCCTCAGAGTTAAGAAATAAGTTACGAGACTGTCACCAGAACAAACAAAATGTTCACAGTCCCTGCTTTATTTTCATTTAGCCACACACGCTTTTAAAAAAAACAAACATACACTTACAAAATACCCAAACATCAGGAATTAGAGCAAAAAACAAGGGGCTTTGGGCTGAAACAATACCCTAGGCTTCAGAACAAAACAAAATCAATCACTACTGAAAATTTCTTTGTTCAAAACACAAAAATATTTTGTTTTTAATGGGATTTAAAGTGTTTTTGTTTCGTTTTGTTTTTGAAAAAAGGAACCCTTTAAGGACAAAAACTAAGTTTCTTGTATTGCCTGCAGCAGGGCCTGGCTTCACTTCCTTGAAGGCCTTTTGTAAAATACAGATGCCAGCATTCAATGGTCTTGATGATCACCTCCCCCTCTTCGCCCCCAACCTGTCATCTGAAAGTGCAGCGCCCCAGGCCCACCCTGATGACGATGGGGCTACAGAGCATCTAGGATGTGGTCGATCTTGGTGACCAGCTCCTGCCGCTTTCCAGAGATGAGCTTCTCATTCTCAATGTATGTGTCTTTCTTGAGCTTGCCGGCCACCAGCCGCTCAGCTTCCACCGCAGACTTCAGCACGAGCTCCTTGACCTGTGCATCCAGCTTCTGCATCTCGCTTACCTGGCCGAGGCAAGAGCAAGGCAGAGCTTGAGAAGGGTCCTCCCACCCTCCCTCAGCAGGGCCACCACCTCCCATGCCTACAGACCCTTGAGGCCCAGGGCAGACGGGCTGGCTATGGAAGGAGACAGGCCTGGCTTCAAATGCCAGCTCCACTCTCTACTCCTTCAAGATCCGACCCTGAGTGTCAGCTGTAGAGGAGAGTTGTGAGGATCAAGTGGGAACAGATGGGTCACCCCCTGGCACGGTACCAGGGACACAGTAGGTACTCGAGGTACACTCCTCCTCTTCCCTCTGGCTGGCCAAATCAGGTCCAGGGATTCGGTTAGACAAGACCAATGGCAGCGATATGGCAGAGAGACTGAATGTCTCCCCCGCTGTCACCAGCTGGGTGTGGGACTGAGGATCTCACGGTCACAATCATTCAACACGACAGTTATTTAGTGAGCCACAGTCCCAGGCACACTTCGAGGCTCTGGAAAAGAGCAGCAAAGACAGACTGGGCATCTCGCCTTTGCGAAGCTGCCAGGTACTCCTTGAGCACATAAAGAAAAGCTTCAGAAAGAGGGAGGAGCCATGAAGAACACAGCAAGGAGACTGCGTGCTGGGGAGCGGCATGTGGAGAGGGGGATTGTGGGACACTAGGAGGGGCATCTCTGGCAGCGAGGGAGACTCGTCTTCATTTACAGCCAACAAGAACTCACTCACAAAGCCTGTCCCAGGCACGGTTCTCAGCACTTGACGTGCACTAACTCCTTTCACACTCACAACACTGAGAGGTAAGTACTAAGACATGAAGAACGGAGGCACAGAAATCAGGTAACTTGCCCAGGTTTACAAAGCCTGAATCAGAGCCCGAATTCAAATGCGTGATTCTAAGTCTAGGTTCTTCTCAGCACACGCGAGCAGCCTGGAGCCTTGCCCAGGCTGGTCTCCAGCAGAGGAAGCAGCCGCTCTCCATGCCGGCCATGTGGACAGACAGTGACGTGGAGGCTAGAAGAGCTTTCTGATCCCAGCCCACAACCGACACCCCCAAACTTCTTGTTCCACTGTGAGGGTTGGCACCACAGGACCAGCCAGCGGTGAGCGGGAGCTGCCTGGTGTGTGCTCTACACAGAGCAGCCCCACGGTGCTCTAGCAGGTGGGGGACAATCCCTGGAAGTGTGACCAGGCAGGCAGAGAGCTGAGTGACTCCGGCATGGCAGACACTTACTTTGTCGCACAGGTCAGAGCCCTCTGTCTTCAGCCTGGACTGCAGCAATGCAATCTCACTGGTCAGGGCCTTGTGCTCTGTCTCCAGGCTCTTCTTGCCGCTGTTGAGGGTGGACACGTCCCGGGACTGCTTGTACCTATTGATGGTCTCATCAAAGTGACGGTAGAGACCTATTCTCTTGTTGACCAGGGTCAAGACTTGCTCTGTGATGCAAGCCACCTTCATCCTGGCCTCTGCGGCCGGATCCTGTGGGGGAGACATTGTGCATGACAACATCCAGGCCGGAGTCTGCCCCAACCTTCACCTTCCAAAAAGCACCCACCACCAGCTGTGCAAACAAGAAAAGCCATCTGAATCAAACCTTTGCTGACATTAAATCCACTCCAGTTCCGCAAAGGGCAGGACTGGGGACATGAGAATGAAGGAGACATTCACTTCAAAGTCCGGCAGGGCATACAGAGGGATGTGAAAAAAGATACTAATGCCAGAATACACCATGAAAGGGACAGGTGTGGTCCCAGGTGAAGAAAGAGAAGTCTCAATGCAAGTCAGGGAAGGCTTTCAGGACATTTATTATGTCTCTCTCCTTAAAACCTCCAAGAGTTTCCCAAGGCCCAAAGAATAAAGCCCAAGCTCTTTATCCTGCTATTCATGACCCTTTAGATGCGGCCCTACATACCTTCCAGCATTCTCTCTCACCATGAGTCTACTTCAAAAGTCCTAACTTGGTAGCTCAAAGGCTGAATCTGGTCTACAAATGGTTCATCTGGCCCACGATTATTTTTTTCTCAATGAATTATCAAAGCTTTAAGACAGGGAAATGTATACATAAGAAACTGATTGAATAAACTGACCCATTCATTCAACGAAGTACTCTGCAGCTGTACAAAAAATTAAAAAATTTTTTTAAAAAAGGAGGAAGCTCTCTATGAACTGGTATGGGTAATTCTCAGAATGTGTTTAGTGAAAAAAGAGGTACAGAAAATATGTACTAGTGCTATGCTTTGTGCAGAAAGAAGAAATGAGAATGAAAACATCTGCTTATTTTTGCCAGATAAATCAGGGAGGATACCCAGAGACTGATGAAATTGGTTATCCACAAGGCAGGGTTTTACAAATTCATAACCAAAATTAAATACTTAACAGTGACAGAGAGGGAAACTACAGCAAAATTCAAACAAATAAAAGAACTTAGTTATATTTCAAATGAGTTAATACAGGAAAACTAAGCCAATTACCTTGGGAACACAGTACTTTGATAAGACGTTCTCAGTTTAAAGACAAAAAGAACTACTAACGAATCCTGGGACTCTACTTGGTAGATCTGGTGTTTGTGGCAGCATGACTGCAGCAATTCTGAAACTATTTTGTGTGTTTACACAATTCAACAAATGAATAAATATATTAATGTTGGGATCCAGGAGAGAAGGAAACATGGTGGAATGAGGGAGTACGGCAAGAACCCTGTGGCTTCAGAATGGAGTGAACATCGGTGTTAACTGCTATTTTAAATACGTTTCTCCCCTGGCTCTGTCTGCTGAAAGGCCCAGACCCAGTGATACTCCAAAAGCAATGATCACACCTAGCTCACAGATCATAGTCCCCACGTACCATTCCACACTAAAAGGAACCAGGGCTGCCTGGAGAAAGTGCAGGGTATGCCTGGAACATGCTGTTGTGCCTGACAATAAGGAAGTGCTCAAAAAAATGAGGAGACAAGAAAAAAAGTCCAATCAGGAACAATTAGAGCATCAAAGGAAGTAGTGCCAGTGGACAACAGCCCATAGAATAAGGTAAGGCGCAAGTCGACACAAGCAACTAGCCAACAAGGAAGAAAAGCCTTCCCTACAGCACAGTGCCCGCAAAAGGAATCACAGTTTTTCAACCACCACATAACAGACTCAGACAAGAATCAATGGTAAATGCTCTAATGGGTGAATGTATGTGAGGGTATTTACATAGCCTCAAACAAATCATATATTAATTGCAAAGAGAAAAACAGTAACTTTAACATGAAGAAATCAGGCAGACATCAACTTAGCCCAATAAGGAGAGTTAACATCCCCAGCACTGGGACCAGCTGACATCAGGTACCCCTGACGTGATGCGCCGCAGACACAGCAGCACTTAAGTGCGTTCCTACCAAAAATGCAGGGCCTGAATTTAATCAGGGAGAAACATACGATACACCTAAGGGACGTCCTACCAAACTGGTCTCTACACACCAAATACGTCATGGTCATTAAAGACAAAGAGAGGCAGTGGAGCTGTTCCAGGTTAAAGGAGTCTAAGGAAATGTGACAACTAAATGCAAGGTATGATCCTCAGCTGGATTCTGGAGGAAGAAAAACAATTGCTAAAAATGTCACCGTCACTGGGACCATCAGCCAAATCTGAACAGAGCTTGCATGCTGGTTAACAGTGTTATGGCAATGTAACATTTCCTCAATTTGATCATCATACTGTGGTTCTATTAAGAGAATACCCTTGTCCCTAAGCTACACGCACACTTAAGTACTCAAGGAGGGGAAGGATAAAAACGTCTGCAACTTACTCTCGAATGGCCCAGGAAAAATAATTATATATAAAGAGACAGGCCAACATTAATTGCTAGGTCTAGGTAAAGAGTATACAAGTTATTTTTACTACACTTGCAAAATTTCCCTAATAGTGGAATTATTTTAAAGCAAAGTTTAAAAAAAACAAAAGCAGGGGCATCTGGCTGGCTTAGTCAGTGGAACATGTGACTCTTAATCTCAGGGTTGTGAGTTGAAACCCCATGTTGGGTGGAGCCTACTGAAAATAAAATTTAATATATATATGAAAAAAAAAATCAGCTTTTAAACTTAAAAAAACAAGACTATTTTGTAATAAAACCTAGACTCAGCCCTTCCGTCTGACAAGATTTGCTAGTAGCTGCCTCACTGGGCAGCCTCACCAGTCTATGGACCAGCCAGATCAACATCTTTGCTGCCCCTCATGGGGTCCACTCAAGCCCTTCCTGTTGTCGCACAAACTGTTCCTTCCAGCTGAATGCCCTTCTCCACCTTCTCTGCCTGTCACCGCCTCAGGGTAGTCCCACCACCGAAACACACACCTCCAGCTGCCCTGTTTCCACAGTACTCACCCGTCAGTAGCACCTGCCTCATTTAACACAGCACGCTCTGTGATCACAGTAAGAACAAGGTGTCTCTTTTCATGGTAAGGGTTAGCAGAGGCCACAGGCAGGGACAAGGCTTCTGGGGGACAGGGTTCTGCCTTGAACTTGTTCAAAGGACTGGTGCTCAGAAAAGCTAATGAAACACATGACCAAGGGTGCAAGATGACTAGCAAATGTAGGGGGAAAGCCAAAGGGTACCTTTGTGATGGAGAAGTCCAGCCTGACATAGATGATGACGGTGAAGAACAAGATGTAGAACGCAGCCACCACCAGCAGCGGCTCCTGCAGCATTAGCACCTTGTTGAACGTGTAGTGGACCTAGAAGAGAGAACGAGGAAGACGGGCTCTGACAGTCTGCACGGACGCTGGGGACAACACAGGGGCCTCAGCAGGCCAACGATCATCCAGGCTGCCCCAACTTACCCACGGAGGGGACTGTGCTCAAACCCCTACAGCCCAAGGAAGGAAAGATAAAGACAGCAAGTCCCTGGCCCCCAGGACCTCACACTCTGAGGAGGAAGGCCCAGAAGGCAGAACTGTGGAGCCACTTACCACGATGTCCTGAATGTGCTGTTCCACCAGATTTTTCTTATAGGCAACAATCACAGGGCGGCCAAATGTGTCCAGGTAGGTGTAGTGCAGCTCATCTGGGGCACGGCTGATTTCATAGGGACTGTCAACTTGGATGTTCCTGGACGCAGGCAGGAATGAAATACAGCCTTAGACAAACTGCACTGATCTACGTACGAGGTTTATTTAGGGTTGGAGAATTCTAAGGCTCAAGGGGCCTTTCAGGGTCATGAAGTTCACACTCCACTCTGCTCCCCTCCCGGCACCAGGGACCACCAGACCTCCCGAGACAGCTAACCCGCTGCCAGAAAACCCTGAGCATCGGACCACTTTCCTGCCGAGGCAACAACCATCCCCCTGCACCTTGTACTCGCTAGTCCTCGCCAGTGCTGGCCAACCCCTCGGAGTCACATAGCCCACACAGCCCTCCTGCTCATTCCACCCAACAAGAGCCTCGCCGGGACTTGAAGAGGCCCCTGAGAAGTTACTTCGAAGTACCTTCTCTTCACATGACTGAGAACTTCTTATAAGGTATAGTGGGACAGGCCCTGTTTTTGTCTGCCTGGATCCATTCTCCCTCCTCCAGGCTCTCACACTCTAGTTTTGCTAAAACTCCCCATCCCCCATGGAATGTCTTCCACAGCAGGAACAATCAAGGTGACTCTCTCTGGTGATCAGAGTGGACACATGACCTGGGAGGCCAAGCAGATGCTCCCCTTTGAAATGAACCCAGAGCAAAGTGACACAAATACGCACATAGGTGTTTGTCACTCATGCCAAGGGCGGGTCCCCTGTGAACATCCATCATCCATGGATGGATCCATCCACCCGGTTTCCACCAACTGGATTCCCAGAGACTCTCTGGATCTGCAACTTACGCTGCCATTTTATAAGAGATGCCTTACCCTTCAAATGCAGTCCTTTCTGCTTCAACTGGCCAACGACTGCCTACCGTTTTAAGCACAGAACCCTAATACACCACCAGGACCGCCCTTTCTGAACCTGGTCTGATGGGCCCGGGATAAAACAGAGCCATTACTCCATTGCTTTTTTTTTTTTTTTTTTTTTTTTAACGTTTATTATTTATTTTTGAGAGAGATAGAAAGACTGAGTGCAAGCAGGGGAGGGGCAGAGAGAGAGGGAGACACAGAATCCAAAGCAGGCTCCAGGCTCTGAGCTGACAGCACAGAGCACAATGTGGGGCGTGAACCCATGAAATGTGAGATCATGACCTGAGCCGAAGTCACATGCTTAACCGACTGAGCCACCCAGGCGCCCCCACTGCTCTTCTTTTTTATAGTAACACAGCACAAGCGCTACCTGGCTGTCCTGACTCTGCATTTTGTCCTCTTACAGATCATCCCATCCCCTCTGGAGGCTGCACCTGTCACACACAGGGACTCTGTTTGGGGAATAGGTTTCGTAAACAGGGGCACCTGGGTGGCTCAGTCGGTTAATCGTCCAACTCTGACTTCAGCTCAGGTCATGATCTCACAAGTTCATGAGTTTGAACCCCGCATCGGGCTCAATGCTATCAATGCAGAGCCCACTTCAGATTTTCTGTACCCCCCCCGCCTCCCCCCCGCCTCTTCCTCACTTGCACTCTCAAAAATAAATACATCTTTAAAAAAAAGAAAGAAAGTCCCTACAGGCCTCTCAGTCAAAGGTATGTACTGAGCACCTATTCTACACCCCTAGGACACAGTTTCCCCTTGAAGTACCACAAGGCCACCACCAGAGAAATGGGAAGCCGAGGAAAGGAACAGTCACACTCACTTGGCCCCCTCAGGCAAGATGATCTTCACTGTCAGAGAATCTATCACTTGCTCATCAAACACATGGTCCACAAACCTCATCTTCAGTGCATACTGGTCACCTGAAGAAAGAGCAAATACACGCAGTGATGTGAAAAACAGAGAAAATGGCACAGGAGCTAGAGGGATGCAGAGGGTATGGACGCTCTCATCTTCCAGAGAGGAATGAACAGATGCCATCTGAAGTTAACGGATGAGGAGACTCTGGGAGACAGAGGTGTGGTGGCAGCATGGTTTTGGGTCTTCACCGATTTCTACAGAAAGAGCAACAAGATGGCAAAACCAAAACCCCACGGAACATACTTACAACAAAACTGGATAAACTAGGGATCTCCACAAACCCCAAAACACAGAGGAGTCACAAAACACCAACAGTCACACAACCTGCACATTATCAGTAAGGCCACCAGTGTCTGTAGAGGAGGAAGAAGGAACCAACAGGGCAAGTGACAGACCTGAGAAGAGAAGAGCCCCAAACAAGACATATTCACTAGAGAGCGAAGCAGGCCAACTGGAGAAGAGCGGCCAGACCTCTGAGTCCTCCTCCCCCGGTCCCACATAGCAGAGAGCAAAATGGGCCCACAGACCTGCCAGTCTAGAGGCATCTAGCCCCTGAGACCTTGGAAAAGCCATCAGAGCTCCCCTCCAAGGACAGCACCATACACGGAGGAAAACAAAATCAAGCCTAACAGGAAAAACAGAGCTACAGGACACCGAGCCAGGGCAGGCTCCGAAAGCAAGCCACCATTTTTCATACTACATTAAATCAAATGTGCAGTTACGATACTTCGTCTTAATTGCTCACATTAAAAATGAGCAACGGGGGCGCCGGGCTGGCTCAGTCAGAAGAGCATGCCACTCCTGATCTCGGGGTCATGAGTTCGAGCCCCACACTGGGTACAGAGATTACTTAACTGAATAAATAAATAAAAGAAAAACTTTAGGGGAAAAAATGAGCAACAAAAAAGGATAAGGGTGTCCCTCAGTCTTAGAGTAAGTTATGTTTTTAAAAATTACTAAAAAAGACAACATCCCTACAGAAAATGAAAACATGCCAGAAATTCATGCCACAAAACTAATCAAAACTGTTCCTGCTTTTTAAAAACAGGCTAATGTTAAAGGTATTCTAAAAATGACACAAGTCATGAAAAAGTAATATAAACCAGAATTCTAGAAATTCAGAAATGACAACTCAGAAAAAAATTTAGGAAATAACTTTTAGAAATTAAAAAAACTGTCTTAGAAATGAAGGCTAAGCTAGAAAGAACAGGAGTGAATAAACACAACAGGTAATGTCTTCTAATAAATCAAAAGTAAAAGGAAGCAAAGTTTTCAATGAAGGAAAGATTCAAGAGAAATTGCCAAATATTAAAAACAGGCAAAGACTCTGGGGCGCCTGGGTGGCTCAGTCGGTTAAGCGGCCGACTTCGGCTCAGGTCACAATCTCACGGTCTGTGAGTTCAAGCCCCACATCGGGCTCTGTGCTGACCGCTCAGAGCCTGAAGTCTGTTTCAGATTCTGTGTCTCCCTCTCTCTCTGACCCTCCCCCGTTCATGCTCTCTGTCTCAAAAATAAATAAATGTTAAAAAAAAAAATTTTTTTTTTAAATAAAAAAAACAGGCAAAGACTCAACATAAAAATAATCGGGAGCGCCAAAGAAAAAACTTACAAAAAGGTTTAAAACTGTAAGTTGAAAAACCATAATGCAGACCCAAAAATAGCAACCCAGAGCAACCACTGCCAAGATGTGTTCTAGTAGAAGTATTAGGATTTTTTTTTTAATGTTTACTTTTGAGAGACAAAGCGTGAGCAGGGTGGGGCAGAGAGAGAGGGCGACATTGAATCTGAAGTATAGGCTCCAGGCTCCGAGCTATCAGCACAGAGCCCAACATGAGGCTTGAACCCACAAACCATGAAATCATGACCTGAGCCAAAGTCAAGACGCTTAACTGACGGAGCCACCCAGACGCCCCAAAAGTATTAGATTCTAAAGAAAGAATCCCTTTCAATATTTAAGACTTAGAAGGCAAGTGACTCGCAGAGGGGAAAAATTAAATCATCAGACTTTGACAGCAATACTTTATACCAATAAGAGTGTAACACATGTAAGATACTCCAGGAAAGATGTGTAAGCCAAGGATTTTATATTCATCAAAGTGACTCATATGCACAAAAGGCACAACCTGTTAACATGTAAGAACTCATTCCTACAAGCCCTTCCTAAGGAATCTACTAGAGAATGAGCTTCAGATCATCAAAATGAATAGAGACCTATCAGTCGATGTAAAAACTGACATGGTGAGCATTAACTACACTTACTGCAGAGCTAAGACCAGTTAAAAGTGGGGAGGTATGCTGTGTAACAGCTATTTGTTCTGATGATATATACATAGTATATATGCAGCACACCAAAAAATGGGGTAGAGGGGCACCAGAGTGGCTCAGTCAGTTGAGCATCCAACTTCGGCTCAGGTCATGACCTTATGGTTTGGGAGTTCGAGCCCCATATTGGGCTGGCTGCGGTTAGTTAGCACAGAGCCCACTTTGGATCCTCTGTCCCCTTCTCTCTCTGCCCCTCTCCCATCTGCTTTCTCCCTCTCTTTCTCTCTCAAAAATAATAAACATTTAAAAACTTAAAAAAAAATGGGGCAGAATGGGGAGAGGATATTCCAAAAATAAATAAATAAATAAATAAATAAACTAACTCTTTTCAGTAACCATATTGGAAGTGGCAGTGTGATCGTTTTTATTCTGAGACTGTTGTGTAGCAGGTGTGGGATAAAACAATTGTGGAATGCTCTAATTCTGTCACCCTCTCTGTCCTTCAGAACAAGAATTCTCAGTATGGAACTAAGTACAGATATAACAGGAACAAAATCCCTATAGCTCATACTATTAAGTAACTATAAAACTTCATAATTTTGTTTATACAAAGACATAATATATACTTAACTCCATTAACTGAAAAGGCCTAGAAAATTTTTTTTTAAGTTTATTTATTTTTGAGAGAGAGACCAAGCGAGCATGCACGTAAGTGGGGGAGGAGCAGAGAGATGGGGGAAAGAGAGAATCCCAAGCAGGCTGCACACTGTCAGCATGGAGCCCAACGTAGGGCTTGAACTCACGAACTGTGAGATCATAACCTGAGCCGAAATCAAGAGTCAGATGCTTAATTGACTGATACACCCAGGCACCCCGAAAAGGCCTAGAAATTGACCAAACTAAGCGCAATGAACATTCCTAGTTCTCAGGTTGTGGTCTTAAAACACCCTTTTCCACAAGAAGAAACCAGAGCTTTAAAGAGAAAGAGCTGATTCCAGGTCTGGGACAGAAAATAAACAAGTTGAGGAGTGCCTGACTGGCTCAGTCAGAAGAGCATGCAACTCTTAATCTCAAAGTTGTGAGTTTGAGCCCCACTCTGGGTGTAGAGATTACTTAAATAAATAAAACTTAAAAAAAAAAAAAACAAGAAATGAAAATATACAAGTTGAACCAAGAATGTCTTTTCATAAGACAGCAAGGAAGGTTAACAGCTATCAATTTGCAAGAAATACAGAAGACACAGGAATACACTGAATAATATAGGAATAATACAGGAACAGCATTTTGAGTAAGCAGTCAGCAAAATCCAGACTGGAGACTACACTACAAGTGGCTCAAGTTCTTCAACAGATAAACTATATTCAACACACACACACACACAGGAGGGACTGTGGATTATTAGAGACTGATAAGACATCGAATTTTTTGAAAGGGCAAGACTAAAGTAGATTATCTAGAGAAGTACACTTGGGTGATAAAGCTATGAAGAAAGTCAAGAAAGTGGTTACCAAGAGTCAGGATGGTAACTACGGTTGTGGGGAAGGAAGAGGTACATGGAGAGCCTTTTGGCTGGCTGGCAAAGTTCAACTTCTTGACCTGAGTGGTGTTTACAAGGTGTTCTAGTCATTTACTGAGCTATACATCTGTTTTGTATGGTTTTCTACATTCAATTTTGTGTTTAAAAGGTTTTAAAAAGAAAGACTTGAAGAAAATATGGCCAAATCATTATAATGATTAGTTCTGGGTGCTCGCATAAAAGTGCTTATTATTCTGAGTTTTCCTTAATTTTTTTTTTTTTTTTTTAATTTTTTTTTTCAACGTTTATTTATTTTGGGGACAGAGAGAGACAGAGCATGAACGGGGGACGGGCAGAGAAAGAGGGAGACACAGAATCGGAAACAGGCTCCAGGCTCTGAGCCATCAGCCCAGAGCCTGACGCGGGGCTCGAACTCCCAGACCGCGAGATCGTGACCTGGCTGAAGTCGGACGCTTAACCGACTGCGCCACCCAGGCGCCCCTTCCTTAATTTTTTAAATACCTCAAATTAAAAAAAACTTATGCAGCTCTGTCTTATGATGGAACCGGGGGTTAGAAGAGGATTTTGACTAGGCTGTGTGAACTATTACATGCAGGCATTACTTTTACAACAGTAATTTATCTCCACCCATGAAAAGTTGTTTCTGCTATCCCAGCCTTCCAAAAAATGATAATTCTCTCTTCCCATCAAAAACGACTGGTAATTCTCAAAACAAACGAACACCAGTAGAAATAAAAATGCAGGAAATGAAAGATAATGATAGTCTCTCCCCTAAGCACTAAGTACTAAAGACTGACCCAAATTATAGAGGTACTCATAGCTTGGGAGGTTGTAGCCAACAATGTAATGAGTCTTCCACCCGCCAAACAGAGGGAAGCGAGGCCGGATTTCCATCTCTACAGAGTCGTCCAAAATAAGGAGGTGGCTGGTGGAAACGTTGCCAATCTCATCCCGGTAGTAAACATCCTGGGCAGCAGCAGGGAGGATGGTCTGCAAGAGAAGGGACATGCCTGAAAGCCTCCAGAAACTTACTCACAGG
Source organism: Prionailurus bengalensis (assembly GCF_016509475.1). Taxonomy (NCBI): domain Eukaryota; kingdom Metazoa; phylum Chordata; class Mammalia; order Carnivora; family Felidae; genus Prionailurus; species Prionailurus bengalensis. Next base: position 57,353,618 of record NC_057348.1, on the reverse strand, counting down.
AGATGATCCTAATGACAGAAAAGATTTTCTACACCAAGAGCCTCCTTGTAGCAATATTTAATTAAAACAGTCCCCAAACTGGAAACAACCTAAAAAGAAGTCTAACTACACCCAAGGCTTCAAAATTTCTAGATATTGTAACTATTTCTCAATCATGGTAAATAGCCAAATTCTCCTGAACAATAAATAATGAAGAGAATTGTAAATACCTTTACGAATACTAAACGATTAATACAAAGATAAAAATAATCTTTAAACTACTCTGCAGGGAGAGAAACATAAAAATGGAAGAAATTACATCAAATCGCTAGGTGGCAGGGTTATGGAGGGTTTCTCCACCTCTTTACTGTGGCTTCCAAATCTGTAAGTATCTTTTCGTAATCAGGAAGAAATAATGCTAACACTTCCATTCACATAATGAGCCCTTCTATAAAACAGAAGAACAGCTGACCCTTGAACAACATGAGTAGTTCATAAACTGCATGAGTCCACTTATATGTGGATTTTTTTTCAGTAAATACAGTACTTAAATGCCATGTTCTCTTCCTTATGATTTTCTTAATATTTTTTTCTCTAGCTTACTTTGTCATAAGAATGTAGTATATAATTAATACATACAACATACCAAACAATGTCATAATGGACTGTTTATGTTATCAGGAAGGCTTCCAAAAACAGGAGGCTATAAGTAGTTAAATTTTCAGAGAGTCAAAAGTTATACACAGACTTTCAACTGTGTGGGGGGCTAGCACCCCTAACGTCTGTGTTTCTCAAGGGTTTTTTTTTTTTTTTTTAACGTTTATTTATTTTTTGAGACAGAGAGAGACAGAGCATGAATGGGAGAGGGTCAGAGAGAGGGAGACACAGAATCTGAAACAGGCTCCAGGCTCTGAGCTGTCAGCACAGAGCCCGACGTGGGGCTCAAACTCACGGATGTGAGATCATGACCTGAGCCGAAATCGGACACTTAACCGACTGAGCCACCCAGGCGCCCCTCAAGGGGGTTTTCAACTGTGCATGTTTTCAGCTTTCCACTGTACACGCTCTTATTTACAAGACAAAAAATATATACAACTTCATATGCAATATAATCACGTATCTTTTTAAAAGAGCATTATAAAAGAAAAAAGAAATATTAAAATATGAGCAATAGTAATGTCTGGGTGGTGGTTTGGTCTTCCTTTTTCTATTATTCAAGTTTTCTTTTAAAAACATGGCCTACTTTAGGGCACCTGGCTGGCTCAGTCACTGGAGTATGCGACTCTTGACTGCAGGGTTATGAGTGTAAGACCCATGGTGGGTGTAGATATTATTTAAAAATAAAATTAAAAAAAACCCCAAAAACAACAAAAAATAAACAAAATTATTAAAAAAACAAACAAACACGTGGCCTACATATACAAATGGGGGCACTTTTTTTTAAAGATTCTTTCTGCTGGTTCTAACACTGTGAGCTCAACTACCTGAACACCAAACAATCCCAAACAACGGTCAATATTCAGATACTTTAAAAAAGCAAAAGAAAGGGCAGATATGATAAAATGATACTTTCTCCCACTGTCTGGTTGAAGACCCCATACCTTAAATGAGCGGATGGAGGCTATTCCACTATCTGGCTGTCTCTGGTAATCATAGCGTGAAAAGGGCCCCTTCAGCACAGCCCCTGTATGCTTCAAGTCTACATTTTCTTCCACAGCAATGTTACCCCAGTGAGAGACCTCGATGACTCGGGTCATGCTGGTGATGGTCAGGAAAGGGCTGTTGTTCTCATAATGTACTTTAAAAGTGTCCTATAAAGGAAGGAAACAAGTGACAAATGAATCAATACTAGTTTCAAATAAACTGGAGACAATCCATGTATCAGCAACAGAATGGTTAAATTATGGTATATCTACTGTGGGCCACATTCTAAAATGATGCTTACTAGGACTTTTTACTGGCATAGGGAAATAAACATTCAGGATATATTATTAAATAGAAAAATAGGATACACAAAATTGCTTTAGGTTCCAACATATCATTTGTGGTCTTTTTTATTTTGTTTTGTTTTTAATATGAAATTTATTGTCAAATTGGTTTCCATACAACACCCAGTGCTCATCCCAACAGGTGCCCTCAATACCCATCACGCACCCTCCCCATCATTTGTATTTTAAAAACAAAAACTTCTATGCTCCACTCATCTTATAGCCACCATATGAGTAAAAGGACAAAAAAAAAAAAAAAACTGGAATGAAATACATGAGAATCCCAAGTAACAGTTATAGATGATTTCTTTCTCCTTGTACGTTCTATTTGCAAAATTTCTACAATGAGCTTTTTAAATTGCCTTTTAAATAATTTTTCCGGTTTTAACATAAAATGAAACCTTAAACTATAATAAAGAAAAAGTGTGACTAGGTAATATTCGTGATCTAATAAAGACATGATCTCTACCCAATGAGCTAGCAAATAACCTCAAAACTGAGGATGATTCATAACATTACTGAATTTTTCTAGCACCTAAGAAGACTTATACAGAAAAGTTCATGGAAGACTTTTTCAGCTAACACGTATGGAGCTAACATGTTATCTGGTAGTCACTTTTATGAGCTCTAAACAAATGTATGATCATTAATGCTCAAAACAACAGTGAGGTACTACCCATCTCATTTTACAAATTAAAAAAACCGAGGCCCAGCAGTTTTAACATATTCAAGGTCATAAATGAATCCAAGTGGCAATACTAAGTCTTCGGGTCTTCAACTCTGTAGTTCTGGCTCCGCACTCCTCCACAGTAAATACTGCCTCCCAATGACATCTCAGAGAATTAAAGGAAATACTTTTGGCAATTCCTCCTCCACTTTGCCAATTTCACCACTGAAATTAGTATTAATTCCTCCCAATCACTAAGTAATATAAATGCCCCTCTATGAATACACACCTGGAACCTTAAAAAACGGTATCTAAAAGGACAGAAGGATCAAAAAAATACCCTTCTTCCCCAAAAGACCATGAAAAGGACACTGTATTCATTCTCATATATCCTACTACTTTATTCACTCATTCTAGGACTGAATTTTTAAAAGTTCAATTTCATCCATATCGTATTATTTAATGCCAATAGTGACAAGGGTGCAAGGAAACCAGCAGTTTCTGACTGCTGATGCCATGATAAATTGGCTTAACCTTTTGAAAAACCACTTGGCAATATACATCAAAAGATTTTTAGGGGCACCTGGGTGGCTCAGTCAGTTAAGCATCTGACTTCAGCTCAGATCATGATCCGGCGGTTTGTGAGTTTGTGCCCCACATCAGGCTCTCTGCTGTCAGCACAGAGCCAGCTTCAGGTCCTCTGTGTCAGCCTTCCCCCCCCCCCCCCCGCTCCTCCCCCACTCGTGCATGCGGATGCCCTTTTTCAAAACTAAACATTCAAAAAAAACATTTTTAAATGTTCATATGCCTTACTTTGAAAACTTTTACTTCAGAAAATCTATCCTATGGCTGACAAACACATGAAAAGATGCTCATCACCCAACATGAGGGAAATGCAAATAACTACAATCAGGTATCACCTCACAACTCTTGAGAAAGGCTAAACTCAACAACACAAGAAACAGGTGTTGGTGAGAATGCGAGAAAAGGGAACCCTTGTGCGTGCACTGTTGGTGGGAATGCAAACTGGTGCATCCACTCTGGAAAACAGTGTGCAGGTTCCTCAAAAAGTTAAAAACAGAACTACATTATGATCCAGCACTACTGAAACTACGGGGTACTCACCCCAAAAATACAAAAACACCAATTCAAAGGGATACATGCACCTCTATGTTTATAGCATTATTTACAATAGCCAAGATATGGAATCAGCCCAAGTGTCTGTCAACCAGTGAATGGATGAGATGTGGTATACACATACACAACATAATATAGTGCTTAGCAAAATTAGTCAGCGAGAGCAAGACAAACACAAAACAATCTCTCTCTCTCCTTTTGAGAAGAAGGGCACTGCCAGCACAGAGACCCATGCGGGGCTTGAACACACAAACCATGAGATCATGACCCAAGCCGAAGTTGGATGCTTAACCGACTGAGCCACCCAGGCGCCCCAGGAAACAGGTTCTTAACTATAAAGAACTGGTGGCTATCAGAGTGGAGGAGGGTGGGGGGATGGGTTAAATAGGTGAAGGTGATTAAGGATTACACTGGATGCAATGAGCACTAGGTGTTGCATGGTTGAATCACTGCATTGTACTCCTGAAACTAATATTACACCATATGTTATCTAACTGGAATTAAAGTAAAAACTTTAAAAGAGGGGCGCCTAGGTGGCTCAGTCAGTTTAGTGTCCCACTTCGGCTCAGATCAATCTCACGGTTCGTCAGTTCAAGCCCCGCATCAGGCTCTCTAGCAGCGTGGAGACTGTTTCAGATTCTCTCCCCTCTCTCTCTGCCTGTCCCCTGCTCTCTCTCAAAAATAAATAAACATTTAAAAGAAAATCTATCCTGACAATATATAAAAAGTTATATGCAAAGATATTAATGTTATAGTATTAAACTTCTTTTTTTTTTAAATTCAAGTTAGTTAACATACAGTGTAGTAGTGGTTTCAGGAGTAGAACCCAGTGATTCATCACTTACATATAACACCCAGTGCTCGTCCCAACAAGTGCCCTCCTTAATGCCCATCACCCATTTAGCCTTTCCCTATCCACCTCCCCTCCAGAAACCCTTAATTTGTTCTCTGTGTTTAAGACCTCTTACGGTTTGCCTCCCTCTCTATTTTTATATTATTTTTCCTTCTCTTCCCCTATGTTCATCTGTTGTGCTGCTTAAATTCCACATATGAGTGAAATCATGAGACTGATCTTTTTCTGACTGGCGTATTTCATTTAGCATAATACACTCTAGTTCCATCCACGCTGTTGCAAATGGCAAGACTGCATTCTTTTTGATTGCCAAGTAATATTCCATTGAGTATATATACCACATCTTCTTTATTTGGGCTCTTTCATAATTTGGCTATTGAGTTCTATTTTTTTTAATAATTTATTTTTTTTAATTTACATCCAAGTTAGTTAGTATATGGTGCAACAATGATTTCAGGAGTAGATTCCTTAATGCCCCTTATCCATTTAGCCCATCCCCCCTCCCACAACCCCTCCAGTAACCCTGTCTGTTCTCCATATTTATGAGTCTCTTCTGTTTTGTCCCCCTCCCTGTTTTTGTATTATTTTTTCTTCCCTTCCCTTATGTTCATCTGTTTTGTTTCTTAAAGTCCTCATACGAGTGAAGTCATATGACATTTGTCTTTCTCTGACTAATTTCACTTAGCATAATACCCCCTAGTTCCATCCACGTAGTTGCAAATGGCAAGATTTCATTCTTTTTGATTGCCGAGTAATACTCCATTGTATCTATATACCACATCTTTATCCATCCGTTGATGGACATCTGGGCTCTTTCCATTCTTTGGCTATTTTTGACAGTGCTGCTACAAACATTGGGGTGCATGTGCCCCTTCGAAACAACACACCCGTGGGGCGCCTGGGTGGCGCAGTCGGTTAAGCGTCCAACTTCAGCCAGGTCACGATCTCGCACTCCGTGAGTTCAAGCTCCACGTCAGGCTCTGGGCTGATGGCTCAGAGCCTGGAGCCTGTTTCCGATTCTGTGTCTCCCTCTCTCTCTGCCCCTCCCCCGTTCATGCTCTCTCTCTGTCCCAAAAATAAATAAACGTTGAAAAAAAAAAAAAAAAGAAACAACACACCCGTATCCCATGGATAAATGCCTAGTAGTGCAACTGCTGGGTCGTAGGGTCACTCTATTTTTAGTTTTTTGAGGAACCTCCATACTGTTTTCCAGAGTAGCTGCACCAGTTTGCATTCCCACCAGCAGTGCAAAAGGGATCCTCTTTCTCCGCATCCTCGCCAACATCTGTTGTTGCCTGAGTTGTTAATGTTAGCCATTCTGACAGGAGTGAGGTGGTCTCTCATTGTGGTTTTGATTTGTATTTCCCTGATGATGAGAGATGTTGAGCATTTTTTCATGTGTCAGTTGACCATCTGGATGTCTTCTTTGGAGAAGTGTCTATTCCTGTCTTTTGCCCATTTCTTCACTGGATTGTTTGACTTTTGGGTGTTGAGTTGAAGTTCTTTACAGATTTTGGATTCTAACCCTTTATCAGATATGTCATTTGCAAATATCTTCTCCCATTCCGTTGGTTGCCTTTTAGTTTTGCTGATTTGTTTCCTTCACTGTGCAGAAGTTTTTTATTTTGATGAGGTCCCAACAGTTCATTTTTGCTTTGGTTTCCCTTGCCTCCAGAGACATGTTGAGTAAGAAGTTGCTGCGGCCAAGGTCAAAGAGGTTTTTACCTGCTTTCTCCTTGAGGATTTTGATGGCTTCCTGTCTGACGTTTAGGTCTTTCATCCATTTTGAGTTTAGTTTTGTGTATGGTTTAAGAAAGTGGTCCAGATTCATTTTTCTGCATGTCACTGCCCAGTTTTCCCAGCACCACTTGAAGAGACTGTCTTTATTTCATTGGATATTCTTTCCTGCTTTGTCAAAGATTAGTTGGCCATACGTTTGGGGTCCATTTCTGGGTTCTCTATTCTGTTCCACTGATCCGAATGTCTGTTTTTGTGCCATAGTATTAAACTTTTTAAAACCTAACTGTCCACCATATAGGAAACTTGGCAAATATACTATAAGATACACTAAAATCATAGGATCTTAAGTGGCTATTAAAAACGGTTTACAAAGGTAATGTAAAATGTTTACAGAATATCCTAGGAGGCAAAAGTATCACGCAATACTTTATACACAATATGATTCCCACATTAAAAAGTCCCTATGCTTAGAAAGGACTGTTACGACAGTGTCAAAAGTGGATGTCAACTGGCATCACATTTTCCTCTATATTTGCCAAGTAAGTATCTCATGAACATTTTATTATTTTTAAATGAAGTAAGAGGGGTGCTTGGGTGGCCCAGTCAGTAAAGTGTCCGACTTCGGCGCAGGTCATGATCTCTAAGTTTGTGAGTTTGAGCCCCACATCAGGCTCTGTGCTGACAGTTCAAGAGCCTGGAGCCTGCTTCAGATTCTGTGTCTCTCTCCCCCCCCCCCCCCCCCCGCTCGCTCTCTCTCTCTCTCTCTGCCCCTACCCCACTTGTGCACACACATACATGCGTTCTCTCTCAGAAGTATTAAATGAATAAACTTTTCCAAAAATATAAAAATTGTTAAGTAAATAAATAAAATAAAATGAAGTCAAAAGTCCAAAATATTCAAAATTTAAAAGCCCATGTAGGAGAATAAACAAACCTCTGTCCTTAACATGAAATGAATGGTCACTCAGTTTTAAGAAAAAGAAATAAATATGCAGTTAGAGGAAACACAACCCAGAGAGTGGCCAGTCCCTCAGCTCCAGAAGTACGAGCCCCCAGGACTCTCTATCCACATGGTAACTACACCAGGAATCACAGAGCGTCACTCTCACTTCCCCCCAAAACCCATGGGGCCACAATAAACACAGGGTGCTAATTTTAGAGAAATGGGGGAACATAAATACATTTACTACAGTCTACATATATTCATAGAAAGAAAAATTAGAGGGGTGTCTGGGTAGCCCAGTCGGTTAGGTATCCGACTTGATTTCTGCTCAGGTCATGATCTCACCACTGTGAGATTAAACCCCACATCAGGCTCTGCACTGAGCATGGAGCCTACCTGGTATTCTCGCTCTCCCTCTCTCTCTCCCTCCCCTGCTCACACTCTCTCGAAAATAAATTTATAAACTTAAAAAAAAAATTTAGAAAAATAAACCCAAAACTAGTATACACGGTCACCAAGAACAGACAGAAGGTAAAAGTGGAAGCTAAAGTTCTCCCAATATACCATCATTTTATAAAATTAAATTAAAAAAAAATTCTTAACAGTTGAAAATGACCCAAAATGAATAGCCCTAACTATGTCAAACTGACATCTGAGAAATAATTATTTCAAGTGACATTAGAACTATTTTGACTGTACATCCTCATTAACATATGTTCTAAACACAGAGATGAAAAGAAGTCTTAAATATCCATGTTATTTTTTTTTTTAATGTTTCTCTTTGAGAGAGCAAGTGAAGGGGAGGGGAGCAGAAGATCCGAAGCAGGCTCTGTGCTGACAGCAGACAGCCCGATGTGGGGCTTGAACCCATGAACCATGAGATCTTTACCTGAGCCAAAGTCAGGATACTTAACCAACTGAGCCACCCGGACACTCCTCCATGTATTTTATTTTATTCATTTTTTTTTCCTCCATGTATTTTAGAGATGATAAACAAGTACATGGGTTGAAATGACAGGATTCCTCCTAAGATTTGGTTTAAAATATTACAGCAGAGGAAGAAAAGAGCGCTGAAGTGCAGTAATATTGTGAAAACCACTGAATCTAAGTGATCGGTGTATGGGAGCTTATACTATTTTCTATACTCCTGGATATGTTTGAACTTTCCTGTAACAACAAGTCTTTTTTAAGCCTTGACTGCTCCCTCTGTATTTAAGGCCCAACGCCTAGGCTCAGTAAGGCAGACTGCTTTATGACCCCAGCAGCCACCCCAGCCAGCACAGCGCCCGGTCTCCCATCTCCAGACCTCTACCCACAATGCCTTGTCCTTCTCCCCCAACCCCCACTTCAGCTCTCCAAATGCTACCTCCTTATTTTGTATTATTATTTTTTCATGTGAGTATATTTGCTAAAACTGTGCTACACACAACTGCCCACCGTCCCTGGAAGCTACTTTATTTGTTACTCTAGTCTTAGAGGAGTCATTTAGCTTCACCGAGTCTGTTTCCTCCTCTATAGCTAGAGGATAAAAACAAATATTTTAACTATGTTTTTTAACTATGATTCAATGAAATGAATGATCATACTGAATACACTAACTACAGAGCCCAGGAAAAAAGACAGTCAGCAAGTTGTTCTCCCTTCCCAAATCCCCTTCTCCTCCACTGCCTGCATGCATTTAGGAAGTTAATGCCTCTGGGCTCACATTTAATTTCATGTGATGGGAGTTCTGTTAGTATAAGACTCAGGGCCTTTTTGTCCAGAGGACCCATACACCCTAAGTAATTGTATATTTGAGAGGAATGGACAAGGCATGCTCTGTCCAGCTCCTCTTCTCCGTCTGGCATACTTGCCCACAGGCAGTTTGAGATCTCACTTCATCTGTTGGCAAGACTTCCAAGGGGAGAGGCCTGCCTTGGCCCATCTTATTTGTACAGACACTACTGTCTACATTTGGGGTTCGGTATTAGGAAACCTCCTGCAGTACCTGCAGATAAACTCTGTCTCCTTCAACCTCAGCAATCTCTAGTAATCATTGTCACTGGCTAATATTAGCCTTTGTCAGGTCCTAAATTCTTATGCAGTAATTCGGCTCAGCTCATGTGTCACTGCCCGAAAAACTCCAAGTTGCAAAATTTATAAGGTTCATTTGCCATGTTCTTCCTTATTAGAGCCTTTTTAAAAAGTCCTCCTAAACCTCCGAACCTCTATCTGTACTCCCAAAATGAGAAAGGTGACCCCCATGGAGTCATTTCACAGCAGGTGAAACTAGTAGTTTCACAGCCGGTCAACTAGTAGTCACTCCAGAAGAGACTCTCTGAAGGAAAGACAGACAGAATGGACTCCACACAAGCCTACCTGACTATAAGCAGGGATGTCTCTGAAAGGTCCATAATCCAGGACGTCCTCAGAGCGCGTGGGATTCCCCAACTTGGTGTAGCTCTCCACATTTCGGGAGGCAAGCTTCACACGCATCGTCTGTGTCTTAGTCGGATAGGGAGAGTAGAAATAATGGTTCCCCTCGAACACTACAAACTGTTTCTCTGACTGGGTGATCTGGGTCGGATACGGCTGAAGCACATGGGTATAGACTGTCTCCACGATGACTGAAACCTTGGCCCCAGGATCGAGAGCAACCGGGAGCTTGACTGTGAAGAATCTCCCACTGGAGGAAGAACAAGGCAAGAGAATTAAGAGATGAAGGGTTTTTGAAAACAGGGCTAGCAACTCAAGGTCACAGCAACATTTTGTACCAAAGACGAAAGCAGTTATCTTCAAGAGATCACCTTTAACCTACTAATTTAAGCCTTTTAAGACAAATGTATGGGTATTATTTCAAAGTTGTTTATAATAATAATGGAGTACAAAACATAAAAGTCCAACAACAGGATAATAGATAAAAGCATTATAGCAGAGGAATTCTGGCAGCCACTAAAAAAGATGTTTGGATCTGTAGAGATATTAAGCATTTCCACATCCGATGCAAATAACAGAAATCAGTTTACAAACAGCACAGTATGATCCTTCCTAAAGTATAAACATACAAATATATGTGAAGAAAAACATTACAATGAATGTTTCCTAAATGTTAATGGTAATTGTCTCGTGGAGGTTAAGCTTCATTTTGTTATTTTTTTCCAATCTGTTTTATGAGCTTGTTATCACTCTAATAACTAAAATAAAAATTAAGCTACTAGCATTTTAAACAAAAAGAGATGCCCTGGGAACTACTAAAATCCAGAAGATATTAACTCAAAAATGAATCTGAGTTTTCTAAGCCAGGAGATAATTTTTGGTAGACTCAGAAACCGTCAGTGGAAAATTAAAGGCATTTAACATGCTTCCATGCAATTTGTCCTCCAAGGTCAGAACATGGATCACTTTTGCTGACACTCCTTGAAGAACTGACATGTCTTCATCAGTTACACCATCACACATCCTATCCCTACTCTGAAGTACCCACTCAAAATATAATAAACCCTACACCTTTTCCCAGGGTAGTCTTAACCAATTCTTGGCTTCAAGTTGCTTCTCATCCCACACTCTGCCCTGAGCACTAAACTCCTATTTTCAAATGTTCACTAGACAGCTCTACTGACCACTGAACACACCTGTATCATTCATGATCCTGATTCCTTACTCTGTTAATATTACCACCATCTAACCATTTCTAACCCAAACCCTCTGGCATGTTCTGATGCCTCACTCTACTCCATCCTCAATATCTGGTTAATTCTGCCTTAGAATGTCACTCAAATTCATCCCTTCCTGGCTTTCCACTGCTGCCCACCTCAGTTCAAGCAACTCTCCCTTGCCTAGATCATTGCATCTCTCCCTCATTAACCCCCAAACTCTTTCTCCCTCCAGCCCATCGACACAATGTGACACAACCCCACCTTTTCACATGACATGTCCCAGCGAAACTGAATCTCACTTTAACAACCTTTCAGTGCTCCAGGGTCATCATTAGAAACAACAATTCTTACTGCAACTCAGAAGCACCAGCTAATGAAGGTTTCTGGTTGGTAAAAGGCTGGGCAGACAGCACAGAGCTGACTATACTGGTGTATAAGGAGTAGATTTTTTCACAGATCAGAACAAAGATATTTCAGTGGTCGCATTAGGGCAGCAAGATAAATGACTTGTTTAATGTTGCCATTAAGCTTTATATAGACAGATTAATAAATTTAAAATAATCCCATTGATATACCATTACATAAAATTTTGTATGAATGAGCAAATGCCTAAGAAAAAAATTGTTATTGGGGCACCTGGGTGGCTCAGCCAGTTAAGTGTCCGACTTCAGCTCAGGTCATTATCTCATGGTCCATGACTTCAAGCCCCATGTTGGGCTCTGTGCTGACAGCTCAGAGTCTGGAGCCTGCTTCAGATTCTATTATCTCCCTCTATCTGCCCCTCCCCTGCTCCTACTCTGTCTCTGTCTCAAAAATAAACATTAAAAAAAGAAAGAAAGAAAGAAAACAATAATTAAGTCATATTCTCATTTTTTAAAAAATTCAAAACTAATGAGAAAAGTTTTTAAAACTCTGCCAAGCAAAAAAAAAAAAAAACAAAAAAAAAAACCACACACACACAAACAAAAAAAGCAGAAACAAACAAACAAAACCTCTGCCAAGCAGGGAGACCGAACTTAACACTTTCTAAATTGCATGGGGACCAATAGCTGCAAGGCTCAATGGTTTGCTAGTTAAGAATCAAATTATTTTTCTTCTTTTTATGATAAACTGCAGCATAAGCTAAAGCTATTTGCCTGAGCAAACAGGATTTCTTAGCACTACTGGCATTTGTGAGTGGAGAATTCTCTGCTGGGAGGAGGGACTCATCCTGGGTATTATAGATGTTTAGCAGCATCCCTAGCTCTACCCACTAGATGCCAGTAGCACCCCTCAGCTGTAACTAAAAATGTCTCCAAAGATTGCCAAATGTCCTGGGCAGGGTGGGAGCAGGACATGACCATTCCCTCCCCCAGTTAAGAATCACTAATCTAGGGGCACCTGGGTGGTTCAGTCAGTTAAACGTCTGACTTCGGCTCAAGTCATGATCTCACAGCTCATGAGTTCAAGCCCCACGTCAGGCTCTGTGCTAACAGCTCAGAGCCTGGAGCCTGCCTCTGACCTGTGTCTCCCTCTCTCCCTGTCCTTCCCCCGCTCGCTCACTCGCTCTCTCTCACTCTCAAAAACAAAATAATAAACATTAAAAAAAAAAAAAAAGAATCACTAACCTAAAAAATTTCTTTTGGGGCTCCTGGGTGGCTCAATTAGTTAAGCATCTGACTTCGGCTCAGGTCATGATCTCATGGTTCGTGAGTTCAAGCCCCATGTTGGGCTCTGTGCTAACAGCTCAGAGCCTGGAGCCTGCTTCGGATTTGGTGTCTCTCTCTCTCTCTCTCTCAGCTCAGAGCCTGGAGCCTGCTTCGGATTTGGTGTCTCTCTCTCTCTCTCTCTCTCTCTCTGCCCCTCCCCGGCTTGCACTCTATCGCTCCCTCTCAAAAATAAACAAACATTAAAAAAATTAAAATATGGGAAGGCAAGCTGGTGCAGCCACTCTGGATAACAGTATATGGGGGTTTCCTCAAAAAATTAAAGATAGAACTACCCTACAACCCAGTAATTGCACTACTAGGTATTTATCCAAGGGATACAGGGATGCTATTTCGAAGGGGCATATGCACCTCCATGTTTATAGTAGCACTATCAACAACAGCCAAAGTATGGAAAGAGCCCAAATGTCCATTGACAGATGAATGGACAAAGAAGATGTGGTATACGTATGCGACGGAGTATTACTCGGCAATCAAAAAGAATGAAATCTTGCCATTTGCAACTATGTGGATGGAACTGGAGGGTATTATGCTAAGCAAAATTAGTCAGAGAAAGACAAAAATCATATGACTTCATTCATATGAGGACTTTAAGAGACAAAACAGATGAACATGAAAGGAAACAAAAATAATATAAAAACAGGGAGGGGAACAAAACATAAGAGATGCTTAAATACGGAGAACAGAGGGTTACTAGAGGGGTTGTAGGAAGGGGGATGGGCTAAATGGGTAAGGGGCACTAAGGAATCTACTCCTGAAATCATTGTTGCACTATATGCTAACTAATTTGGATGTATATTTTAAAAAAATAAAATTTAAATAAGTAAAATAAAAATAAAAAAATGTTTTCTTCCTACATCATTCATGCAATATTTCAGTGCCCAGTTGACACCATGCAACATACTGATAACTGCTGAAGCTGTGTGATAAGATATACGAGGGTTCTGTATTCAATTCTTCCTGCTTTATATGTATTTTGGAAAATATCCTTAACAAAGTGTTTTACAGTAACTAAGAAGTGCCAGGCCCCTTGCTGGGTGCTGAGGTTAAAGCAGAGAACAAGGTAAGCCCAACCCCAGCCTTCACAGAGCTCAGTCTACCTCATGCAAAGAAACATCGCTTTCAGTGCCCTGAAGGCTCAAGAAGAGGTAAAGGGGTAAGAGCTGTCTGCCTTTTGGAAAGAGAACGGCAGCAACAACAAATGGGTGGCTATTTATTGAGGCCAACGGCCTGGAATTCTCACATACCAGCTCTCTCCACCCATTGGCTGGGGATCCCTATCCCCACAGGGATTAGCAGACCCGATCTGGTATGGAAAGTAGCTACCTTCTTGTAAAACAAACTGCCACTCTTAGGGGCAATTTTAGCAGGAGTCGTCAGAAAAGACATAAATGGGCCCAGAACATGTCACAGCATCTTGCTCACTACCACACACTATATTAATTGAAACAGCCTCTAAAACACGGAACACTGTATTCATTTCCAAAGCAACTATCCTACCTTATGATTCCCACCGCGATCTGATAACCTGTAACAAGAAGAAGATATGTAGATATTCTGACTGTTTGGTAGCTTACCTTTTACCCTTAATTTTGGTTTCTCGTACTTCTAGATTGTTCTCTTCCTCATCTTCTCCCTTCACCTGTAACAGGACAGAAGAGGTTATTCTTTTTTTTTTTTTTTTTTATGTCTTTTGCCTCTAAGTTTGAGTCAACAATTAACTAACTGCCTCACAATGTCCACAGTGAAGTATTCAAACTACCAGAACTTTTTAAAGACTGAATTCTGGTTTCTGTAATGTTTTTTTTTTCGTCTGAAACATAAGGACATTGCCAAAGACTTACTTTTGCACTGAATAAGCTGTATAATGAGCTCTATAAGTACCTAACATTCTCTCCTGAATGATCAAATACACACATATAAATAAAAATTAGGCTTGTGGCGGGTACTCTCTCTCAGATAAACTTTAAAAAACAATTTATACTCACACTTTACATTTCCAAATATAAAGGCGACGTTTTCTTCTTCATTTACATTCAAATACACATTTGCACAGAAAATAAATAGGATCATTTACTGTTGTGGTAGAAAAGTCTCCCATGGGGCCAAAACTGGTTATACTTACATAAAAGAAGTTAACAGTGGCCTAAGCCCTTGCGGAGAAGGAGCCAACAGCCACTGCTTATCACACTCCCTTATTCTTATCCTTCACTGCACCAGATGTATAACCAGGAAGAAAATATTAACTCCAGCAGGCTGCAGGGTCTATCTCAGAGTAGACACCCTGAATCGTGAGACTGTAGAACAGATTATAAGGAAAACACTTACGCACACTGATCTCTCTGCCAACCCAACCTCTACTAAAAAAAAAAAAAAAATTAAGGCTACTTCTTGGGCTGAAGAACTTTTTCCCAGTAGGGTACACAGAACTATAACAAAGAAGAAGCCATTTTTAAAATTTTTTTTAATGTTTATTTTTTAGAGAAAAAGTGACAGAGTACAAGTTGGGCAGGGCAGAGAAAGAGGGAGACACAGAATCCGAAGCAGGCTCCAGGCTCTGAGCTGTCAGCACAGCGCCCGTGGGACTTGAACTCACAAACCGTGAGATCATGACCTGAGCCAAAGTCAGATGCTTAACCAACTGAGTCACCCAGGAGCCCCTATTTTTAATATTTTTAAATCCCTAGGGCATCAGGCTGGCTCAGTCAGTTAAGCCTCTGACCCTTGATTTTGGTTCAGGTCATGATCTCATGGTTCATGTGGTCATGGTTAGCAAGATTAGAGCCCAAGTCAGGCTCTGCACAGCTTGGAATTCTCTCTCCCTCTCTTTCTGCCCCTACTGCGCACGCGCTCTCTCTCTCTCTCAAAATAAGTAAACATTTTATAAATAAATAAATAAAAAGGGGTGCCTGGCTGCCTCAGTGGGTAGAGCATGCAACTCCCGATGGCAGCGTTGTAAGTCCCAGCCCCACTTCGGGTATAGGGATTAAAAATAAAATCCTTTAAAAAAAAATAAGATAAAAATAAATAAAATGCCTAAAACTAATTATACAGCCATCCTCAATAAAGCCATACAGGCTAATAAAAACAAATTTCATCACTTTGGAATTTTATCACAATGGTAACATTCTAGTACACTCGTGCTTATCACTATTCAATTATATGTTGATTTGTCTTAATAAAAGATATTAATTAATAAAAGATCAGAGAGACAAAAGATCTCAAATATAGGGTCATACGACAGGACAAATACTAAGATGGGTCCTGGTAGTAAGATGAGGAACCACTAGCTCCTCATCAGTAATCACCATTGTCCCTTCAAACCAGTTCCTAATATTCTACATGGAGGGCTGAAGATAACCTACTGAAAAAACTTCTGGCAATCTCACCAAAGCCTCCAAGTCAACCGTTGAAGAGTACACACCCTCTTTGCTAAGAGTAACATCCAGTTACACTTCCCATTGGGACAGGAGTATAAGGGAACACATACATCCATTTAACTTGTGCCTCTCATGAAACTAAGAAATTAACAAATTATTTTGAATAAATTTGGTAATGTGACTGCCGCTCTTACATCCCAACACAACCCTACCAGAGACATCTGGACCAAATGAGGCAACGTGGTAAAGCGAAGAGCACACAACGTTTGAAACTAACCTAAGCCCAGGTTCACTCATTGCTCTAAAACCTGACACAGGGAGGTTTAAATAACTCCTAGACCGCACTCCTCACCTGCAGTAGGCCTACACACACCTCAAAGGGTCGTTGTGAGGATTAAAGAGAATGTACTTAAACGACCTAACCAACACAAACAAGGCAGACTGCCAGTAAGACGTGTGGTACGGTAATCTAGCTTGCTCAAAAGCATTCTCCAGCATGATGGCAGACGGCTTCTGCTACCGTCTTGTGGCAACTTCAATAAATCAGGACTAGTTTTAATAAAAGAATGGGATTTAACATTCAAAACATTCAAAGGTGGCAGCACCAACTTAAATGAAGTTTTGATCCATCTTTACACACACCTTTGAGTAAAACCGTGCGTTCCATCATGGACAAGGCACAAAAGGGAACAGGAGTGGTTTCAGAAGTATGATCTCTATAAACCCAGCTTTATAGCTCCAGATTCGGTCAGAGAGGAAGGTGTACTTACAATATGACACTGTAATGACTATTCTCCTCGCAACAAATAATTGGGTAATCACTTAACGGATGTTGTTTAATGAAAATAGTAATAAAAAGCCAAACCTATGAATACGTAAGCCAACGTTTCCTTTCCTCGAGTTGTAAAAGTGTTCACTGAAACGCCATGAACAAGAACAATAGCAAACTTCCAAGCCCTATACTGGTAAGTGCAAGAGTGAGAACCGGTAGGGGGAAGGGAGTGAATTGGGACTTTACCTTTCTGTACAGTTCAAAAGAGGTTTCATTACCTATATGACTTTTTAAAATAACTTTGAGAGGGACAAAATTTAAAAAGCATTCCTAGCAACCTTAAGTACATTACAACAACGGTTTCAAATTACAAACGGGAAAACACGCAATGTTACATTTCTGATTGTACGGGATGATGGCTAGAACGAAGCACCTACAATGGGCCAGACACCGAATTAAGGGAATGATACCCATCTGGGCTCACGTCTTGGTCCTCCAGTTGGGCTCCCGCGTCAAGTCGTGGGACACGACAAGTTTGCTGCACTCCCGCGCCCCGCCAGGCCCTTCCAGAGGCGGCCCCTCCCCTGGCTTCCACGGACTGGGGGGCTCGCACGGCCCGAGGCCAGCCGCGGGGTCCGCCCGGCGGCCCAGGAGGGACCCGCGGTGAGGACTGGGGGACCGCGGTCGGGGCGGTTGCCCACGTGGGCGGCGGCCGCTCTCCAGCAGCCTTACGCTGACGTGTCCGAGGCGGCGGAACGAGCGCGCGCAGACACCCACGGCTCCGCGCTTCCTCCGAGGCCGAGAGGGGCGCGGCACCCGAGGCCCGCTCGCACTCACCTGTACCCCGAGGTGCGCCAGCCGGGCCTCGAGCTCGGGCTCCAGGGCCAGGAGGAAGGAGGCGGCGCGGGACGAGGAGCCGCCGCCCGGGTGCACCAGGACCACCTCGGCCGTCACCTTGGCCAGATGGCTGCTGAGGTCCACCGTGCGCTTCACGTCCTCGTTGACCAGCAGCGGTGCCTCCGGGGAGGCGCTGCCCGGCGGCGGGGCCCAGGCCCCGAGCAGCAGAAGCAGTAGCAGGCGGGCGGCGGGCGCCTCCATGACCGGGACGAGCTGAGCCGCAGGCCGCGCGGAGCGCCGCCGCCGCCCCGCCTCCGGCCACCGTGCAGCAGCTCATTGGGCCCGGGCTGGCGCCACAAGATGGCGGCGCCCACGGAGGAAGGACCCCGTCTCCAGGGCAACGGGAGGCCTGCTGGGCGCCCGACTGCACACGCCTTCACCTTTGCCAATCTCCTCTCCTGGGATAACAATGGCTTTCTGCTCCAGAGAGCGACAGCAACCAAGACAGAAGCCACAGTGTCTTCTGCAAACGGAGAAACTAAACCCTAGGCGAAAGCTTAAGCAGAAACTGGCTAACTGCACGGTCCCAAAGTATCTCCCATAAAATATTTAGTAATTAGAAAAAGGGAAACAATAATAAGTTTATGGTGGAGAATCTTAGAAACCACCACCTTAACCAAGTGATCAAGATTAAGATCACCAATTATAAGACTTAGTGACAGCATGTACTCACTCCTTTGATACACCCAGAAGGACACCTCTCTCCTGTGGTATTGTCAAAGAATTGCTGAAAATGTACGTTATAACCTCAACGTAACCATAAGAAACCTCAAACCAAAAATTCTTTGACTTTACCCTAGTGAGACCTATTTCAGACTTCTGTCCTCCAGAACTATAGAAATAATAAATTTGTATTGTTTTAAGCCACTAAGTTTGTGGTAAGGTATTAGCAGGAGTAAGAAACTATTACAAAAGGCAATCTCTCTGAGGGCAGAAAGTTATCTAGATTGTTAATCCCAGGATCCCAGGGTGTCAATAAATATTGAATGAATACATACACTTTTCATTATAAATATTATTACCCCACGGGGCACCTGGGTGGCTCAGTTGGTTAAGTGTTCTACTCTTGATTTCTGCTCGGGTCATGGTAAGTTTGAACCCCATGTTGGGCTCTGTGCTGATGGTGCAGAGCCTGCTTGGGATTCTCTCTCTCTCTCCCACTCTCTCTGCCCCTCCCCTGCTCGCTCTCTCACTCTCTCAAAATAAATAAATAAACTTAAACATTTTTTATTAAGTACTATCCCTGTTTTGTAGATTATTAAACTCAAGTATCAAAGCCAATAAATGCCAACTTGTTTGGAAACCAGGACTGTTTCTGAACTGGAGCTCTTTCCACTACCCCCACACCCTTGAATAAAATCCCAGATCTTCATTGACAAAAAGAAACATTAGGGATCCCCATCTAATTCTTATTTCACAGATTGAAATACAGTTCCAGAGAGGGTAGCTTATCCAAAGTCACACAGCTATCGAAGAGCAGACCTCAGACTAGGAAGCCAATCTCCTAACTCTCCATCAAAAATGCCAGAATGGATAGCATTAACCGTGTTAACACAGTCATTATTAAAATACAATACAGGGCAGTTGCTTTGGCAGAGTCTATTGCAAATCTAGGGCCATCCACCAGGTCCCAAATGAAAAAAACCAATTTGATTTTTTCCACCAAGTGACAGGGCAAAGATCCCTGAATTATCCTGGAGTTTCAGACGTTCCATTGTCCCTGGGTATCTTCTATCTTGGTCACAGTCTACTTCTCCCTCACTCACTCTCATTTCTCTTGCCAACACCAGTTAAGTGAGCTTAGAGCACTTGGGGCACCTCCTGCCCCACTCTAGTCTTCAGAGGCTGTAGCCCAGCTAATGGCTCACTCATGTGGTTATTGGCAGGAGGTGTCAGAGACAGCGACCAAGACAGAAGCCAAAGTGTCTTCTGCAATGTGTTGATGCCAAATGAGCCAACCTTTTAGAATCTCTAAAATTAAGACAGAGGGTTTTCTTAGATCCCAAGTTAGGGCAGCTGCCCAGGAAACACACTCTTCGCAGGGAAGACGATGTTCCAGAGAATAAACAGCTTTCACAGGGTTATATATTTTTTTACACGTTTTAAAAGATCAGAAGATTATAGATTCGCATACAGACAAAAATCACAAGTCTTAACATCAAGAAATGCAGGGAGTAGGAGCACTGAAAGCTATCTTGAGGACAAGATGGTTTTCCCTCAAGCTACTCATTTACAAAGTAGGTGCACAATGCCATGTATGTATGGGGGCCATCAACTGGGCCTTGGTTTAAACAAAGTTTATGTCAGGCTGACACAGAAAGAAATCTAAAATGGCTTCCCTTTCAGTTTTCTCTCTTATCAAATGTAACCTCAGAAATGACATACCATCATTTCTGCCATATTCTATTGGTGATAGACCAAACCATAGTGCAGCGTAGGAAGGGATTATGCAAGGCCATGGTACCAGGAGGCAGACAGAGATAGTTGGGGACCATTTTGGAGGGAGGCAACCACAAAGGGTACCAGGTCAGTCTTCATCTTCTGTTCTTCTAGTCCTACTCCTAGGAGGCAACTGCTGCTCCCATTTCTTTGGTTTCCTTGCAAAGATAGTCACAAAGATAGTCACATGACAAGTACAGGTTGTGATCTCACGGTCCGTGGGTTCAAGCTCTGTATTGGGCTCTGGGCTGACAGCGCAGAGCTGGAGCCTGCTTCAGACTCTGTGTCTCCCTCTCTTTCTGTCCCTCGCCCACTTGCACTCTGTCTCTCTCTCAAAAATAAATTTAAAAAAATTAAAATCATCTGAGAACAATTCATGAATTTTACACACACACACACACACACACACACACACACACACACACACACAATTAATCCCTCTTACCTCTGTGTCCCCTACTAGGTAGTCTATATACCTGTCTTTCTTTATAGGCAAGGGGAACACCAAACTGTAATTCATCCTTTCCCATGATGTGCATGTGGTATTGCAGATGCTCACTAAAAAGGTACAGAGAAGTGTTTCCATTCAGTCAAGTGAGTTTAAGAAATAACACTCTGCACATTAGCAAGATCAGGAAACCTTCCTTACTATTCCCTTATTTTGGAAAGACAGAACTACCCAGATATTACAGAAAACAAGGTCAAACACTGAGCCTATCAATTACCCATAGAAGAATGTTCAGGACAGTTATTT
The DNA here is from genome assembly GCF_016509475.1 of Prionailurus bengalensis. Lineage (NCBI taxonomy): Eukaryota > Metazoa > Chordata > Mammalia > Carnivora > Felidae > Prionailurus > Prionailurus bengalensis. Next base: position 57,332,728 of record NC_057348.1, on the reverse strand, counting down.
TATTTAGATCCCAAATTCCTATTGTCATGTGTATTAGTCAAAACTCTTTTGGTGGCACGAGATAGAAACCCCACTCAAAATGGGCATAGTAGTATGCAGTGCAAACTGCTCTTAGAAAATTCCCAAACAACAATGGATTAAACAAGAAGAATGTTTATCTCTCATGTAATAATCCTATGGAGCCCAGGAACCCAGCTTCCTTCAATAAGATTACTCACCCATCCTTAACACATGGCTTCCATGTCATGAACCAAGATGGCTACCTCTGCTTCCTCATAATGTCTATATTCTGCCTAATGGGAAGAGAGAAGGGGGAAGAAGAGAGCATGCTCCTTCCCTACAGAGCAAGAGTCTAAAAACTATGGCCTGTAGGCCAACCACCTGTTTCTGTAAATGAAGTTTTATTGGAACATAGTCACACCCATTCATTTACGTATGATTTATGACCACTTTCACACTACAAAACAGACTTGTGCAGTTGCAACAGAGACTGTGTGGCCCACAAAGCCTAAACCACTTACTCTCAGAGATCTTTACAAAAAATGATGCCGACTCCCATTCTATTATTACGCAAGAGGATCACACAAGGGAAAGCTGGGTGAAGGATGAGAGGGGCACACTAACAGCTGTGCAGACAGTCTGAGATCAGACCAGAACACTCTCTACTACTCTTTCCAACTCTTCTACAAATCCAGAACTCAAATTAAAAAAAAAAAAAAAAAAAGATTTTTCAAAAGATGCCATTAAGTGAAACACAACCCATAGAGTGGGAGATGGTCACTGGAACACATCTAACAGACAGAGGATTCATATAGAAAATATATACAAAAATACAAATTAATAAGAAAAAGACAAGACAGTAGAAAAATAAGCAGAAGAATTGCTTATTTGACCAGGCACTTCCAAAAGAAGAATTACTCAAATGGACAATAAGGATGAAAGGCAGGGGCGCTTGGGTGGCTCAGTCAGTTAAGTGTCTGACTTTGGCTCAGGTCATGATCTCTCGATTCATGAGTTTGAGCTCTGCATAGGGCTCTGCACTGGCAGCATTGGGGATTCTCTCTCTCTCTCATTCTCGCTCTCTGCCCCTCCCCCCATTTGCATGGCATGTGCACGTGCCCTCTCTCTCAAAATAAATTTAAAAATAAACTAAAAAAACAAAGGATGAAAGGCATACAGTATCATTAATAATTAGGGAAATGTATATTAAAACCACAAGAAGATGCCACTATATACTCACCAACTGGCAAAACTTTTAGTCTCAGAATACCAGCTGCTGGTGGGTATGTGGATCAAGGGGAACTCTCATACCCTGCTCTCATTTGGTATAACCACTTAAGAAAACAGTTTGGCATCACCTACCAAAGATGTGCACACCCAAGGTCTAGCAATTCTACTTCCAGATATATATGCTAGAGAAATGTGAGCACATGTGCCCAGAGAGACAGACAAAAATGTTCATAGAGCTTTGTTTGCAGTGACCAAAAATTAAAAACATCTTACGTGGTCATCTGTCAAGAGGTGAAAAGAAAGGCTTTTTTAATACTACATGGATAAGACAACATTAGCAGGAATGGCAAAGTGAGGACTTCCAAAACACCTCGTAAATACAATGAGAACTGGGGGGAAATGGTCAAAATCAATATTTTGAACAGAGGAATGAGATGTCCCATCTTCTCAGAATCTAGAAGGACGTGTAGGGCTGCACACATGCCCAAAAAATACCTCAGAAGACTCTAAGCTCTCACGTCTGGCTAGGTGAGGCTGTGCGGAAACAGTAAGTGAAGGATAAGGTAGGGTTGTAAACTGCCTTCATGAGCATTGAAGGTGTGGCCGACATACATAACCTCTCGGCAAAGCCTGGGAGATTTAATGGTTCCAGGCACTTAATGAAATCTCTGTTTAAGCATTAGCTGACCACTAAGCTAACTGATCAGAGACTTCACTGGCCACACATGACAAAAAACACAGATCTCCTTCATGAAAGTCACTAAACAAACTGTTGCAACAACAACAACTAGAGATGATGACCTGAGCCAAAGTCGAACGCTCAACCGACTGAGCCACCCAGGCAACCCTAAAAACATTTTTTTTTTAATTTTTTTTTTTCAACGTTTATTTATTTTTGGGACAGAGAGAGACAGAGCATGAACGGGGGAAGGGCAGAGAAAGAGGGAGACACAGAATCGGAAACAGGCTCCAGGCTCTGAGCCATGAGCCCAGAGCCCGACGCGGGGCTCGAACTCACGGACCGCAAGATCGTGACCTGGCTGAAGTCGGACGCTTAACCGACTGCGTCACCCAGGCGCCCCTAAAAACATTTTTTTAATTTAAATATGTTCAAAGAACTAAAGCAAAGTATGAGAACAACTGTCCAAGCAGGATAAATTCAAAGCAATCCATACCTAGACACATCATAACCAAGCGAACAAAAGGCAAACACAAAAGAGAATCTTGAAAGTAGCAAGGCAGAGATGATTCACCACGCCCAAGGAATCTTTCATAAGCTTAACAGCAGATTTCCCATCAGAAATCATGGAGGCCAGAAAGCATTGGGATGCCCTCAAAAGGCTAAAAAGAAAAAATGCTGTAAACCAGGAATTTTTAGGAATAAAATATCCTTCAAAAAATGAAGAACATGGGGGCGCCTGGGTGGCTCAGTTGAGTGTCCAACTTTGGCTCAGGTCATGATCTCATAGTTCATGGGTTCAAACCCCACAACAGGCTCTGTGCTGACAGCTTAGAGCCTGGAGCCTGCTTCAGATTCTGTGTCTCCCTCTCTCTCAGCCCCTCCCCCACTCGTCTCTGTCTCTCTCTCTCTCTCTCTCAAAAATAAACATTAAAAAAAGGTTTTTAAATGAAGAACATGGGTGAAGGGCTGACTTCCAGCATGACGTGAGGAGGTCATCTGACCTTTGGGGTAAAACCGGTGAAAGCTATAAAAACACAAACACTTACAGCCTCTGGAACACTTCTCAACTCATTTTATAAGGCCAGTGTAACCCTAACAACAAAACCAAAGACATCACAAGAGTCTATAAACCAATATATTTTATAAATATGTATGCAAGTGTTGTCAACAACACATTAGCAAACAAAATCAAGTAATGTATGAAACGAATTATACATCATGATGAAATGGACTTCTCCCCAAGAATTTTCATTCTTTGGTTTAATATCCAAAAAAATCAATGAATGAAATACTGTAATAGAATAAAAATGAAAGAGAAACTAAGAGTTTTCTAGTTGTACAAAAACTAAGAAAATCTGTCACTAACAGGAGTGCCTGGGTGGCTCAGTTGGTTAAGCATCTGGCTCTTTATCTAGGCTCAGGTCATTGTCTCTTGGTCATGAGATTAAGCCCTATGTCAGGCTCTGAGCTAATGGCACTGAGTCTGCTTGGGGTTCTCTGTCTCCCTCTCTGTCTGCGCCTCCCCCCCAAAAAAATAAACAAATTTTTTATTTTTATTTTTTACATTTATTTATTTTTGAGAAACAGAGTGAGACAAAGCGTCAGCGGGGGAGGGGCAGAGAGAGAAGGAGACACAGAATCCGAAGCTGGCTCCAGGCTCTGAGCAAGTGGTCAGCACAGAGCCTGATGTGGGGCTCGAACCCACAAACTATGAGATCATGACCTGAGCCGAAGTCGGATGCTCAACCGACTGAGCCACCCAGGTGCTCCAATAATTTTTTTTTTTTTTAAGAAAATTTGTTACTAGCAGACATGCACTACAAGAAACGTTAAAGGGAATTTCTCAGGCTAAAATGAAATGACACTAGTCAGTAATTCAATTCCAAATGAAAAAATAAAGAAACTTTTTATTTGTAGCTCTGCTCTTTCCTTCCTCTGATGTACTTTTTTTTTATTATTTGAGAGTGAGAGTGAGAGAGAGAGAGAGAGAGAGAGAGAGAGAGAGAGAGAATCCCAAGCAGGCTCCACACCCTGCACGGAGCCCGACATGGGGCTTGATCCCACGATCCTGGGATCTTGACCTGAGCCAAAATCAAGAGTCACACACTTAACCACGTGAGCCACCCAGGTACCCCTTTTTCCTCTGACTTAAAAGACAACTGCATAAAGCAATAATTGTGCATGTTATGTGGACAAAAGTGCAAAGGTCTGACGTTCCTGTTTGTTTTGGTTTGTGTTGTCGTGCATGAATGTTACTCATAAGTTTAAGAGGGACATTGTGGAATTTCAATCCCTTAGTCGTAGAAAAATAGGAAAAGGCTTCCCTATTTCTTCTGCAACAAGACAATAACATATGTGCATTTGCACACCTGCACAAACAAACCTTGTGTATTTCCCATGGACAGAAACAGCACCTTCTCTAGGTACTGGATTCTCACCCAGGATATCGTGATGATGATGATGATGACAATGACAACGATGATGATATGATGATAAAGAAGAAAAATGTGACTCATACTTGCTCTTAGTTAAGTATTAAATACATCCCTGTTGAGGCACTAATAAACCAATGTAGGAGCTGGTAACAGATGTGAAGTTATTTTTGCACTTCAAAGAGTCCTGAAGACCTGGAATGCATCCAATTTCCAGAAACAGAAAGCTACCCTATTGGAATTGTACATGGTCTAAGTGATGAATTGAGGCAGATAGAGCAGGTAATGATATCTAAAAATCCCTAAAATCACTGTTTATTTGTAACATCTTACTTGGGAAGTAGGTGCTGTGGATCTTGGAAGTGTGAATACCAAAGAGTTCCAGCTCTCCTCCTTCTTATGAAGAGCCTGACAAGTAGGAACCCTCCAAGATAGTCAGGCTGCCAGACTCCTGAGACAAAGCCAGGACTGTCTCCCAGGTCCTGCCCAACCTCAGTCAACTTCTTGAATGACAGATCTGATAGCCGGGTGGTACAAGAACACCCTCACCATGGCAAACCATCACCAGCCACAGGCAAGGAACAAGGCTATGTGGGTTGGCTTCTTCACATGGGGCCTAGGGACCATGCTTCCCTGGAATGTCTCCATAACCACCCCTGGGTGCTTCATAAACCATCTGGGCATATAACCTTCAACATGTTGCTGGCCTCGTTTAGCTTCGCAGGTATGTTCATTCGTCATCTAGTTCCCAGTTGGCCCCTCTGGACAGAAGCTTCGTCAACTCTCATCAGCAATGTCCTGACCCTATTTGCCACGATGCTCCTACCGTCCTTCACTACTTCAATTTCTCCCTGCTCAGGAAGATCTTTCAGTCTGTGCTAGTCCCGGGCAGCCAAGCAGCCATCCTGCTGTTTAAATACTCATTGCCATACTGGTGGAGGGGCACCTGGAAACCATGCCATTCTCCACTACCGCCATGATCAAGGTCGTGCACTTTGACTCTTTCAGTGCCACTTTGCAGGACAGCCCATTCTCCTTGGTTGGCAACTACATGTTTCTTATCATAAGCCGCCAGTGCCTGATGATCACCTCCCTGCCCATGACCAGTGCCAACTCCACGGCACGGCAGCATCAGACAGTGCCTTCGGCTACATCTTCCTGGCCATACTGCTGCCCACCCTGTTTTTCTGGCCCTGTCCAGGCTAGAGTTCTGCCACGACCACAAGCATGTGGACCAATGCAGCAAGGTGGACCACACACAGGATGAGATACTCAGCCCTCAGCCCACGGCCTTCCTCCAACGACCCTCAGCTGGTTCTCAGAAACATCACAGGCCTGGCCCATACATCTGCTTTGTCTCCCCTGGCACAGAAGACGTGTCCCCACTGGGTCCACCACGGTTAGGCCCAGTGTTGAGGGCACCAGAACTTGAGGAAATTACTTTATTCCTGTCTCCTATTTCTTGACTATCATCAACGTCTCTGACTGGTTGGGCCACAAATCCGTGGCCGTGCTGGAGCTCAGTGCTGGCCTGAATGGCGTTCCTGCTGCGGATTTTGCTGTGTGCACTGTGATTAGAATGAAGCACACCTACTGGGGATCTTCCAGCACAGGGGGTAAAGGAGCAAAACGGGGAGTTTCTGGGAATGCAGGCAGCATTCTCTTTCTCAGCTGAGGTAGTGGTTACATAGGCATTCACATTACAATAATTTACTACATTGCACGTTAATGATTTATGTACTTTTTTTATATGTGACTCTCAGTCAGAAAACTTTTTTGCATTAAAAAAAAAAAAAAAAAAGAGGGGCGCCTGGGTGGCGCAGTCGGTTAAGCGTCCGGCTTCAGCCAGGTCACGATCTCGCGGTCCGTGAGTTCGAGTCCCGCGTCGGGCTCTGGGCTGATGGCCCGGAGCCTGGAGCCTGTTTCCGATTTTGTGTCTCCCTCTCTCTCTGCCCCTCGCCCGTTCATGCTCTGTCTCTCTCTGTCCCAAAAATAAATAAACGTTGAAAAAAAAATTAAAAAAAAAAAAAAAAGAGTCTACATCCCTGAAGGCACACCATACCCATACAAGCCCCAGCTCTAACTATGCTTGGATTATTTACTACTTGCAATAGATGGACACTTGTCTGTTTAAGCGCCAGTAGAAGAATGTTCTATTATTTGCAGCCAAATGCCATCATAATTATATGTGATAAATATAATCTTGGAGCTCATTCCATAACAGCACCGCTTTGTTCTTTTTAAGAGCTGCACGTAGACAGGTCATATAGATAGGTCACATTGTCACATAGATAGGTCATATTTTTTAAATCTAACCAATCCCCTAGTGATGAACAATTAGGTTGTTTCCAAGCTTTTGCTCTTCAAACAACGCTGGATTGTTATCTCTTTGTACACATGTCTGTGCACATAGGGCATACGCCTGTAAAATAATTTCCTAGGCCTTTATGTGGCTGATCGAAAGATTCGTGGAAAGAATTAATTCTATGTTAACAGACATTGCCAGTTTGGCTTCTATTGAGGCTGTAAAGATGCACATTCCCTCCACCAGTAGGTAGCGTTGCCAACACAGGGGTCGCCTTGAAAATCACATCAAGTGGTAGGGTTGGACACCAAACTCTCTCTCAAAACAATCTGGCTAGGTGGCTAGGACAGGGATTCCTATTACCCCAGTTTTATAGGTAGGTAAACATTGCCAGAATAGAATAAAGGACCTATTTTTCCAACGTCAACCTCCATTTCTGGGGCTGGATTAACACCTAAGAGTAACTACTAAACGTGCCATAGCAACTACCATCCTGACTTCTCATTCTGCAAGCTGGAAGCCATTTCTTCACCTCTGGTGCAGACAAGACAAAAAATGTTCTATTCTCTCTCATCCATTCCCTCTGGTTCAGTCCTCCCACCCTCTTCTCTTCCCTCTTCCATAAGCCTGTCCTTTGAATCCTCTGTCAAAACAAAGCTACAAGAACTATGGTGATTAGCCCGTTTCTTTACTGCCTTTTTAGCACATAACTCCAACAAGGTCCTGTTGCCAAAGAGTAGGTATAACAGTTAAGATCAGTCTCCCACCACAATCTGGCCATTGCTACTGGCTATTTCGCGAACTTGGTAATGCTGACAAATACCTACCTCATAGAGCTGTAGCGTAAATTAAGATACCAGTGTGCCTGGCAACTGGGTTGCTGACGTTATGTCAATTACTACTGTCAATGAGAAAGAAACTAGTATTAATTAGAAACCAGGCACTAAATCCGGACACTCAATCTTTGCAACAACCCCACAGATTTCTTATGCCATTTAAAGATATGGGTGAGGGAAATGCCTAATCCCGTCTCTATCGGGGCTTGGCAGAGTGGCCAAGGGTGAAGTGTGCTTCCTCCTCTGGAAACGGTACCAACACGCGCCTCACAGGGTCGTGGTGGATTAACACAACACGCAAGAACTCTAAATAGAGGGGATGTCCTCCCCGGACTTCCCCCGCCACGCTACGTCACGCTACGTCACGCTACGTCACGCTACGTCACGCTACGTCACGCTACGTCACGCTACGCCACGCCACGCCACGCCACGTCACGTCACGCCTCGCCAATCACGTCACGCCTCGATCGCTCAGCGCAAGCTCAGATTCCAGCCCAGTCTCGTCCCGGCTCGGCGTTTACAGCGAGTCCTAGTGACGTCAAGGCCCCGCCCGACAAACCCTGAAGCAGAATCCCTAACAGGTCAAAGCAGGAGTCGCTGCTAGGGCACCGGCGCTAGAGGGCGCGAGAGTCGCCTAATGTTGGCTCGTGTCTCCTCTGTCACGTCGGAGGGCCGGTCCGGAAATGGAGGGGGTTGCCGTACAAGATGGCTGCTTCCTTTGTGGTTGTACGGAACGCTGAGAGTTAGGACCCGTCTGTGAGAAACGCGGTGATCTTAGCGCAGTGATTGCGGCACAGGCTTCTCGTGAAAGATGGCTGCGGCGGAGTTTTCAAGGAGTCTGTTTTGACGGGTAGGTGGCCCAAAGTCCAAGATGGCGGCTCCCACTGCGGGCGCGGAAACAGCCGGAAAAATGGGAGCGTGCGTGCGTGGGGCGGGGTGGGCGCCGGCTCCGCCCCCGCCGCAGGTGGAGCCCGGCGTGCACGCGGAGTCTTTGTGTGCCTTGTCTTTGTGTGCGGTGGGAGGGTGGGCGTCGCTTCCGGGGCTTCCGCGCCCAGCCTCCACCAGGGACTGATTTCCACGTTAATGATACCCTGTTGTAGCACGTTAAGGTATTTTCCCTCCCCACAGCTAAGGGAGGTGGGCGGGACGGGGATTCCTAATAACCTGCAACTGACTCATGTGGACAAAGAGACTTGCTTTTACTTCTCTTGAGCCAAGAAAACCAGGTGAAATTAAATTTTCTCGGAGGAATAACTTACCATCGCTAAAAAGAGCAAAGGAGCAGTTTACATACTAACATGGAAGGAACTCCAAGAATCATTAAGTGAAAAAAAGCGAAGCACAGAAAAATGTATATGGTCAGACCATTGCGTCTTGTTTTTTTAAGACCCATTTGGGTAGTCCTGGGGCACCTGGCAGGCTCCAACAGCGGAGCCTGACTATCTTGATCTCTGCTGTGGGTTGTGAGGTGGTGTCCCACGTTGGGTGTAAACGTTATTTAAAATAAAAAATTAAAAGACTCACATGGATAAAGATACAGAGGAGTTTGTGAGGGGGAGCAGAATATGCCACCCCAAAATGTGTCTGCCTCTTTGGCATGTGAACTAGTTTGGGCTGAAGTCAATCCAGGCCCAGCAGACTCAAGAGAAATATTTTTACTTAACTGCCTGAAAGCACTTAAATAGAGGGACCTGGCCCAGAAAGGGAGCTTTTAGGAGGGTTAGCTTTTATCTGAAGGACTTACCTGCATGGCAGGGCAAACATCTTTTGAATAGCCCTCCTTCCCTTTGAAGTTTCAAGCCCCTATCCCATTCTTTGGCTCAGAATGGCATATAAACCTCAATTGCCTGAGTACCTTTGGGATGCACCTTTTCATGGGGTTTCTGTGTGTACAAAATTAACTTTTTTCCCTGTTAATGTGTTTTACGTCAATTAAATTATTACACAAAGAACGTAGAAAGGTAGAAGGAAAATTTTTCTGCTCTGACACTTGCATGGGCATAAAATATCTCCACAGAGAAACTGGTAACAATAATTGCCTGGTCTAACAAAAGGAGCAGAAATGAAAAGGTGAGGATCAGGAGTAGAAGGAAAAACAACTTTTGTAAGTATTTAAATATATGTTTTAATCACACAAAGATCCTTTTAAGGTCATCATATCGTTAAAGGAGAATAGCCACACACCAAAAGCGCCACTTTTCAGCTTTAACCATGATTTTTTTTTAAGTTTATTTTGAGAGAGAGAGAGCGTGCGCCGTGCGCGCGCGCGCGCGCGCGCGCGCACACACACACACACACACACGAGCATGAGTGAGCGGGGGAGGGGGAGAGACTCAGGCTCTGCATTGACAGACTTGGGGGTGGGGGGCTTGAATTCACTAATGGTGAGATCATGACCTGAGCCCAAGTCAAGAGTCGGAGGTTTAACTGACTGAGCTACCCAGGCGCCCCTTTAACCGTGAATTTAATAAAGATCCATGAGATTCAATGTGTAAGTATAAAATTTTCAAAGTCAGTACTACATACAGTACTTGCTGCGAAGGATCTATTCTATGTGCAAGTGACAACCTGAGCCCTTTTGGAAACTAGATATATTTGTGGGGGTGGTGGTGTTGCTTTGTTTGGGGTGGGTTGTTTGGAGGTTTTCCGTATTGTCTGTTTGATTTTTTTTTTTAATGTTTATTTATTTTTGAGAGACAGAGGGGAGACAGCGTGAGTCGGGGAGGGGCAGAGAGAGAGGGAGACGCAGAATCCAAAGCGGGCTCCAGGCTCTGAGCTGTCAGCACAGAGCCTGACGCAGGGCTGGAACTCACGAGCCTTGAGATCACGACCTGAGCCAAAGTAAGATGCCTAACCGGCTAAGCCACCTAGGTGCCCCTTGTCTGTTTGATTTTTGAGGGGAGGAAGAGAAACAGGAAGTTTGGTCTGGCAAATGGAAGACCTATTTGTTGAATGAATGAATGAATGAATGAATGAATGCCTTTCTACTATAAACACACGTATTCTCAGCATCTTCTGGTGTATCTTCCTGTTTTTAGGGTTAGTATCATGGAAAACACTGGCAGCATTGAACTAGCTACAACCAAGAGTTCCGCCTTAAAATTATCCGATAACTTGTTTCCAGTGCTCAAAAAAATAAAGTAGTAACAGTTTTAGAATTGGCATTGATCTTGGGCATTACATATTTCAGTGTGAAAGAAGTGTCAATCCTCTGTCCTGATGATAATTGACCATTACTGAGCAGTGTGCCAGGCACTGGACAAGTGGGCACTCTTACACATAATACTTTTACTGAATGTATTAAATATGGTAATGCAATCAGTTTCACCAAATTCCTAACCTTTGCTAAATGTTTAATAAATATTAGCAATTACTATTTTGTGGCAACCCTGAGATGATTACAGTACATTTTTGCTTCTGAGACCTTATGGGCTTTAAAAATATCCTAGTTGCTCTAGGGATATTATTATTATTATTATTATTATTACTTAACTCTGGGACTTTGGTCTCCTCACAAATAAGAATCACAAAAACACTTGCATAGAGTCACTGTGAAAATAATAGGAATAACATGTAAGGGACTTTGTGCAGGGCATACAGTAGCACTCAATAAGTGATCTGTAATTCTATATTTCAGCCTCACAGTTAAAGAACTAATATTGCACTCAGAGGCAGGAGAACTTCTCTGGTCAAGGGACAGGAGCAGGTGCCACAGGGAGCTACAAGGAGCAGTTAGAGGGAGGACAGGTCCACTGTCCATAAGCTTCCCGCCTCCACTGGGAAAATTGCAAGGTCTCCACACCAGGCAGATATGGTCCCCAGGCCGTTTGCAAAGATGCCTCCTTGCCAACAGACAGCTGCACTATCCCAGCTCACAGTCACATCTTTGGAGCATTTACAAGGCCTCTAAGAGTCATTAGCCACTGTTTCTGAGGCTCATTCCTCATACGTTGGTATTTCATATGAACTGACTACTGCATATGTTTTAATTTTTTTTTTGAGTTTTTAATTGTGGAAAACTATACATAAAATTTACCATCTTAACTGTTTTGTAAGGGTACAGTTCAGAGCAAGAATGAGTACAACAGCAGTGAAGGATGGTGGTCTCACAGTTGGCTGGATCCTTTTCACAAGGTTGACGACATCACACTCCAGTACCCTATTAATGCTTAGGGTACTAGCTACTCAGGGTTTGAAAGATATCAGTCATCGAGTCCAACTTCCCAGTGCTCTGGACATCTTAGCCACCACATGAGTACCCCGTTTTTGCCTGCATTGCTCAAGGAGCAGGATGGTCTCTAACTCAGAGGGCCTGTTCCATTTTCAGAGAGCTCTGGCTATGGCAGGGTATTCATTCATTTGGAGCCAAATCTGATCCCTTGCTCTATTCCTCATATGCACACAATGTGTTTGTGCCCAGTTTACAACCAGCACTGAGGGATTTTAAAGTATCCACCCTGGGAGCACCTGGGTGGTTCAGTCCATTAAGCATCTGACTTGGGCTCAGGGCATAATCTCATGGTTTATGAGTTCGAGCCCCGCATCAGCCTCTGTGCTGACAGCTCAGAGCCTGGAGCCTGCTTTAGATTCTGTGTCTCCCTCTCTCTCTGCCCCTTTTCCCCTCCTGCTGTGCTCTGTCTCTCTCTCTCTCTCTGTCTCTCAAAAAAATATATATACATTGGGGCGCCTGGGTGGCTCAGTCGGTTGGGCGTCTGACTTCGGCTCAGGTCATGACCTCGTGGTCCGTGAGTTTGAGCCCTGCATCGGGCTCTGGGCTGACAGCTCAGAGCCTGGAGCCTGTTTTGGATTCTGTGTCTCCCTCTCTCTCTGACCCTCCCCTGCTCATGCTCTGTCTCTCTCTGTCTCAAAAATAAATAAATGTTAAAAAAATAAATAAATAAAAATTTAAAAACCAAAAAAAAAATAAACATTAAATAAATTTTTTAATAAAAAATAATTACAGGGGCGCCTGGGTGGCGCAGTCGGTTAAGCGTCCGACTTCAGCCAGGTCACGATCTCGCGGTCCGGGAGTTCGAGCCCCGCGTCGGGCTCTGGGCTGATGGCTCAGAGCCTGGAGCCTGTTTCCGATTCTGTGTGTCCGTCTCTCTCTGCCCCTCCCCCGTTCATGCTCTGTCTCTCTCTGTCCCAAAAATAAATAAAACGTTGAAAAAAAAATTTTTTTTTAAATAATAATAATTACAAATACTAGGAGGGCATACTCACTACTTTTTTTTTCTTAATTTACATCCAAGTTAATTAACATATAGTGTAATAATGATTTCAGGAATAGAATTTAGCAATTCATTGTTTACATATAACACCCAGTGCTCATCCCAACAAGTGTCCTTAATGCCCTTTGCCCATCCCCCCACCACAAACCCCTCAGTTTGTTCTCTGTATGTAAAAGTCTCTCATGGTTTGTCCCTCTTCCCGTTTTTTTTTTTGTTTGTTTTGTTTTTTTTACTTTCACTTCCCTTCCTTTATGTTCATCTGTTTTGTATCTTAAATTCCATGTATGAGTGAGGTCATATATTTGTCCTTTCTCTGACTAATTTCACTTAGCATAATACCCTCTAGTTCCATCCACGTAGTTGCAAAGGGCAAGATTTCTTTCTTTTTGGTTGCCGAGTAATACTCCATTGTATATATATATACCACATCTTCTTTATCCATTCATCCGTCGATGGACTTTTGGGCTCTTTCCATACTTTGGCTGTTGTTGATAGTGCTGCTATAAACATTGGGGTCCATGTGCCCCTTCAAAACAGCATACCTGTATCTCTTGGGTAAATACCTAGTAGTGCAATTGCTGGGTGATAGAGATCAATTCCTTGATTTCTCTATTTTTTCTTTTTTGAGGAAACTCCATACTGTTTTCCAGAGTGGCTGCACCAGTTTGCTTTCCCACCAGCAGTGCAAGAGAGATCCTCTTTCTCTGCATCCTCACCAACATCTGTTGTTGCCTGAGTTGTTAATGTTAGCCATTCTGACAGGGGTGAGATGGTCTCTCATTGTGGTTTTGATTTGTATTCCCCTGATGATGAGTGATGTTGAGCATTTTTTCATGTTTTGGTTGGCCATCTGGATGTCTTCTTTGGAGAAATGTCTATTCCTGTCTTTTACCCATTTCTTCATTGGATTGTTTGGGTTTTGGGTGTTGAGTTTGATAAGTTCTTTATAGATTTTGGATACTAACCCTTTATCTGATATGTCGTTTGTAAATATCTTCCCTAGTCTGTAGGTTGCCTTTTAGTTTTGCTGATTGTTTCCTTCACTGTGCAGAAGCTTTTTATTTTGATGAGGTCCCAATAGTTCATTTTCGCTTTGGTTTCCCTTGCCTCCGGAGACATGTTGAGTAAGAAGTTGCTGCGGCCAAGGTCAAAGAGGTGTTTGCCTGCTTTCTCCTCAAAGATTTTGATGGCTTCCTGTCTTACATTTAGATCTTTCATCCATATTTTTGTGTATGGTGTAAGAAAGTGGTCCAGGTTCATTCTTCTGCATGTCGCTGTACAGTTTTCCCAACACTATTTGCTGAAGAGACTGTCTTTTTTCCATTGGATAGTCTTTTCTGCTTTGTCAAAGATTAGTTGGCCATGCATTTGTGGGTCCATTTCTGGGTTCTCTATTCTGTTACATTGATCTGTGTGTCTGTTTTTATGCCAGTACCATACTGTCTTGATGATTACAGCTGTAACCTAGCTTGAATTCCAGAATTGGGATGCCTCCAGCTTTGGTTTTCTTTTTCAGGATTGCTTTGGCTATTCGGGGTCTTTTATGGTTCTAATACATATTTTAAGATTGTTTGTTCTAGCTCTGTGAATGCTGGTGTTATTTTGAGAGGGATTGCACTGAATATGTAGATTGCTTTGGGTACCATCAATAATAATATTTGTTCTTCCAATTCGTGAGCATGGAATGCTTTTCAATTTCTTGTGTCTTCTTCAATTTCTTTCCTAAGCTTTCTATAGTTTTTAGTGTATAGATTTTTCACTTCTTGGGTTAGGTTTATTGTTAGGTATTTTATAGGTTTTGGTGTAAATGGGATCGATTCCTTGATTTCTCTTTCTGTTGCTTCATTATTGGTATATAGAAATGCAACTGATTTCTGTATATTGATTTTATATATCCTGGGACTTTGCTGAATTCATGGATCAGTTCTAACAGGGTTTTTTTTTTTTTGGTGGGATCTTTTGGGTTTTCCACGTAGAGTATCATGTCGTGTGTGAAGAGTGAAACTTTGACTTCTGCCTTGCCGATTTGGATGACTTTTACTTCTTTGTGTTGTCTGATTGCTGAGGCTAAGACTTCCAACACTATGTTGAATAACAGTTGTGAGAGTGGAGATCTTTGTTGTGTTCCTGACCTTTGGAGGGAAAGTTCTCAGTTTTTCCCCATTGAGGATGATATTAGCGTTGGGTCTTTTGTATATGACTTTTATGATCTTGAGGTATGATCTTTCTATCCCTGCTTTTTTGAGGGTTTTAATAAGAAAGTATGCTGTATTTTGTCAGATGCTTTCTCTGCATCTACTGAGAGGATCATGTGGTTCTTATCCTTTCTTTTGTTACTGTGATGTATCACATTGATTGATTCGTGGATATTAAACCAGCCCTGCATCCCAGGAATAAATTCCACTTGATTGTGGTAAATAATTCTTTTACTGTATTGGTGGATCTGGTTGGATAGTATCTTCTTGAGAATTTTGCATCTATGTTCATCATGGAAATTGGTCTGTAATTCTCCATTTTCGTGGGGTCTTTGTCTGGTTTTGGAATCAAGGTAATGCTGGCCTCGTAAAATGAGTTTAGAAGTTTTCCTTCCATTTCTATTTTTTTGGAACAACTTCAGAAGAATAGGTGTTAACTCTTCTCTAAATGTTCAGTAGAATAGGGACTTCCGGGTGGCTCAGTCAGTTAAGCATCTGACTTTGGCTTAGGTCATGATCTGAAGATTTGTGGGTTTGAGCCCTTCATCAGGCTCTGTGCTGGTGGCTTGGAGATTGGAGCCTGTTTCAGATTTTGTGTATCCGTCTCTCTCTGTCCTCCCCCACTTGTGCTCTGTCTCTCTCGCTCAAAAATAAATAAACATTAAAAAATATGTTTTTTAGGGGCGCCTGGGTGGCTCAGTCGGTTAAGCGTCCGACTTCGGCTCAGGTCATGATCTCACAGTCCGTGAGTTCAAGCCCCGCATCGGGCTCTGTGCTGACAGCTCAGAGCCTGGAGCCTGCTTTGGATTCTGTGTCTCCCGCTGTCTCTGCCCTTGCCCGGCTTGCACTCTGGTTCTCTCTTTCTCAAAAAATAAACATTGAAAAAAAAAAACAAAGAATAGAGGAAAAATGGAAAGAAAACAAAGAAAAAAAGGACTAAAAATTTTAAAAGTTAAAAGAATGTATAGAATAAAATAGATTAAAATGAAATAAAGTGAAATAGAATTAAAAATACAAACAAATTAAAAATATAGTAATAAAATTTTTTAATTAAAAAGAAAAGAAGAAGATTGGGTGCCTGGTTGGCTTAGTCGGTTGGGTGTCCAACCCCCTCCCCTGCTTGCGCTTTCTCTCTCTCCCTCTCTCTGTCTCTGTCTCAAAAAGAAGCATTTAAAAAAAGAGAGAGAGAAATAAAATTTTTTGTTTCTGTATCCAAGAAAAAGAAAAGAAGGAATGGGGCGGGGCACCTGGGTGGCTCAGTAGGTTAAGCATCCAACTTCAGCTTGCGTCATGGTCTTGCAGTTCATGAGTTCGAGCCCCACATCAGGCTCTGTGCTGACAACTGTGTGTCTTTCTCTCTCTCTCTGCCCCTCCTCCATTCGTGCTCTGTCTCTGTCTGTCTGTCTCTCTCAAAAAAAAAAAAAAAAAACTAAAAAAATTTTTTTTAAAAAGAGGGGAGAAAACCTAAAAACAGAAGCAAAACAAAAACAAAAACAAAAAAAAACACCAAAAACAAATAGATGAACCAGCAAACAGAGTGAAACAGGAATGAAGTTACATCCAGTTTCCCAGAGAACTCAAACTATGAAGCACTCTGTAGCCCATACACTAAGTAGGTGGAGAGACTTGTGCTGGTCCTTTAGGGGATATGCTTGGGGGGAGCAGTTGGGCCAGGCTTGGTATAGTGGCTCCCATTTTCCACTAGGTGACATTACTCAACTTCCTGGGGTGGATCAGCGTGGTGTGCATGTGCTTGCGCATGTAGGCACATGTGTGGGAGAGGTGAAAATGGCTTCACCCCGCTTCCTAGTCTCTGGCCCAGAAACCTTGTGCTCTCACTGACCGGCAATCAAGCACCCCTCCTTTGTCTCAGGTTTCCGTCTACTACCCGCCTCTACCCTGTCTGTTTCCAAGCCATGAGCCTGCCAGGCGGCACTCCCTCTAGCGTTTTATCTCAGACGGGGCTCTGTTTCAAAACCCCTCAGTTCAGAGACCTCCACGGCTTGTACCCGTGCTGATTCTGTGGGGGAGGGTCTCACTGAGCAATAACCGGTTCCCTCTTGCCCCCAGAAAACTTATGGGCAATCGCGCAGCAGCAGAGGTTCAGAGATTATGGCAAATACAACATACAGCCAGTGCCAGATTTCACCGTAATCTGGTGTCTTTGTTCCAATATCAGCAAACATGACTGCTCTCTGAGGTCTGTTGGGACCTTTGCCTGTGGGTAGACCATATGGCCTCTACCAAATGCTCTCCAAATAGGGGAAATACTTCTCCCCATGTGGCACACGGGCCCCTCAGACCTCGCAGGCCACTCCTGGAGATTCACCCTTCTTCCTCACCAGAGCACCACCAGGTACTGAGCTCGGGAATTTCCGACTCTGTGCTCTTCTGTTTTTAGAATCCTGATGGTATTCAAACCCTCTCCTTTCTCCCCATCAGTGGTTTTAGGGAACAGATTTCTTGTCCAGTCTCTTGTGTTTTCACTCTTTCTCTTTCTCTCCAGCTATTTTCAGGGGAGTGCTTTCCCTGTACTCTCCAGGTGCACCCCACTCTCCCCCCTGCCCTTCTCTGTACCCTCTCTGAAAATACATCTCCCTACCCTCCACAGCTTTTCTCTCCCTCAGTTCATGTCTTCACACTGCATACCTACCAAGTTCTGTGGCTCAGGTTATGCAGATTATTGTGTTAATCCTCAGATCAATTTCCTAGTTGTGCAAAATGGTTTGGCGCTGATCTAGCTGCATTCCTTCCAGTGATGAGACAAGATGAGAAATTCCACACTGTTTTTTTTTTTTCAATGTTTATTTATTTTTGAGAGAGAGAGAGTGAGTGAGTAGGGGAGGGGCAGGGAGAGAGGGGGACAGAGGATCCAAAGCAGGCTCTGTGCTGACAGCAGAGAGTCCAATGCAGGGCTCAAACTCACAAACTCTGAGATGATGATCTGAGCCAAAGTTGGATGCTTAACTGACTGAGCCACCAGGTGCCCCCATAAATAATTTTTTTTTTAAAAAGACAGAATCAGGAATAAATGAAGCCTTTAGGAGAAAGGCAGGGGGAAGAAAGATCAATGGTGGATGATCTGAGGGGGACCCCTATGTTGGTAGGAACCTTGGAAGAGGTCATTGATGATCAAAGATGTGCCATTGTGTCTACATCTCTGGACTCAGAATACTGTATCAGCATTCTTTCATTTGTAGACAACAGTCTGCTGGAACCCAACTGCTTGGTCCTGTTCAACCATAAAGTGCATGGATGACATGGATCCCTTGGTCACCGCAATGAAGGTAGAAAAGCTCCTCCAGGAGACCTATGCTGTTATTGGCGGGTTGGACAACCAAAGCCAGAAAATTATGGAATCTGTGAGTTTACTTTTGCTCATCCTGAATATTATTTTTAAAAATGGGTATGAGGCCCCTGAGAGAGTCATCCTTTTTTTTTTTTTATTTTTTTTTTAATCTGTATTTAAGGTTGAGAGAGAGACACATGCAGGGTGCGAGTGGGAGAGGAACAGAGAGAGAGGGTGACAAAGAATCCGAAGCGGGCTCTAGGTTCTGAGCTATCAGCACAGAGCCTGATGTGGGGCTCGAACTCACTAACCACAAGATCATGACCTGACCCAAAGTTGGATGCTTAACCGACTGAGCTACCCAGGTGCCCTGTTCTTTATGCTTCAGCTGGCACAGGTAAAACCTTACTAGCCAAAGCAGTAGCAAACCAAACCTTAGCCACTTTCTTGAGAGCAGCTGGCTCTGAATTACTCAGAAGTACCTAGGTGATGCGCCCAAACTCATACAAGAATTGTTTCAAGTTGCTGAGGAACATGCACCACTATCATTCTTATTGATGAAACTGATGTCATTAGGACAAAGAAAATATTACTCAAATTCTGGTGGTGAGAGAGAAATTCAGGAAACATTATTGGAACTGTGAAACCAGTTGGATGGATATGATTCAAGGGGAGACATGCAAATTACCATGGCCACAAACCTAGTAGGAAATTTGGATCCAGCAGTTATCAGACAGGGCCACATTGACGGGAGAGCCAATTCCCTCTGACCAATGGAAGGACCAAGAAGTATGATTCATACAAGCAGAATGATGCTGGCTGCTGCTCCCATAACCCCTAGACGACTTGATCATAGCTAATGACCTCCTTGGTGTTAACATTAAGGCAATCAGTACAGGAAGTAATCTGATGACCTTGAGAGAACATAGAATGAAAGTAACAAATGAAGACTTAAAAAAAAAAAAAAATCTAAGAATGTTTTTATGAAAAACAAGAAGGCATCCTTGAATGGCTCTATGTTTAATGAACCACAGTTGCCTTCAAATAAATGATTAAGAGTATTCCAGGAGCACCTGGGTGGCTCAGTCGGTTAAGCATCTGACTTCAGGTCAGTCAGGTCATGATCTCATGGCTCTTGGGTTTGGGCCCCATGTTGGGCTCAGTGCTGACAGCTCAGAGCCTGGAGCCTGCTTCGGATTCTGTTTCCTCTCTCTGCCCCTCCCCCGACTCATGCTTTTTCCTGTCTCTCAAAAATAAATAAACATTAAAAACCTTCTGGAAAAAAAAAAAAGGAGTTTTCCAGCCCCTCAGAGAGATATGACTAGGGACGTGTCCCAAAGGATACATATTCCAGTTTATCTTTCTTATTAGCAGAACATCCTATGTACCTTTAAAAATGTTTTTTATTCAAGTATAATTAATGGACAGTATTATATTAATTTCAGGAGTATGATATAGTGAGTCAAAATTCCTGTACATTATAGGGTGCCTGGGTCGCTCAGTCAGTTGCACGTCTGACTTTGGCTCAGGTCACGATCTCATGGTTCGTGAGTTTGAGCCCTGCATCGGGCTTGCTGCTGTCAGCGCAGAGCCTGCTTTGGATCCTCCGTTCCCCTCTCTCTTTGCCCTTCCCCCACTCACTCTTTCTCTCAAAAGTAAACATTAAAAAAATTCTATACATTTCTCAGTGCTCATCACATCAAGTGTACTCTTAGTATTCTTCACCTATCATCCTGTGTATCTATTTGAGCATGATGTATAGGATGCTCTTTGGGCTGCCTTCATCTTTTGGTCGTGTGCAATGTTCTCAAATAAAGTGTGCCCTTTCTCAAAAAAAGAGAAGCCTGGGGCACCTGGATGACTCAGTCGGTCAAACGTCCAACTTCAGCTCAGGTCATAATCTCACGGCTCATGGGTTCAAGCCCCACTTTGGGCTCCGTGCTGACGGCTCGGAGCCTGGAGCCCGCTTCGGATTCTATGTCTCCCTCTCTCTCTGCCCCTCCCCTGCTCACGCTCTGTCTCTCTCTCAAAAATGAATATTTAAAAAAAAAAATTTAAGGGAGAGAAGACCAAGGCTTTACAACAGTTTTATTTTAAGAAATCAACAGTTACCCAGGTTTCATCAGTCTTGTTGCTTTGTCATCTTTAAGGAGTTGTCATCATCTAAATAGTTTAAAACTGATTGCCAACACATCCAATTCTAGCCAGTAGAAAGAGAGAAAAGGAGGTACACTCCTTATTTTTAAGATATGGCTTGGGGCGCCTGGGTGGCGCAGTCGGTTGGGCGTCCGACTTCAGCCAGGTCACGATCTCGCGGTCCGGGAGTTCGAGCCCCGCGTCGGGCTCTGGGCTGATGGCTCAGAGCCTGGAGCCTGTTTCCGATTCTGTGTCTCCCTCTCTCTCTGCCCCTCCCCCGTTCATGCTCTGTCTCTCTCTGTCCCAAAAATAAATAAACGTTGAAAAAAAAATTAAAAAAAAAAAAAAAAAAAAAAAAAAGATATGGCTTAGAAGTTTTTCATCCATTGGCCACCCCTAAGTGGCTTTATTCTGAGCATTCAGATAAAAATTTGGGAATACTATTACAACAAAAGAGACGCCAAGATATTTGCCTTCCTAAAGTTTATATTCTCTTTGGGGGACACAAGGGAAAAACAAGTAAGATGTCAAGCAGTGACAAATGCTAATAAGAAAACAAAAGCAGAGTAATCCTTCTTCAAGTTCTCCAGAAAGACCTCATTGAGAGGGGGGCATATAATCAGAGATCTGAAGGGAAGTGTGTTCCTGGAAAAAGGAATAGCTAGTATAAATTCTTTGAAGTGGGAATGTGCTTGGCATGTTTGAGAAATAGCATGGTGTGGGCAGTGTTCCTAGAATTTGTTCAAGTCAGACAAGTGTAAACCAGATCAGGTAGAGCCCCGCAGACTAGGGTAAGAGTGCTTTTTAATTTGAATGAGATAAAAGAGCTCAGCAAATTTCTGTGTGACGTGATTGGGTTTATGTATATATATATATATATATATTTTTTTTTTTTTAAAGTTTATTTATTTTGAGAGAGAGCCCACATGAGCAGGGGAGGAGAAGAGAGAGAGGAAGAAGGAGAGAGAATCCAAAGCAGGGTCTGTACTGTCAGCACGGAGCCCGACTCGGGGATTGAACCCACGAACCATGAGACCACTACCTGAGCCGAAATGAAGAGTCCGATGCTCAACCGACTAAGCCACCCAGGCACTCCAGATTTATATATTTTAAAAGATCACTAATTTAGCGCATAATAAAATCTACACACTGTGGATCAAAGACTTAAATGTAAGAAGTAAAACTATAAAACTCTTAGTAGAAAATACAGGACAAGAGCTTCATGACAGTGGATTTGATGATGGTTTTATGGATATGAAACAAAAGGCACAAACAACAAAAGAAAAAATAGACAAATTAGACTTCATCCAAATTTAAACATAGAATTGCCATATGGTTCAGCAATCCCACTTATGGGTATATACCCAAAGAACTGAAAGCAGGTATTCACACAAATATTTGTACACCACTGTTCATAACAGTATTATTCACAAGAGCCAAAAGATGGAAATAACTGAATTGTCCATCAGTGAATGAATGGATGAACAAAATTTAGCATATGCCTACAATATTATAGAATATTACTCATCCTTAAAAAGGAAGGAAATTCTGACACATGCTAGAACACCGATGAACCATGAGGGAAGTACACAAAGCAAAATGAGCCAAAAAGATGAAAGAACAAATATTTTTTACATTGGGAGGAAGAATTCCTCCTTTACCCTTCTAGGTTCTTTGGCTGGTAAGTTGATATAAAACAGGTTAACAGGAGGAAAACATTTAATGACATACACACAGAAATCCCATCAGAATATGAGACCCAAAGACAAGACCATCAGATGAGGCTTACGTGCCATACTTGAATGAAGAAATGGGATAGGGACCTGGGGCTTCAAAGGGAAAGTGGGTGACAGGACAAGAAGAAGAATGAATGTTTGCCCTGCCATCCAGATAGGTCTTTCAAGTAAAAATTTATCTCTAATAATAGCTCTCTTTCTGGGCCAGGTCCCCTATCTAAATTCTTTTAGGTGATTAGGGAGAACTGAAAGTTTTTCTTGAGTCTGCCTTCAGCTCAAAATAACCCACAAGACAAAATGACATATTTTGGGGTCACGTAATTTGCTCTTCCCCTCAGTTCCACCTTGGAAACTTCCCCAAGAAGTTTCACAATCCTGAAGTTGAGTTGGTAGATGGCTCCATCTCACTGAACCAGTCTCTTAGTCCTGAGAATAAGTCTGTTCAGTTAAACAGTTGTACTTCATTTCAGGAGGTGTTGATTCAGGTGGGATCCCAAAGTTAGGGCTATGGTGCAAGCAGTCAGGTATTTAACAGGCGGCGTTTCTATGGAAACAAAAGAAAAACAATGACCAATGATTGGAGCAGACTGTTATCCCAGTTTCTGAGTTCTGAAGGCAGTGAGTCAGGAAGATTTCTAGATGCCTTGCTCAAAATATCTTCAGTTAGAGGCACTCTGATAGATTTTTCTGGTTTGTAGTTTGTCACTGGTGGTCTTTCTGAGGGGCCACACTGCAACAAGCATGAAGATTGTCCATACATGAGCAATTGTGGTGACTTCTCTGAAATGTATATCCAGTTGTCCAACTTTAGCTTGCATGGCTTTAGAAAAATGGCAGTTTTAGTTCTCAAGGATTCCATGTCAAAAGGGTGGAAGAAAAGCTGGAAACATTAGTCTGGAGATTTGTGGTCAAATATTGGAGGAAACTAGAAAAATTAGGATCTAGTCCAGTTTACAGATAGAAAACAAAATCTCAAAGAGAATTAACAACAGTAGAATTTGATATCCACAAACGTGTGTTACTGAAACATAGTTTTTCTCTGTACAATCACCCCTATTTTTATCAAAGGCAGTCACAACAAGGCTAATTCATCTGCAAATCAAGTCTAGTTTCAATCAACTTGGCCTCATTATTTACATAAGTGCATCAAGAATAGTGATTGATCATATAGGCTTTTTAAAATCTACTTTGCTGGAACTTTTCATAAGGAATCTCAGATTGGGGGCACCTGGGTGGCTCAGTCAGTTAAGCATCTGACTTTTGATTTTGGCTCACCTCATGATATCACAGCTCCGTGGTATGGAGCCCTATGTCAGGCTCCATGCTGATGGCATGGAGCCTGCTTGGGATTCTCTCTCTCCCTGTCTCTCTGCCCCTCCCCTGCTCATATGTGCACTCTCTCTCTCAAAATAAATAAACAAACTTAAAGAAATAAAAATAAAAACAAAGGAATCTCACGTTGAGTTTTTCAAATCTTGAGGTTGGGCACCTGGGTGGCTTAGATGGTTAAGTGTCTGACTCAGTTTTAGCTTAGGTCATGATCTCACGGTTTGTGGGTTTGAGCCCCACACCAGGCTCTGTTTAAAAAAAAAAACACGGTATATCAGTACATATCAGAATTTTATTAATTTCATACAATTTCTAAAATACTTTGTTAATAATATCAATAACATACAATATAATCTAAGAACGTTTATCATTACTTATTTGACAATCCTTCCCTTGTAAGTTAATATATCAAATAAGCCCAATTAGTGTACCAGCTCTCTTTGTATAAGGAGAGAATGAATCTTTTGAGATATTCCAGGGACCCTCTAGAAATTTTCAAAACGTAGTTTGAGGTCAAAAAAGATTTTATTGAGAATTTTATTTTGGAAACTTTGTCAAAAATATCAAATGGTTTGAATACTTGACCAAATAGGATCACAGATCACTATGAAATAATAATTATTTATTCAACTGAAGTGACAAAAGATTTTAAGGACAAATACAAAAATGGTATGCAGTTATGAGCAAAACCAATGAAAGATCTGATAAAGCACAGAAAATTATTTTGATAAAACATAGAATCTCTGCTTTCTAGGCAGATTATTATAAAAGGTAAAGAAACTTCTTTTGCAGTCTGTTATCAAAAACAAATCAAAAGTCCAAGAAAACTTTGCCCTTTTAAAAGCGAGAAACCCAATTCTAATTTTGCATCAGCTTACTTTTGATATTAAAACTCACTTAACTTGGGGCAGCTGGGTGGCCGGTTAAGCATCTGAGTTCGGCTCAGGTCATGGTCTCACAGTCAGTGAGTTCGAGCCCCGAGTCAGGCTCTGTGCTGACAGCTCAGAGCCTGGAGTCTGCTTCGGATTCTGTGCCTCCCTCTGTCTCTGCCCCTCCCCCACTCACACTCTGTCTCTCTCTCCCTCAAGAATAAATACACATTAAAAGAAAAGAAATTTAGAATTTTTAACACTTAGAAATCTTCATTTCTTGTGAGAACTAAGATTAAGCACTAGTGAATTGTATTATACCAGCATTGTTTAGGTTGGCAAATTTATGAATATGTTTTATAATCTATAGAAACATATGCTTCTTTTCTTTTAATGTTTATTTATTTATTTTAGAGAGAGAAAGAACGGGCAGGGGAGAGACAGGGAGAGAGGGAGATGGAGAATCCCAAGCAGCCTCTGTACTGTCAGCGCAGAGCCCAACACAGGGCTGGGAACCACAAACCGAAGGATCATGACCTGAAAAACCCAAGTCGCACACTCAACCAACTGAGCCACCCACGTGCCCCTAGAAAAACATATGCTTCTTCACAGTATAATCTCAACATTACACAACACATGTTTACCAAAAGACCCAAATATCTTTAGTTCCTCCATAATACTATTTTAAAAACTCAGCTGAGTAAGATTTGAACATCTAATTGGCAAGATTCATGAGCAGAGCAGCATCCAACAAGGTATATAAAATGGAAGGCTTTTATAGACAGAAGAGACAATTAATATTTGATATTTTGTCTTATTTGGAAATGACCTAGATATTTAATGACTATACATCATTTATTTGAACTTAGCAAAACCTCTAAAGTTTTAAGTTACCAACAAGATTTGGAGGAACTCTTTAAATAGACAAACAATAAAACATAAATATTGTTGAAAAGTTCATTTATAAATGTTTATCTTATATCTATGTAATTCACTTGTTCTTAACAATTATGTTTAGACTACTTGGGAAAATTTCCTGAGGCATTAAACAGCTAGCCATCATCGTAAGTTATCTTTTTTGCTGACAAATTCTGTACTAGAGGTTACTTGAGCTCATTTGACTTTGGTAAACCTAGGTAGAATAAAAGTCTTATTATGCTGATAGCTATGAAGATATGCCTATTTTGATTAAACCAACAAACTTAAACTAGCTTTAATACCAAATATTTTTCCAGGGGTGCCTGGGTGGCTCAGTTGTTTAAGCAACCGACTCTGGATTTGGGCTCAGGTCATGATCTCACAGTTTGTGGGATCAAGCCCTGTGTCAGGCTCCACAGTGACAGTACAGAGCCTGCTTGGAATTCTCCCTCTCTCCCTGCCTCTCCCCTGCTTGCACATGTGCTCTCTCTCTCAAAAAAAAATAAACTTTATCAAGAAACCAAGCAAGCATTTGGATTACTCTCTGTTATATTTCTGAGAACTATAAGCATTTAGTTTTCTGTAAGCCAACTAAATAAAGTTCTTTTACAAATTAATTTTGGTAATACCATTCACAGGGATAAAATGCTACAAATCTACAACATACATATATAGACACATCTAAAAATATAGACCGGGGTGCCTGGGTGGCTCAGTAAGTTGAGTAACAGACTCTTCATTTCAGCTCAGGTCATGATCCCAGGGTCATGGGATTGAGCCCCACGTAGGCACAGAGCCCCTCTGCTCAGCACAGAGCCTGCTTAGATTCTCTCTCTCTCCCTCTGCCCTTCTCCCTTGCTCATGCTCTCTCTCCCTCTCTCTCTCTTAAATTAAGTTAAATTACAGACACAGAGAACTTATAGTTTCACTTTAAAACTTTAGCCATGAAATAGGTATGATAATGTAAAATTCACTAGTTATAAAATAACAATTGGAATAAGTTTTAGGTATGTCTGCGCAGATGGCTAAAACCTTTTAGAGGTCACTTAAGATTTGTATTTGTTCTTTTTTTAAATTTTTTTTTTTTTTTGTCTATATTTGAGAGAGAGAGACAGAGCATGAGCAGGGGAGGAGCAGAGAGAGAGAGGAAGACACAGAATCTGAAGCAGGCTCCAGACTCTGAGCTGTCAGCACAGGGCCCAACGTGGGGCTCAAACCCACAAACTGTGAGATCATGACCCGAGCTGAAGTAGGATGCTTAACCGACTGAGCCACCCAGGTGCCCCAAGATTTGTATTTGTTCTTGACAAGTAATCTTCTTTTTTTCTTTTAAAAATTTTTTAATGTTTATTTATTTTTGAGACAGAGCATGAGCGGGGAAGGAGCAGAGAGAGAGGGAGACAAAGAAGCTGAAGCAGGCTCCAGGCTCTGAATTGTCAGCACAGAGCCCGACGTGGGACTCGAACTCACAAACTGTGAGATTATGACCTGAGCTGAAGTTGGACGCTCAGTCGACTGAGCCACCCAGGCGCCCCGTGTTCTTGACAAGTAATCTTAATGCAAGTTCTCTCAAGAACTTTGGCTTTCTAAGGTCAGAATTTTTGCTGTACTTGGGTTTCAGGATTGGTGAAAAGGAATAGATGGAGTTTGAAATGCTTTTAGAGCTATATTTCTCATTTTGCAAAGATTTGTAAGATAAGGACAGTCATCCTCAATTCCTCAAAGAATTGGTTTATAGCCTGGATAATGAAGGACTATACATCTATATTATAATGTTTTTATTTTTTTTAATGTTTATTTATTTTTTTAATTTTTTTTATTTTTTAACATTTATTTATTTTTGAGACAGAGAGAGACAGAGCATGAACGGGGGAGGGTCAGAGAGAGGGAGACACAGAATCTGAAACAGGCTCCAGGCTCTGAGCTGTCAGCACAGAGCCCGACGCGGGGCTCGAACCCACGGACCGTGAGATCATGACCTGAGTCGAAGTCGGCCGCTTAACCGACTGAGCCACCCAGGCGCCCCTATTTATTTATTTTGAGAAAGAGAGAGAGAGTGCACATGCACAAGCAAGGGAGAGGCAGAGAGAGAGAGAGAGAGAGAGAGAGAGAGAGAGAGAGAGAACCCCAAGCAGGCTGTGCACTGTACGTGCAGAACCTGATGTGGGGATTGATCTCACAAACCGTGAGATCATGATCTGAGCCAAAATCAAGAATCAGATGCTGGGGTACCTGGGTGATTCAATTGGTTAAGCATCCGTTTTCGGCTCAGGCCATGATCTTCTGGTTCATGGGTTCAAGCCGTGCTGGCTCTGTGCTGACAGCTCAGAGGCTGGAACCTGCTTCAGATTCTATGTCTCCCTCTCTCTCTTCCCCTTCCCCCCTTGTTCTCTGTCTCTGTCTCTCTCTCAAAAATAAGTAAACATTAATTTTTTTTTTTTAATTCAAGAGTCAGATGCCTAACTGAGCCACCCAGACACCCCTAGAATGTTTTTCCCCGCTCTGGGTGCATAATTTTATTCTAGCTTAGGAAAGGCCTAAAAAAAAAATTCCTCCTTTAAAATACAGGCATGCCTCGTTTTATTGTGCTTCACTTTATTATGCTTTGCAGATACCACAGTTTTTACAAATTAAAGTTTCATGGCAATTGTGCATTGAGAAAGTCTGTCAGCTCCATTTGCCCACTTCACGTCTCTGTATTATATTTTGGTAATTCTTAAAATACATCAAACTGTCTCATTATATTTGTTTTGGTGATCTGTGATCAGTAATCTATGATGTTACTATTGTAATTGTTTGGGGACACCACAAAGTGTTATGTGTGTTCTAACTGTCCCGCTAACCAGCCATTCCCCCCCATGTCTCCTCCTCTGATCTCCTCATTCCCTGAGGCACAACAAACTGAAATTAGGTCAATTAATAAGCCTATACTGGCCCCTAAGTGTTCAAGTGAAAAAGAGTCATATGTCTCTCATTTTAAATTGATCAAAAGCCAGCAATGATTAAGCTTAATGATTAACGCATGTTGAAAGCCACACTAGAGGCTGGAAGCTAGGCTTCTTATGCTAAAGTTAGCCAAGTTGTGAATGCAAAAGACAGGTTCTTGAAGGAAATTAAAAGTGCTACTCCAGTAAATGTGTGAATGATAAGAAAGCATCCTTATTTTGATATGGAGAAGGTTTTAGTGGTCTGGATAAGATATCAAATCAGCCACAACATTCTCTTAAGCCAAAGCCTAATCCAGAGCAAGGCCCTGACTCTTCAATTCTGTGAAGGCTGAGAGAGGTGAGGAAGCCACAGAAGAAACGTCTGAAGCTAGCAGAGATTGGTTCATGAGGTTTAAGGAGAGAAGCTGTGTGTGGTTACCATGGGATTGCTTTTAACATCCTAAAGTTACAACATTGTAGTGTCAATTTAAACCAGCTTAACCTCAATAACACATGAAAATTCAGCTACTTTACAGCCCTGACCCCGCCTTCTTTCAGTTGTTAATGTCACAAAATTACATCTTTATGCATCTTGTGTCCAAAAGCATAGATGAATAATTAGGTTTTTAAATATATCAGTCTCTTAACATAGAGAACAAAAAGTAGAGCTACAGACCAAAGTCATAACAGTACTAGCGTTCATAGTTGTCTGTCTGTTTACTTTTACCGGAGATTATTTCTTCAGAAGGCTTCGAGTTACTTGTTCAGTGCCCTTTCATTTCAACCTGAAGGACCCCCTTCACTGCAGGGCCGGTCTAGTCATCAGGGCAAGGCTTTCAGCTTTGGTTGATCTGGGAATGTCTTCATTTCTTCCTCATTTTTGGAAGGACAGTTTTCCCAAATGTAGGATTCTTGGTTGACAGCTTTTTTCCTTCAATGCTTTAAACACATCAACCCATGCCTTCTAGCCTCCAAGGTTTCTGATGAGAAATCTCCTCACAACCTGATCAGTGAAAATATGATGAAAAGCAATCTTCCTCTGAGCTTTATAGATGTTAATAATGAGCCTTATCGTGTTTTACACAACACAACATTTCCTTATATGTTGTAGCACCATTTTGAGACCAGGAACTGGGTATTTTAAGTGTAGACATTACGAGGTCGATACAAGCCAAAATTACAGTTTTCTAAACTTGAACTGAAAGGCCACTGAACCATCTTATAGATGTTTATTTCTAACAAAGTAAATATCAATCTTGAAAAGCCCACACAAACAAACAAAAAGCCCATTGGGGGGTCTTTTTTTTTATTGAGTAAAGGGGTTTTGGGAATAAAAAGTGAGGAAACCACTGTGGTCTCAGACATCCCCAGCCATGATTGCACAATTGGCCCATTTCTTGCTGTGCCCTCACAAAGCCCCATTGTGAAGTCATGGCAAGACCTGTCTATATAAGACCCTGGCTCGGCTGGGTGTTTGGTCTTTACAGCCCAGGAAGCTTTGGTGACCTGTCGGCCTTTGACCCTAGCTAGTTTGATTTCAACTTCTCTTTTTTTCATTTTGTTTATTTTTTTATTTTCATTTTTCTTTTTTCTCTACTCCTTTTCTCTCCCAATTTTTTTTGCCTTTTTCTGTTTTTACTTTTTTCTTTTTTTCTCCTTTTTTAGTTTTTCTTTTTCTCAATTTTTCTTCGTTTCCTCCCTTCATTTTCTTTGTGTGTGTGTGTGTGTGTGTGTGTGAGTGTGTGTGTGCGCGTGTGTGTTTTTCATTTGTTTTTTTTGTGTTAGCGTTTTAGTACAGTTAGTATAGTTCATATTGTTAGTATAGTTCATATTGTTAGTATAGTTCATAAGCATAGTATTGTTAGTATTGGCAAATTTTGTAGGTTGGTATTGTTGGTTAGCATAGTCCGTGTAATTAGCATTATTTAGCGTTAGTATAGTTAGTAGGTCACCATCCTTCAGGGGCGTAAGGCCATTACCGCTGGTGAGGAGGACATCTGTATTTACGAGACCACCAGTGAGGGCAGCGTCGCCACGATGAAGCTGACCCCGCACATCCTAACCGGGAAGCAGTCTGATGTGAAGTTCATCAGGAAAACTCAGAAGGACCCCACTGGCCTCCAGGGACTTTGTCGTGAGGCCCAGAATATGAAGACCTCAAGTCACCCAGGTATTGTCAAGTCACTCGAGGTGATCAACGCCAAGGAAACGTTAGTCCTCCATTCAACATATGTAAGCAGAGACAACCTGTGTGACAATTTTACACACCGTGGCCAAGTGACGGAGGAGGTTCCAGAGAAATTCTGCCAGCTGTTATCGGTTGTGGAGTACTGCCACCAACAAGGTATGATCGGCGGGTATCAGAAGCTGGAGACACTGCTTTTTGGCAAGAAGCTGAAGGTAAAACACACGGGGGTTGGACTGAGCATCCGGTTTGCTGGCTACAAACTCCACACTTTCTGGGACAGCCCCCCTTATTCTGCCCCGCGACTCTTCCTGCAGCAAAGGGAGGACACCCCTTCCGCAAATGCTTGGAGCCTGGGGGTGGTTTGGTACTGCTTGGGCACCGGGTTTGAGCCGTTTGAGGGGGAAGTCTTCTGGGAAGCAGAACGAAATATGGAAAACAGGGAACAGAGTGCCCTGATTTTCATGTCCCTGGAGAGTGAAAACATGTGGTACACGTTAACCACTATCCAGCCCACGATCTACACACCAACCAGAGTCCGCTGCTGGAGCTCCATCGCAACCTGTTCCAGCACAGGCCTGTCCTCAGAGCGGAGTAGTCTGACCTCCGAAGGGACCAGCATCGTGACCACGATTAGCGGGCCCAGATACAACTCACCAGCCACAAACTCCGACACCAGCAGTGAATACAGGCAGCCAGGGAGGATGTCCCTAGAGCCAAAAAATCAGGTTCTCAAACCTCTTGAGAAATTCAAAAATTTATTCAAAAAAAAACAATAAAATAGAACCCCAAAAAATTGCAAATAAATGAGAGCCATAAGAGAGCCACGTGTCCGTGCCTTTATTTTATTTTGTTTTTTAACTTTAACGGGACTTAAATGTTTTGAAACAGAAGGGACAGTGCGAGTGGGGGAGGGACAGAGAGAGAATCCCAAGTCTACTCTGTGCTATCAGCTCGGAGCCCGACGCGGGGTTCCAGCTCACAAAACAGATGGTGACCTGAGCAAGACCAAGAGTGGGACGCTTGGGCCACTGAGGCCCACCCAGGAGCCCCGTCCCTGCGTTTTTTTTTGTTTTTTTTTTAAATTTATTTTTTTTTTCAACGTTTATTTATTTTGGGGACAGAGAGAGACAGAGCACAAACAGGGGACGGGCAGAGAGAGAGGGAGACACAGAATCGGAAACAGGCTCCAGGCTCTGAGCCATCAGCCCAGAGCCCAACGCGGGGCTCGAACTCACGGACCGTGAGATCGTGACCTGAGCTGAAGTCGGACGCTTAACCGACTGTGCCACCCAGGCGCCCCCGTCCCTGCGTTTTAAGTGCAGGGAACGATGCTGAGCTCCAGGAAGCCCAGGGACATGGCACAGGAGATTGGCCAGGGCGACGGGTGGGACCAGATCAGCTTCACAGGCTGGAGGAGTGTGGTGGGATAGTGACCTGCTGGATTTGGAGTTGTAGGAAGCACAAGGTGGAGGTGGTGAAGTTTTGGAGTGATGGGGGGTTCGTGGGTCTGGAGCCGATGGCCAAGGAAGAATTCGTGAAGAAGTCTTTGGTGCAAAAAGGTGATTTTATTAAAGCACGGGGACAGGTCCCATGGGCAGGGAGAGCAGCACTGGCATCGTGACGGGTTAGGGGGAGAGCCAGAGTTCCTTGGAGACTTACTCTAGGACTCAAGGTTCCAGGACCTTGAGGGGCTAGCTGTTGCCACGAATATGCCATTTCTTGCTGTTTAATGAAACCTCAGCCATGAGACCCTTTAGATGGATCTGGGCAGGCCATAAGCGCGGAGGATGATTGCCAGCATATATGTTGCGGGGGTTGAGATGAAGTAGATTTGCAGGGTCCTCGAGGCTGGGATCATGTGAAGCTAAGGTTCTCTTTTGCCCCCACCAAAATGTCATCCTGTCAGACAGCTGAGCTCCTAGAGGGAGGTCACTCTGCCTGTTTCATGGACCTGTCAATGGGCTGCAGGCAGTAAGGGAATTAAGTTTTCATTTGCCTTAGTTTCCCACATGACCACGGCAAGCATTTAAACCCCTTTCCTTTGTTCTTGGGGAGCCAGGAGTGTCCAAGGACTAACACACACATTCCACCTGGGAGGACGGTGCCAGCCTGGATTTTACCCTGAGCCTGCCTTATGCTCCCTCATCATATCCCCCTGCCCCCTGAGCAGTTTTGACCCTGGAATCTTTAGGGTTGCTGCAGGCGGCAGGTCTCATCTTCTGTAGCTTCTTCCTGCTGAGCAAGGGCGTAGAGTTGTCCCTACCTATCTCGGTCAATATGGGTCAGTCAGGGAACATAGAGGGGAGTTATAAAAGGCAGAGGCAGCTGAATCCACCGTGGGCAATGTGTATGAACCTCCTTGAGTAAAAAGGATCGTGTGTTGGCTTGAAGTGATTGCAGTGATGGAGTCTTGGTGCCAGGCAGAGAGACATGGGAGAAAAAGCAGAACAGAATGAGAACCACTAGAAAGATCAGCCCAAATGGAAGTCCTTTGGTAGCTGACGCACCTCCTCCAGTCCAGGAGTTTAACCAATCATTACAGGAAAGGGATTGTTTAAAGCGCCAAGTTGGAGTACTCATGTCAGTGAGAAATCCAGAAATGTTTCTGTGGCCTTCTGGAATGTACACACAGCATTTTGTTTTGATGAGAGTATAAGTTACACCTTGTGCAGCAGTTAGCACATATGCCGTTCTATTTTGTAGAACTGTTTTCTGCAATCGAGTTATGTTCGTATTTAACACTATAATGGTATGTTGAGAGTCATTTAAGTCCTTAACTGTGTAACAAGTGATGTATGTACAGCCATCCTGTAGACTCTGTTTGGTTCAGTAAGCAATCAGCTAATTAATCAGAGGTACTCTTCTGGAACCGAGAAAAACAGGGGTGACTGGTTAGAGCAAATCACAAACTTAGTGTTTCCCAGTGCTGCCAGTGAGATGTTAGATGTCGGGCGGGAAGCATCCTCAGAGGAGAGTGGGAAGAGGCAGCAGGAATGAGGTTGGTCTTTCTGGTTTGTACCTCAAATGTCTGTGGTGGTCCTTTTGAATGGCCCATTGTAAGAAGGACTTGTTAGTAGAACTTGGGGAAAGAGAATGAAAAAGAAAGTTGCCATCATCATAAGAGGTGTGAACAAGTGTTCCACAGGTTCACAGGAAGAAGAAGGCACATTCGTGTGCTCATGGATTTCCTGCGAAAGGGGTACAGGTTTCATTTAGATACGGGAGCCCGTGAAAAATGCCCCTGTAACTTGACTGCAGCCCTTTTATTTTGGAGTCAAATCCCGTTGTATTCGACTTTCCATCCTTTGAATAAACCAGGTCTTTTGGGTTTCTATGGGGTAGGTTTCTAGTAACTGTCAGATCAGGTTTAGGAGGGACATGTTTGCATGCTTAGAGATTTATGAATTAACCCAGCCTCAAGTGAAGGAT
Source organism: Prionailurus bengalensis (assembly GCF_016509475.1). Classification (NCBI taxonomy): domain Eukaryota; kingdom Metazoa; phylum Chordata; class Mammalia; order Carnivora; family Felidae; genus Prionailurus; species Prionailurus bengalensis. Next base: position 57,298,996 of record NC_057348.1, on the reverse strand, counting down.
GAATAAACCACTAGCCTCTTTGTCTATTGATAGGTGAATCCATCCCATCTTCCAGTCATTTAAATCATATACCCATGGGGTTATTATTCCCGCAGAATGACAAGCAAGAAGATTGTCCATACCTGTGCTACTGTGACAAAGTTTACCTCGAGTTGTCTAGCTTAGGCAAACAACAAACTTTTAAAGACAATCATAACTAGGATTTACCATCCCTAACGATGCGTTCTTGAAACATAGTTTGTCTCTGTAAAAACCCTCATTTCCAGAGATGGCCAAATCGAGACTAATTCACTCGTAGGACAAGTCCAGCTTTAACAACCTTGGCCCAATTGTTTCCATAAGTTCAGCAAGAATAGCGATGGATCATAAGGATCTTTTCAAATCTGCTCTGCCGGAACCTTTTATCAGGAATCTCCAGACTGAACTTTTTGTAGCCTCTCCGGGCCAGAAGCCAAGCCAGTTACTTCTGTCAGACAGGCCTGCAATATCTGTGGAATTGGGCGAATTCCTCTTCACGAGGTCCCCGAGATATCCTGAGGTTCCTGCCCCTGCCAGGAAGTGACATTCTTGACTCACCTGGGGAGGCTACTGGGAACTCTGGAAGCAAGGTATCGGGTCAACATTTCAAGGGGCTGTATGGCTCCATGTTTCCCAAAGTCAACCTTGGTCCCTTGGAGCTACACGCTCACACCTCTGAGTCTGTGCATGGCTCTCAAATAGGACGTCCCCAAGTCAAACCCTTGGTAAAAATAACCAGTATTTCCAATGGTGTCCCGTTCCAAAGGACTTACGCAAATGAGTACGATTGTCACGAGAGAAAGGATACTCACTGGGAGGGTGTGAATGTCAGAGGGTTTAGGTAGAGAGAAAAGATAAACGCTTCCGCTCACAAAGGAATGCTTGATGACATTTCCGTAGATCATAGCTATCTTAAGAGGAAGTTTCCTTCACCAGAAAGAGCAAACATCGGAGAACCAGCAGTGTCTCTGACAAGAGTCCCAAAACTCTGATCTTCCTCAGTTCGTTCAGTCCCACGTTCCCAACTCTTGTTCAGTTTGATTGCGGCTTTTTAATTCTGAATTCTGGACATTCTTACCCGTTTTCATGTTCATCTTAAAGACATCAAATACCCGTGTTTGTCCACAGAGCCCTTTTTCCGAATCAAGAGGTCCTTAAGGATGCAGCTGACGAGGAAACTCAGTTATTTCTGCGACACATAACACTTCAATAATCAGACTATCAAGTGAGGACCTTATGCCAAAACACTGAAAACTTTAGGAATCGCGTGTAGAGTGGGGGTAGTTGCAACATTTACCCGCGCAGTACAGCCCAAGGTTTACCATCATTTGATAGAGCTTTTCTGAGTAACTTAACATACCAAATGAAAAGGCCTGCCTGGTCAGAAAGACTTCATTTACAATTGAAATCTTGGGAAAGTCTGCTAAAACCTTAGAAGGTTATGAAGCCTGTCCCAAATAGGATTGCAGGTCATTACAAACCTTACAACTTTATTTATTCAACCAAGGTTGAAGGTGGCAATGAGAGATCCTACAGGCAAACGTGTAGCATCATAGAGCTGTTAGCAAAGCCTAGCTCCTTTACCAAGGACACGTTTTCACTTGAGGTCATCAAAGACCTGATCTTTAGAAAGCTTTGGTTCTCCTGGCAGACAACCGAGAAAAAGAACCCTTGTTTCCAAAGCAGACAAACCTTATGTTTAGGAATCAATGCTTGAGCACTTGGTCCTATTTGGAAAAAAAAACCTAGATGTCCAATGAACTTCATCTCCTTTGTCATGCAGACTTGAAAGAAAACTTTAAAGTTTCAGGTTACTGGGGCGCCTGGGTGGCTCGGTGGGTTGAGCGTCGGACTTCGGCTCAGGGCATGACCTCCCGGTCTGTGAGTTTGAGCCTCACGTCAGGCTCTGTGCTGACAGCTCGGAGCCCGGAGCCTGCTTCGGATTCTGTGTCTCCCTCTCTCTCTAGCCCTCCCCCATTTGCTCTCTTTCAAAAATGCATAAATGTTAAAAAAAAATACAGCAACAACGAAACCTTAAAGTTTCATGTTACCAAAGACTTTGAAAGCTATCCTAACCTGTGACAACTTTGAACCAGGCACAACTAACCATTATTTTAAGTCATCTTTGTGCTAACAAATTGCAACCGAGATAAAATGAGCTTCTCTGACCTTTGGTAAACCTTGGTAGAAAAAACGTTTTCTATTTAATGCTGATAAGTCTAAAGACAGGTCCGCCAAACTTAGGTGAGTTTCAACACTGGATTGTTTCACCTGCGTCCACTTAAAAAAAGAAAATCCGTTCGGGATGCCAGTGGGGGGGGGGGATCTGGGGCGGGTGGTCCCAGGGGTGCTCTGGGCTCCTTGACCTGGAGGGTAGGAGAAGGAGCTGGCGGTGCCCGAGGCACTGAGGATGGGATAGGAACCAGGTACTTAGGCCACACCCAAGGTGGTGCAGAAACAGGAGGAGGGGGAGGGGAAGGCAGAAGAGGTGAGGCGCCAGCAGAAGGCAGACAAGGACAATTTCCTGGTTCCAACCTCATCAGCTCTGTCAGAGGCACAGATGCCATGTTTTCTGTTCCCCCAAAGTGGAAATGGGCGATCTGGGTCAGGCCAGAGAAGAGGGGAAAACAAATGGAGTTTTAGCAGCTGCTCGGGAATATTCCTTCAAGTCCCTGTCCCAAGGAAGACTAAGCACACGTGGCTCTAATCATACCTGTGAAGCCGGGAAATAAATGAGGGAGAAGCCCTCACATCTAGTAGGAGGAGGAACAGAGAGAAAGAGTCCGCGTCCCCTTTGTCAGGGATGGCCTGTGTTTCCTCCCTTAACCTGGGTTCTCTTAGGAGGAAGGAGACCTGTTGAGACAATTATCATCGGGTATATCAGGAGGGAGTTTCCTGATCTGGTTCCTGAGCACGTTCCCCAAGGGGCCCCAGGGTCCGGGTAGCCATGAAGGCCTGGAGGTGGGTACCTCTGTCCGTTTACTAAGGCCACACAGTGTTACAGGATCAGTCCTTTCTGCATTTTGCAAGCCCAGTTGTTGCCAGTGGGTTACAAAGGCATCCCAAGGGAGAATCTTTGGAGACTGAGGAGAAGCCCCCATGCTCCTCCCAGAGAGAAAAGTCGGAAGGAAAGAGAGAGAGGCTCCGTTGCCGCTGACCATGCCCCCGACTCCTGGGTGGCACCCCATGCACACAGCATGTCAGAGCTTCCTGGTGTCAACGCTCCCCGAGGCGTCCCTCGAATAAAATCTCCATGACCGCCAACTGGCCGACTGAGGGCTCCTGAAGGAGGGATGCTAGCGTCCCCCCACTTCCCCGTTGCATTCTAGACTGCAGACAGGTGCCTGGCGAATGGACTGAAATACCTTACCCTGAAGGCCGTGCCTGAAAAGGGCCCTGATGGTCATGTCCTGATTCCCTGGTCTTTGAAGAGCATGCCACAGAGGCCAGGCTCCAGGTTCTTGAAGAACCTGCCGTTTGTAACCCACGGAAAACACTAGAAAAGTTTCACAAGGGGGAATCAATTGCCCAGTTTTGTAATTTCAGTAGTAGTTAGTAGAGGACATTGACAGAAAGCAGCACAGGTGGAAATCCATCATGGTCCAAGTGACAGTCCCACCCATAGAGTCTTCACAAGCAACTCCCCTAGGGAACGGTCCCCAGTTGGGTTTTAATTCACTCAGGTACTGGTTCCCGCCGTCTCCCAGTGGAGCTGTTGCGGCCAGAGGTGGCTAGTCCAGAGTTGTGGAGGGGATCGCCTTAGACCCCTGACGAGGAAACCTCACTTGGGAGTCTTAGGCTTCGTGGCTTAGGTGGCTGTCCCGTGCCCTACGCAGACAACGTTGTCTAAGGACAGGAGTGAAGACAGGACATCAAGTTTCTGGATCTCATTACCATCCTGGCCAGGGTACCAACTTGCAGCCAAAGGGCAGGCGCTCTCCTCCCCACAGAGTGGCCGGGGCTAGAGGGTGGCAGCCTGCTCAATCGACAGGAGAGTGTTCCAGTAAGACCACACTCCCCGAAAAGCCCCTGAAATGAGAGTAAAGGAGGAAAAGAGAAAAGTAGAAGCTTGCAGGGTGATTGCCAGCTTCTATCTTGGGGGACTTGAGAGAAAGGAAGCAGACTTCCTCGAAGGAAGGATCCTCGAGGATCCTCGAGGTTGGGATCATGTGAAGCTAAGGTTCTCTTTTGTCCCCCACCAAAATGTCATCCTCGGGTCAGCTGAGCTCCCACAGGGAGGCCACTCTGCCTGTTTCAAGGACTTGTCAACGGGCTGTAGGCAGTAAGGGGATTTATTTTCCACTGGCCTTACTTTCCACACATCACCATGGCAAGCACTTAAACCCCTTTCCTTTCTTCTTGGGTAGCCAGGACTGTCTGGGGTTATCGGACATATTCCAACCAGGGGGGCGGGAGGGGTGCAGTACCGGCCTGTATTTTGCCCTCAGCCTACCTTATGCTCCCTCATCACAGGGCACACCATCATGGTAAGGCCCTCCCGTTTTGCCGACTCCCACGGCCACAGTCCTTCCCCAAACCAGGAGGTACAACAGGTTAGTGGCAGGACAAAAGACTGCCGGCGAGCCCGCTATACCTGCCGAACTCTTCAAAGAGAAGCCGAGGCCCGAAGGGCACCAGGAGACAGAGCACAAGGAAAAAATGCCAGACAGTCTCCCAGCCAGCCTAGAGTCCAGGATCCCCAAAGGGAGCCCAGCCCCCTAGCGGAGCCCTGGAGCCTTCTCCTCCAGCTCCAGTTCAGCGCCGCCCCGCCCCCCCCCCCCCCCCACTGGAGCTCGGGCACATCATCCGGCAGCAACACCCCCAGCACTAAGCTGAGCCCCAGAGGGAACCGACGGGGCCCAGCCTCTGTCATGGGGAACAAGGTCCACCGCCAGTAGTGAATACTGGGAGCCATGGACAATGACCCCAGGATCCCGATTTGGCAACCCGAGCCAAAAGGGACCGGTACGAAGGTTATTCAGATTCTTAGTAACAGCGTTTTGCTATGTGACACCTAAAAAAGGGAATAAAATCATACCCCTTTGACCTTAATAAATATCATCAAATAACACCATTTGAAACCTACACTGAAGGAAGACAGGAAGCTGCACCGAAGGAAGCAGCTGAGCCACAGTCCATGTCTTTATTTTGTTCTCTCACTTTACCTGGGTTTCATTGTATTTGATTATTCTTTTTATCTGTTTATATTGGTTTAATCCATGCCCATTGTAGTTTACAAAGTGAAAAGACAAGTACCTTTGTATACAATATACAGACACAGCGTCGCACAGTGGGGCCCAGGGGCAGGGCAGAGGAGACCACTTTCCCTGGGAACAGAAGTTCTAATGCCAGGAATGGATCTGGGTAGAAGGCTGGGCAGCCAGCCATGCCAGCCCCTGCTTAGGTCAATTCCCATTTCCTGGGTCTCCCCTCTCCCCCCAACTCCTAAAAAAGAGCCCCAGAGATAACACCAAGGATGGGATCCTGTCCCATTGAGCGAGTGCCCACGTCAAGAGAAGAAATATACACCCCTGAACACATAGCACATGGGAAGGGATACCGTTTCAAAAAAATTAAATGAATATTTACTTAGAGAGGGACAGTGCGAGTGGGGGAGGGACAGGGACAGAGGGAGAATCCCAAGTCTACTCTGTGCTATCAGCTCGGAGCCCGACGCGGGGCTCCAGCTCACAAAACTGTGAGATGGCGACCTGAGCAAGACCAAGAGTGGGACGCTTGAGCCACTGAGGCCCACCCAGGAGCCCCGTCCCTGTGTTTTAAGTGCAGGGAACGATGCTGAGCTCCAGGAAGCCCGGGGACATGGCACAGGAGATTGGCCAGGGCGACGGGTGGGACCAGATCCAGAACAGCTTCACAGGCTGGAGGAGTGTCAGTGGGATAGTGACCTGCTGGATTTGGAGTTGTAGGAAGCACAAGGTGGAGGGCCACACCATCATGGTGAGGCCCTTCCTTTTTGCTGACTCCATGAGCCACAGCCCTTCCCCAATCCAAGTTCCAGCCATCTGGGGCGGGGGGGTCTTCTGGGAGGCACCAGGACAAATACCGAGCGGGGAATGCAACTATGTTCTAGTATTTGCGACCCTCAAATGAGAAAACCTTTGGAGGAAATTGATGAGCGTCCACCCAAGCAAGAGAGCAGAGTTCAAAGCCGTTACAAAGGACCGATGGGAAAATATAGGGCAGGAGGAAGGACTCAGTCCTTATGTGGAGCCAGGCCATGACACCGAGGACCCCCGGCTGCCTCAGGTAATGACAGAGCAGAAGGCAAAACGTCCAGGCAGTCTCCCACCAGCCTAGAGCCCAGCCCTCTCCTGGAGCCTCATTCCAGCCTTTTGCAGCTCCAGCATATTCTCAAAGCGGAGCCTTTTGACTTCTGTAGGAACCAGCATCATGAGAACCATTAGCCCGGCCAGGTGTGACCCATTCACCACAGACGCAGACACGCACGGCGAACGCTGGGAGCCAGGGAGCACGTCCCTAGAGCCAGAAAACCGCTGTGTAGAAACTGCATACAGATTGAAAAAAAAGAGTTTTCGAAACAATAAAATAAAACCCAAATGAGAGAGCCAAGGCTCCATGCCTCCATTTTATTTTGTTTTGTTTTGTTTCATTTTCGAAGTTTAAAGCAACTTCAATAAATACTTGTTTGAAAGAGAGGGACAGTGCGAGTGCTGGAGGGGCAGAGAGAGAACCCAAGCAGCCTCTGTGCTATCAGCTCAGAGCCCAATGTGGGGCTCCAACTCACAAAACCATGAGATCACGACCTGAGCAAAACCACGTGTGGGATGCCGAGGGACGGAGGCCCACCCAGGTTCCCCGTCCCTGCATTTTAAGTGCAGCGAAAGATGCTGAGCTCCAGGAAGCCCTGGGACAGGTGCAGGACACTGGCCAGGAGTCGGACCCAAACCCACGCGGGTGTGTGTGATGCAACGTGGGTGCACCGTGTGGACACGGTGGCCTGGGCAAGCAGATACGGTCCCGTGGACAACGGGAATGTGCACACCCCTCAGAGTTCTCTGCAGTGGAATCCCATCAAGAGGGTATCTCGTGTCCGCGGCCTACAAGAGGAGAGGCCACCCGAGCTGCGGGTCTGTCCTTCTGTCCCCAGCTGGGTGAAGCTTTAGAGACTGGGCTGCTTTTCCTGAGGCATCTCTCTCCTCCCCTGCTCTTGTGTTTTTTGTATGGGGAGGAGGGAGGCCGTTATTCCAGATCTTGTAATGAAGTCGATGCCGCAGAAAGGTGTATCACAGATACTCTGTTTGCATCCTCGCCGAACAGAATTGGGGCCGCGCATGTCCCGGTTGGAGGAGTGTGGAGTGATGTAGTCCTAGGGAATTCACCAGAACAACTAAATGGAAAAATCACCTAAGGGACTTGTTGTGGGAGTATTGCAGGGCAGAAATGCAGACTGTGGAGGCGCCTGGGTGGCTCAGTCGGTGAGTGGCCGACTTCGGCTCAGGTCACGATCTTGCAGTTCCTGGGTCCGAGTTCCTCGTCGGGCCCTGCGCTGACGGCTCGGAGCCCGGAGCCTGCTTCAGATCCTGTGTCTCCCTCTCTCTCTGCCCCTCCCCAGCTCTCACTCTGTCTCTGTCTCTCTCAAAAATAAAGAAATGTTAAAACAATTTTTTTTTACAGAAATGTAGAGATTGTGGGGCGCCTGGGTGGCTCAGTTGTTCAAGTGTCCCAATTTAGCTCAGGTCGTGACCTTGCAGTTTGTGGGTTCGAGCCCCGCGTCGGGCTCTGTGCTGACAGCTCGGACCCTGGAGCCTGCTTCGGATTCTGTCTCTCCCCCTCTCTCTGCCCCTCCCATGCTCATGCTCTGTCTCTCTCTGTCTCTCAAAAATAAATAAACATTAAAAAAATTAAAAAAAAAAAAAAAGAAAGCAATGTAGAGATTGTATCCTACCTTCTACACTAACATTGCCCCACATTTTCAGAAGGGCCAAGGGGAACATTTAGGTCCCGTGGCCTATGTTGCTTATGACCAAGACTTCACAACAGGGTAACAAAGTCCTGAGAACCAGCCTGTGTGGGAGTGGAAATGGCGTGGGGGTGGGCCCCCAAAGTAGCTTAGGGGTCCCAAACGTTGCAGCTGAGTCTCCACTGTAATGCAGGAGTCTAGCTTTTCCATGTCCCGCATGGGGAGGGATCCCCCCCCACCACCACCACAGGAACCTGGAGGGTTTTCACACCAAAGGAAGCTGTGCACATGCAGGACAGAGGTGGGGGGAGGCAGGCAGGGGTGGGCGTTTGGAGCAGCACCCCTTATTTCCAGGACCACGCCCACTAGTGCATTTTGCTCTGCATCCCCAAACTTGAATGTCCCCTAGCTCAGGACCTGGGAAGCAGTCTGCTGGGAGCATGGGATGCTCCACCAATGAGACTTTCTCCTGTGAGCTCAGGGCCCCTGGCTGCCTCTGGTCTCCTTAGTCCAAGCGGGTTCTCGGGGACAGTCTTCATGTTCTAAAGAGTGGGGACCAACGTGATGACTTCTGCGACTCAAGACACCTTTGGCTGCAGGTGCACAGTGGGCTCTGGGTGGGGAGCTTCAGAGACAGTCATCGCGTCCCTCAGCGATTTGACACCCCTGGTGGGTTCTCACCTGCTTCCTGAATTATGAAATTACTTCATGCAGCTTGTGTGATGAACAGTCTCTCGTAAAACATGAACTCAGGGTAGAGAGCGGTCAGTGCCGAGAGAGGACATTAAAGGGGATGTGGCAGACGTGTCCATGTGGCTCCTGGTGGCATTATCCACTACTCGGAGTAACCAGACATCGGACTCTGAAGTGCGCGTGTGGCCGCCCAAGACCCTAGGGTTCCCGGCATCCTCTGCGGCAGGGCCGGTTGAGTGACCAGACTCTCCCCCCTGGATGGGACGGGAAGCGATTTGTCCTTCTGGGATGTCTCCTAGCAGAGAACCAGGCCCTTTGTGCTTCTCTCCCTGTCCTGCTGCTGGGAACGCAAACTCCCACCCTGGCCCCAGGGGGCTCCTCTGGGATGACAGGGCTTTGGGGAGAGGAGCTTCCTGGGGCAGCCCTGCCAGGCCAGCCCTGGACCGTCTGCCTGTAGACCGAGCCGGAGAGAGATGCAAACTCATGCGGGGCACCTCCGTGACAGCAGCTGAACCTTGTCGTAACCAGGACAGCAGTCTTGGGGCAGACTTTTCCGTGTGCTTCCTTTGGGCCAGGCTGCTCCCAGAACCACAGCCCTCCGAAATTCTCAGCCCTTCCTTCCGTGGGGTGAACAGCCAAGCTCGGCTCTAGCCCTGTCCTCTCCAGGGGCTTCCCTGGAAATGCAAGAGGCTCCACGCTCCCAACGTAAGGAGTCCACCTCGTATCTTCAGGGACTTCATCCTCTTCCCTCCCACACCGTGCATTCCCACCCTCCGCCAGAGACGTAGCTGGCTTTGAAATAGGCTGTGCTGACTCTCGCCCCGCTAATAGCTGCGGATTCTAATTAAATAACTCCGGGAACAGGCCGTCTCGCGCACGGTGTAACTTGATTATTGCTCGAAAGATGAGTTTGGAGCTGACAAGTTCCCTGTGAAGCTGACAAGCTTAAAAGCTGAATTTGACAAACCGACCAAACAGCAAGCACGGTAGGAAGGTGGAGCCTGGGACTTGGGGACGACTGGGCCTGAGCTCTCAGTCTGGGGAGACAGATACCGAGGACTTCGCAGGTGCCTGGTCTGCTCAGGGTCATTTCCTATACGCCCTCCGCTCTTACGGAACCTGCCATTTTATGGGGGGAAGGACTTCTAATGACATTAACTTTGCTGAAGATGTCATGACAACATATACAGTCCATTTGTTTGTTACTCTTAATTGTCTGCAAAGGGTCTGGTAGTGCTGCTTTAAAATAAAGTGTATCTAGAGAAAATCTGAGGTTCAGTAAGGCCTACAGATCAGGAGACGATGCCTTTGAGAAGAGTTTGTTACTCACGGTTCCCAGGAGGAAGGGGCACGCCACACCGTGCAGGGCCACGTGAAGAAACCCCAGGAGGAGGGACAATTGTGACAGGCGCCTTACTTGTGGTTTCTGCAGGAGGGAACAAGCAAGGCAGGTGACACGCTTAGGATTGGCTAGTGTGGATAATTTCAGGACCCTGGGGCCTGGGTGGGGGCTGTCCCGAATGATCTGGTACCTGGCCCGGGGGTGATTACGCCAGGTAGACAGTGGCCCGGAGTCAGAGAGTCTGACAGCCTGAAAGGAGGTGGGGGGATGTGGGCTCTGCGTTGGTCGTTTCTATTTGGCGAGTGGGCCCCTAGAAGGAGGATTCTTCCTGGGGGCGGGAGGGGGTAGTGACAAGCCAGAGAGGTCAAGTCAAAGTGACTCGGCACACGACCTGTCAGGCAGACAGACGCACGCACACCGGCCTCATCTTACATGTCACCTTCTCGGAGGAACCATCCCCGCCTACCCAACCCCCAGTCACAGCGTCCCCCACCCCTAGTCTCCCTTGCCATTACCAACTTCATCCCTTCGGGGCATTCAGGGCTCCACCCCTGCTCAAGCACCCAGGCACGGCTCCCCCATCCGGAGGAAGAGTCCTCATGCACAAGGACACCAGGTCCTGTGCAATCTCTTCTCCCATGATTGTTCCCCCACGCCCCAGCCGTGGCTGGCCCCCAGCCTCCTCCAGCCCCACCCTGGCACTTCTGAGCCTCCTGACTCCTGCCTTTCCTCTGCCGCGCATGCCCCTTCTAACACAGTGTGCTCACTGTCTGCCCTCCACAGTGTCTTTGCCTCAGGAGCAGGGCACAGAGGTATCTGGGGGTTGTTGTTTGTTTGTTTGTTTGTTTGTTTTGTCTCATTCATTGCTGTGTCTACGCCTAGGTCGGTGCCAGGCACACGTAGGGGGGTCAATAAAGGGTGAATAAACAGCCCTCAGCACTACCCAGGACATTCTGGTTTGTGGTCTACAACATTCACTCACCCAGGGCACATTCACTGAGGCCCTCGCATGCCGGGCTGGTTCCAGACACCAGGGCACAGCGGTGGCTCAAGCCAGCAGGGGTCTCCATTCTCATGTAGCCAACGGTCTAGTGGGAGAGATGGAAAAAAAAAGAAGTGACGTGTACGCAAAATCAGGTGGCGGCGTATAGAGTGGAGAAAAATAAAATCAGGAAGGATGTTGGACGCAGTTCCTAAAGGTGTTTCGGGAGCAAGTGATGCACTGGGCAGAGTTCCAGGTTGTGAGAAGAGCAAGTGCAAAGGCCCTGAGGCCGCAGCGGGATGCCCGTGTCTTAATTATTAGTGTGGAATCTTAGCTTTGTCTCGAGTCTGTATTTTGTGCATTCGGTACTCCTTGGTTTCACCTTTCTAGCTAATTAGCCCGAGTCTGCGTTATCAATCTGTTGAACTCAGCCGACCCCCAGGGGGCAGGTACAAGTACACGTGGGGATACTGAGGCCACCCTGGGGGATGTTGCTAGGAATGCTGAGCAGTGTCCCGGAGCAGAGGACAGAGCAGGGCTCCCATGCAGCCGGCTCAGGCTAGGTGTGGCAGCGAGAGGGCCATAAGGACAGGTGTGTGGCAGTTATCACACTACAGCCCTCCCACTCAGGGTGCCTCGCGTTTCCACCCAGGCCTGGGCTGGCTGCTCCTCCTTGCTCTCTGTTGGATGGGCACCCATTTGTTCATTCGTTCATTCGTTCATTCACTTACTCATCATCATATATTCCCATTGCTTCCCTGTGGCCAGATGATGGCTCATCCTGGGAGACCCTCCTCCTCGAAGCCCTTCTTGATTCCCACCGCCTTCCACAGTCCCCTCTCGCCTCACCGAGACCCCCTCCGGCACAGGGCTGTGATTACCCTGGTTCCTCTCCAGTCCGTGAGCTCTCTAAGGGCTCTGGGCCAGATGCAGAAACGGGCTGAGAAAAATGTGACGATAGATAGAATACTGAATAGACACAGGCCACCTGTGGGTCAAGCCCACCTCCTCCCTCTCTCTAGGACCAGAAGGGCTCCATCATTAATAGGAGCCGAGGGACCTATCTTACTTCCGTGCTCATTTACACCATTAACAGTCTGGATTTTTTTTTCCAATTTTAATTTATTTTAAACTTTGAGGACATGTCAGGATGGTACCTCTCAGTAATGAGAAACTAATTATCACTTCAAGGGCGGGAATCCATCTGTTGTGTCTGAGCCAAGACAGGACAGTGTGGAAGCTCAGAATGCTGAGGAGACGGCTAGGGGGCCGGGCCTCGGGGCAGGAGACAGATGGAGACGTGGAGACAGGGCTGCCAGGACGTGGGTGGAGCCGGGAGGAGGGGGGAATCTGGGGGCTTCCACATGGGGGCGAGTGCACCCAGCGTCACCTTCTGTCCCACCCCACTGCTCCTGCCTTAGCATGCGAGCCCTGTCGCCCCCATTGCATCCCACCCCTGGGCCTTTGCACAAGCTGGGTCCTCAGCACCTAGCAAAGCCCCTCCCCCTTCAGGACTCTGCTCTTCCGACCCTGCCTGTCCACTGCCCACCCCCCACCCTGACACACTCACCCCACCTATACTCAAATCACCTGATTGTAACTGCCTGATGACCAGTCTCCTGGGGACATGGTCTGCTTTTTGAGGGGCAGCTTTATAGACTGGCAGACTGAGGTTCTAACCCCTATTAATGTGCATGACCTCGGGCAAGCCCCTTGTCTCCCTGCAAGTGGGCCTGGCCACAGCCACCTCACAGGATGCTGTGCTATACATGAGCACATGTGCCATACATGAGCTATACATGCCAGAACTGGAGCGTTGGGCCGGGCGTCTGCTGCTGTGTGCCCTCAGTGTTGACCTTGGGACCACAGACACCCGCTGGCTGGGGTCTGCAAATGCCTGATGGAGGGCCGTATGAGGGACTGTTAGGGTGGATCTTGGGAAGTCAGAAGCCGTGGCATACCTTGGGGACACTTCCCAGAGCCCTTGTTCCCAACGCCTGGCCCACCTCCTCCCCTTCTCAGCTGCCTCTGCAGGGCCGGCCTTGAGGGCTACCTTCTCAGCCCATTGAGACCCCTGGCCAGGGACTGGGGCAGGCTGACATGGCTGTGGCTCATGCCCAGATGAGGAGGTGAAGCTCCATGAGGCAGCAGGGAGGACAGCAAACTCAGATGACTCCAGGGGCCGAGTCTGGAGAGGCAGGGGGAGCTTAGGGAGCAGTGCCGACTGTGGAGGTCTGGGGACACAAGCTCTGTCCACAGGATGGCTCCAGCTCAGCCCCAGAAGAGAGCGGCCCGGAGGGAATGTCTCCCAAGCGTCTGGATCTTCTTTTTTTGTTTATATTTATTTTCTTGACTTTATATGCAAGTTAGTTAGCATATAGTGCAACAATATAGATTCCTTAATGCCCCTTACACATTTAGCCCATCCCCCCTCCCACAACCCCTCCAGTAACCCTCTGTTTGTTCTCCAGGTGTAAGAGTCTCTTATGTTTTGTCTCTCTCCCTGTATTTATATTATTTTTGCTTCCCTCCCCTCTGTTTTGTATCTGAAAGTCCTCATAGGAGTGAAGTTATAGGAATTTGTCTTTCTCTGACTGACTAACTTCACTTAGCATAATACCCTCTGGTTCCATCCACGTAGTTGCAAATGGCAAGATTTCATTCTTTTTGATTGCCGAGTAATACTCCATTGTATCTATATACCACATCTTTATCCATTCATCCAGAGATGGACATTTGGGCTCTTTCCGTACATTGGCTATTGTCGACAGTGCTGCTGTAAACATCGACGTGCATGTGTCCCTTCAGAACAGCATACCTGTATCCCTTGGATAAATATCTAGTAGTGCAATGGCTGGGTCATAGGGTAGTTCTATTTTTAATTTTTTGAGGAACCTCCATACTGTTTTCCAGAGTGGCTGCACCAACTTGCATTGCCACCAACAATGCAAAAGAGATCCTCTTTCTCCGCATCCTCGCCAACATCTGTTGTTGCCTGAGTTGTTAAGGTTAGCCATTCTGACAGGTATGAGGTGTTCTCTCATTGTGGTTTTGATTTGTATTCCCCTGATGATGAGTGACATTGAGCATTTTTTCATGTGTCGGTTGGCCATCTGGATGTCTTCTTTGGAGAAGTGTCTATTCATGTCTTTTGCCCATTTCTTCACTGGATTGTTTGATTTTTGGGTGTTGAGTTGGATAAGTTCTTTATAGGTTTTGGATACTAACCCTTTATCTGATATGTCATTTGCAAATATCTTCTCCCATTCTGTTGGTTGCCTTTAAGTCTTGCCGATTGTTTCCTTCGCTGTGCAGAATTTTCCTTTTGATGAGGCCCCAGTAGTTCATTTTTGCTTTTTGTTTCCTTGCCTCCAGAGACATGCTGAGTAAGAAGTTGCTGTGGCCAAGATCAAAGAGATTTTGCCTGCTTGCTCCTGGAGGATTTTGATGGCTTCCTGTCTTATGTTTAGGTCTTTCATCCATTTTGAGTTTAGTTTTGTGTATGGTGTAAGAAAGTGGGCCAGGTTCATTTTTCTGCATGTCGCTGTCCAGTTTTCCCAGCACCAATTGCTGAAGGGACCGTCTTTATTCCATTGGGTATTCTTTCCTGCTTTGTCAAAGATTAGTTGGCCATACATTTGTGGCTCCATTTCTGGGTTCTCTATTGTGTTCCATTGATCTGAGGGTCTGTTTTTGTGCCAGTACCATACTGTCTTGATGATTACAGCTTTGTAATAAAGTTTGAAGTCTGGGATTGTGATGCCTCCCGCTTTGGTTTTCTTTTTCAAGATTGCTTTGGCTCTTCGGGGTCTTTTGTGGTTCCATACAAATTTTAAGATTCTTTGTTCTAGCTCTAGGAAGAATGCTGGTGTTATTTTGATAGGGATTGCATTGACTATGTAGATTGCTTTGGATAGCATTGACATTTTAGCAATATTTGTTCTTCCTATCCAGGACCATGGAATATTTTTCCATTTCTTTGTGTCTTCTTCAAATTCTTTCATAAGCTTTCTATAGTTTTCAGTGTATAGATTTTTCACCTCTTTGGTTAGAATTATCCCTAGGTGTTTCATGGTTTTTGGTGCAGTTGTAAATGGGATCGATTCCTTGATTTCTCTTTCTGTTGCTTCATTGTTGGTGTATAGGAATGCAACTGATTTCTGTGCATTCATTTTATATCCTGTGACTTTGCTGAACTCATGGGTCAGTTCTAGCAGTTTTTTGATGGAATCTTTTGGGTTTTCCATATAGAGTATCATGTCATCTGCAAAGAGTGAAAGTTTGACCTCCTCCTGGCTGATTTGGATACCTTTTATTTCTTTGTGTGGTCTGATTGCTGAGACTAAGACTCTCAATACTATGTTGAATAACAATGGTGAGAGTGCACATCCCTGCCATGTTCCTGACCTTAGGGGGAAAGCTCTCAGTGTTTCCCCATTGAGGATGATATTAGCATTGGGTCTTTCATATATGGCTTTTATGATCTCAAGGTGTGATCCTTCTATCCCTACTCTCTTGACGGTTTTTATCAAGAAAGGATGCTGTCAAATGCTTTCTCTGCATCTATTGAGAGGATTCATGTGGTTCTTGTCCTTTCTTTTATTGAGGTGATGAATCCTATCTATTGTTTGCAGATATTGAACCAGCCCTGCATCCCAGGTATAAATCCCACTTGGTCGTGGCAAATAATTTTTTTAATGTATTGTTGGGTCCTGTTGGCTAATACCTTGTTGAGGACTTTTGCATCCATGTTCAGCAGGGAAATTGGTCTATAGTTCTCCTTTTTAGTGGGGTCTCTGTCTGGTTTTGGAATCCAGGTAATGCTGGCCTCATAGAAAGGGTTTGGAAGTTTTCCTTCCACTCCTCTATTTTTTTGGAACAGCTTCAAGAGAATAAGTGTTAACTCTTCCTTAAATGTTTGGTAGAATTCCTCTGGAAAGCCATCTGGCCCTGGACTCTTGTTTTGGGGGAGATTTTTGATTACTAATTAGATTTCTTTACTGGTTATGGGTCTGTTCAAATTTTCCATTTCTTCCTGTTTCAGATTTGGTATTTATATGTTTCTGGGAATTTGTCCGTTTCTTCCAGAGTGCCCATTTTATTGGCATATAGTTGTTCATAATAATCTCTTATTGTTTTTATTTCTGCTGTGTTGGTTGTGATCTCTCCTGTTTCATTCCTGATTTTATTTATTTGGGTCCTTTCCTTTTTCTTTTTGGTCAAACTGGCTAGTGGTTTATCAATTGTGTTAATGCTTTCAAAGAACCAGCTTCTGGTTTCATTGATCTGTTCTACTGGGTTTTTGTTTTGTTTTGTTTGTTTTTTGTTTCGATAGCATTGATTTCTGCTCTAATCTTTATTATTTCCTGTCTTCTGCTGGTGTTGGGTTTTCCTTGCTGTCCTTTTTCCAGCTCTTCAAGGTGTAAGGTTAGGTTGTGTATCTGAGACCTTTCCTCCTTCTGTCAGAAGGCCTGGATTGCTATATCCTTCCCTCTTATGACCGCCTTTGCAGTGTCCCAGAGGTTTTGGGCTGTGGTGTTATTTTCATTGGCTTTCATGTACTTTTAAATTTCCTCTTCAACTTCTTGGTTAGCCCAATCATTCTTTAGTAGGATGTTCTTTAGTCTCCAAGTATTTGTTATCTTTCCACATTTTTTTCTTGTGGTTGATTTTGAGTTTCCCAGCATTGTGGTCTGAAACTATCCATGTTATGATCTCGATCTTTTTGTGTTTGTTGAGGATTTATTTGTGTCCCAGTACATGATCTATTCTGGAGCAAATTCTGAGCGCACTGGAGAAGAATGTATATTCCGTTATTTTAGGATTTAAATTTTTTTAACGTTTCTTTATTTTTGAGACAGAGAGACAGAGCATGAATGGGGGAGGATTAGAGAGAGAGGGAGACACAGAATCTGAAGCAGGCTCCAGGCTCTGAGCTGTCAGCACAGAGCCCAACGTGGGGCTCAAACTCACGGACCACGAGATCATGACCTGAGCTGAAGTCGGACGCATAACTGACTGAGCCACCCAGGCACCCCGTGTTGCTTTAGGATTTAATTTTCTGAATATATCTGTTAAGTCCATCTGGTCCAGTGTGTCATTCAAAGCCATTGTTTACTTCTTGACTTTCTGTTTAGATGATCTGTCCATTGTTGTAAGTGGGGTGTTGAAGTCCCCTACTATGATGGTATTATTATCAATGAGTTTCTTTCTGTTTGTGATTAATTGACTTATATATTTGGGTCCTCCTACATTTGGAGCATAAATCTTTACAATTGTTAGGTCTTCTTGGTGGATAGACCCTTCATTATGATATAATGCTCTTCTTCATCTCTTGTTACAGTCTTTATTTTAAAGTCTAGATGGTCTGATGTAAGTATGGCTACTCTGGCTTTCTTTTGTCAGCCATTAGCATGGTAGATGGTACTCCATCCCCTTACTTTCAATCTGAAGATATCTTTAGTTCTAAAGTGGATCTCTTGTAAACAGCATATACATGGATCTTGTCTTCTCATCCATTCTGTTACCCTATGTCTTTTGGTTGGAGCGTTTAGTCCATTGACATTTAGAGTGAGTACTGAAAGATATAAATTTATTGCCATTATGTTTCTTGTAGAGTTGGAGTTTCTGGTGGTGTTCTCTTGTCCTTTCTAGTCTTTGTTGCTTTTGCTCTCTCTCTCTCTCTCTCTCTCTCTCTCTCTCTCTTTTTCATCCTTTCTCCCCTCAGAGAGTCCCCCTTAAACTTCCTTGCAGGACTGGTTTAGTGGTCACAAACTCCTTTAATTTTTGTTTGTCTAAGAAACTTTTAATCTCTCCTTCTATTTTGAATGACAGCCTTGCTGGATAAAGAATTTTTGGCTGCATATTTTTCCAATTCAGCACATTGAATATATTCTGCCACTCCTTTCTGACCTGCCAAGTTTCTGGTGATAGGTCTGCTGAAAACCTGACCTGTCTTCCCTTGTAGGTTAAGGACTTGTTTCCCTTGCTGCTTTCATGATTCTTTCCTCGCCTGAGTATTTTGTGAATTTGACTGTGACATGCCTTGTTGATGGTCAGTTTTTGTTGAATCTAATGGGAGTCCTCTGTACCTCCTGGTTTTGATGTCTGTGTCTTTCTCCAGATTAGGACACTTTTCTTCTGTGATTTGCTCACTTAAACCTTCTACCCCTTTCTCTCTCTCTTCATCTCCTGAGACCCCTATGATTCTGATGTTGTTCCTTTTTAATGAGTCACTGATTTCTCTAATTCTTAAATTGTGCTCTTTTGCCTTGGTCTCCCTCTATTTTTCTGCTTCATTATTCTCCATAAGTTTGTCCTCTGTATCCCTGAATCACTTCTCTGCCTCATCCATCCTTGCCACCATGGCATCCTTTCAAGATTGCAGCTCAGTATACCATTTTTTATTTCATCCTGACTAGATTTAACTTCTGTTATCTGTGCAGAAAGGAGTTCTAATCTATTTTCGACTCCAGGTAGTATTCTTATTATCGTGATTCTAAATTCTGATTCAGACATCTTGATTGGGTCTGTGTTGGTTAAAGTCCCTGGCTGTCGTTTCTTCCTGCTCTTTCTTTTGGGGTGAATAACTTCGTTTTGTCATTTTCAAGGAAGAAGAAGAATTAATCACGTAAAAAATATAAAATTAAAAATTAAACACACACACAAAAATCAAAGAAATGATGCTAGATCCTAGGTGTGTTTTGTTCTGGTTCTTGAAATGAGATTGATAGATTGGAGGGAAAAAAGGGGGGGGGAAGGAAAACATTTGAAAAAATGAATATAGAATGAAAAATGAATATAGAATAAAATGAAATGATGGAAGTAAAATAGAATTTGAAAACTTACAAAAAAGTAAAAAGTATAGTAGAAAGAAGAATTAAAGAAAAATATTTTTAATAAAAATTGAAAATAAATTTTTTCTCTTCCTGTAGTCAAGAAAAAGAAAAGAAACAAAAAAAGAAAAAGAAAATGGAATAGATGGACCAGCAACAGCCTGAAATATGGTTGAAATTACATCCTTTTTCCCTAGAAGTCAAACTATGAAGCACTTTATAGTCCATAAACTAAGCAAGCAGAGAGACTTGTGGTGTTCCTGAAGAGCGAGGTTGGCCCAGTTGGGCGGGGCTTAGTGTAACGGCTCCATTCTCCACTAGATGGCGCTGCTTAGCTTACTGGGGTGGATTGTTGTGGTGCTTGTAGGTATGTATGCTCATGCGCAGGAGGGGTGAAAATGGCGACTCCCAGCTACCCAGTCTCTAGTATGGGAACTCTGCTCTCCCCAACCAGCAGTCGTGCACCTGTCCTTTGTCTCCGGCTTCCATTCACTGCCTGCTTTTACACTGTCCGTGACCAAGCCGTCAGGTTGCCAGGCGGCACCTCCCTCCTGAGTTTTATCTCAGATGCAGCGGTGTTTCCCGACCCCTCACTTCTGAGGGTCTGTGGCTTTGACCCGCTGAGACTTTCCACGGGAGAGTCTCACTGAGCAATGGCCAGGTGCCAACCACACCCAGGAACGTTCATGGGACCGTGCTGCTGCTGATGCGCAGAGACTGCGACCGGGTGCCAGCCCGCCCCAGAAAAAGTTCACGCAATCGTATAGTGGCAGCATTTCAGGGATTATGCAAAATCACAACACAATTCTGGCGCCAGGCTTCACCCTTGACAACCTTGTTCCAGCACCGGCGAATATGGTTGTTCTCCGGGGTCTGCTGGTACCTTTGCCTCTGTGGGGGCCGCACCGCCTCTACCAGATGTCCTCCCAGCAGGGGAACCGCCTCTCCCCTGTGGCTCGAAGACCCTCTGGACTTCACTCTGCTCCTGGGGATTTGCCCTTCCCACCAGAGCACTGCCAGGTATTGAGCTGCGGACTTCCAGGCTCTGTGTTCCACCTGTTTATAGCATCTTAATGGAATTTAAGCCCTCTCCTTTCTCCTTTCTCCCTTTTTAGTTCAGTCACTGTGGCTGTTTCCACTTTTTCACTTTCTCTCCAAATGCTTTTGGGGGGGGAGTGCTTTTCCTGTACCTCACCCCCCCCCCCCCCCGCCTGTGTCTCCATCCTCTCTCTACATGCAAAAACAGCTCCCTGCCCTCCGCGGCTTCTCTCTCCCCCAGTTCGCCTCTCCGTGTCGTGTACCTGCTGAGTTCTGTGGTTCAGGTTTTGCATGTTGTTGTGTTAATCCTCAAATCCATTTTCTAGGTGTGCAGGATGGTTTGGAGTTGATCTGGCTGTATTTCATGGATGCAAGATGCAAAAACAACTTGCACGCTCTCCCTCCATGTTGGCTCCTCCCCAGCTAGATCTTCTCATGTCAGATCACACAGCCACCGCTAAAATCGCCACACCTGGGTTTCCATCTGAACTCTCCCAATGTTGAATGTGAAAATTAATTCTTTCAAAGTCTGGATTTGGCCCCTGAGGCCTAGTTCCTGGCCCTTGGTTAAAGTCGCTTGACTAGAGATGGGCTGAGGGCCAGGAGCCCCGAGACAGGGTCCAGATTCAGGATATGCGCAGCCCCTGTGCCCCACCTGGTGGCCTCCTTGTGGACATGCAGGGGCACCCCTTCACCACCACCACCACCCCAAAATCAGCCTCCTGGGTAGGGCGTGGTGGCCTGCAGGCTGCTAGGTCTCTGCCTCACTGGCAGAGCCGCCTCACTGCCTGGAGCTGGCTTCGGATTCCATGTCTCCCTCTCTCTCTGGCCCTTCCCTCGCTCACGCTCTGTGTCTCTCTCTCTCAAAACTAAATAAAAAACCTTAATTAGAAAAATTTTTTTAAAAAGTAGTTGCTGATTTCAGCACCATGGGGACAGGAGGACTTGGCGACTCACCCGGAGACAGAGCCAGGATTCAAACCCAGCCTGGCACCCTAGGAGACATCCCTGTCCTTCCTCCCTTTTATGACTGCCTGGTTGTTGGGCAGGGATGGCTCCCGGGGCTGATAGCTGGTACCTCTCCGAGGGACACTGGCATGTGTCATGATGGCTCCTGGGGAAGTAGAGAGTGTGGGCCTGGGCATCAGGTCTGCATCAGACCCCAGCTCTGCCCCTACCTGCTGTGTGACCTGGAAACTGCCCTGGCCTCTCTGTGCCCGGCTTTCCCAACCTGACTCGTAGGGTTGCTGTGCTTGGCACGCAGTCGGCTCTCCATCGAAGGACAGAAGCCAGTGCTTCCAAAGGGACCTTCTCTTACGAGCTGAAAGGTGACACACGTGGGCCATGTGTCACCCAGAGCTGCTCCTTGACAGGTGAGGCTAGCGTGACCCAACAGGTCCTCCTGCCCGCACACCCCTCCCACCTGAGGCCTTTCCCTTGTCACTGACAGTGATGAAGAGCAGGTCACAGTGCCCCAGGAAGTCTGAACTGAGTTTGTGTGACCTGGGCGAATCCCCCGTCTCCCACGACTGGGTTTCCTGGTCGTTTGAATAAGGGACAGAGCGCCACTCACTCGGGTCTTAGCTGCAAGGCCCCCAGGGGCACGATTTACTAATTGCCCCACTGCTTGGGGGCCAGGAGGTATGGATTCCAGGGCACATGAGCCTCTGCCCGGGGACTTTAGGGGACTCCAGGGGACTCATGCCCAGCCAGCCTCCTAGAACAGGGTTAGCGATCCAAGGCCAAGTGCAACTTGTTGGGAAAACAGCCCTGCCCACCACTGAAAATGCGACTGTGACACATGGCGGGTCCCAGGTGCCTGAACCCCCGTCACCCAGAAAGCAGAGCTGGAGAGTGTGGACTACCTATGGCTAAGGTTTGTTTTGCACCAGAACAGCAGAGCCGAGGAGTTGTGGCAGACACAAAGGCGGAGTAAAATGCTTTATGGAGAAAGCATTCCGACCCTGCCCTGGAAGACAGGGAGCACGACAGCAATGATAGCGTGTCTGGGAGCACACTCAGCCCCAACCAGCTTCCGAGCTAACCCGGTGTTACCTCGCTTAATCCCCCCCCCCCACCCTAAGAGGGAGGGCTTTCAAGAGTCCCAGTTTACAGATAAGAAAACTGAGGTTCATTTTCCTTTTGACGACTAAGTGATGGAGCCAGCTTTGAATGCCAGTGTTCCTATTTCAAAGCCACATCTCGCCACCTGGTTTGGAGAAGGGGCGGGTCCAGGCGGCTGGGACACTCCATCTTTCACACATACAGCCCCACTCCGGGGCCTGCTGTCCCGGAGGCAGCTGGATGAATCCACTTAATCGATTTCTCTAAACCCACTCAATCCCTGGCAGCAGCTCTCCTGGCGGCCTGACACTTTGCTGGCTGAGGTTTTCTGGGTGAATCCTCGGCGCCCGCCCACCCTCCCTGCTTGGTCAGACAGGCCCCTCCCAGCCTTGTGATTCTAAACCCTCAGCTCAACATTTTACAGAACTGCATGATAAGAGGCCTGCTGGCCTGTGTGCGAGGGGGAGTTTATTGGGGTGGCCTCTTAACACTAAAGTCAATGCAGGAAGGGAACAGAATTGATGTGCATAATGGGACTCAACTTGAAGCTCAGAAGCTGTGGCCCCAGAAGAAATCAAAGCTGAGGCTGAGGGCTACAAGAGAGCAGGATTGGGGCTTGACTAGTGGGTTCTCAATGTGCCATTTAATTTAAAAAAATCAGCCCCCTGGATGATACCAGCTTGCCCTTTAAGGCCAGAATTGGCTGACCTGGCAACCCGGGCACCTGTCCATCCCAGGATGTGATTTCCTGGAACAGAGGGCCTTCATTAGGGCTGCTGCCCTCTCAGACACGGGCTGGACCGTGAGGGCCTCCCCGTGGTGCACCTGCCCACCTGGGCACCCCCTGGACCGTGTGGTCCCTGCAAGAGCAGGGCATTCTTCACACTCGGCTCGGAGGGCCCCAGGGCATAACGGATGGATGACACGTTTATGGGGTCACATGTGTGCCCCTCTGCATGGGTGAGCATGGCACAGAGTAGAGCCCTCCTCCCTCCCCTCCCCATGTCCTTTCCCTTCCCATCCTCTGCACCCCCCTGGTGGAGCGCTGGAGTGAGCAGGAGTTCTGAGCCCCCCTTGGGTTTGTTTAGCCAATAAGCAAACTTCCTGAAGTCCTGAAGTCATACATAGCACGGTGGATGGGGAAAGGCAGAGGCTCTGGGGTCACACCCTACCCCACACCTCACAGCAAGCCCCCACTCACTTCCAGCCTCTGCTGTCTTTTCTGGAGAGTGGGACACAGTCAGCCCCACCCTCGAGCTGGGGGCATCCTGTGTACGTGACAACACCAGGCACCGAGTCATTTCAGGCCCCCTGGGGCCTCCGGCTGGAAGCCAGGCTGAGGGCGGGTGGGACCGGTGGGGGCCACAGGGTCGCGGATGTGACACAGTAGCTGTCTAAAGGACCAGGCTGAGGGTGTGCGTTCTAATATCCAGAAACAGGTAGCTGCCACTACCAAATGCACGAGTTAAGGTCATGTTTGCTCTCTCTTGTCAATTATAATCATCCGTTTGAATAGAGGCCACCAGAGTTTTATTAGCGACATTATTGGCTGTCACAGAATGGCTCTACTCTGTTCCTAAAGTGCCCGTACAAAACTGCAATTTCCCCTCTGCTCCTGCACTCACTCTCATGCTCAGCGTCTCCTAGGAGCTCCCCATAGCCTAAGGCCTGCCCCACTCCAGGCCTAAACTGGAAAATGAGGACCTGCCCACCTTTCCCACCTGTGCTGTGTTCCCACGGTAATGAACCAGCAGTAATCCCGAGCACCCAAGCTGTCCCCACACCTCTGCACCTCTGTGCCATTCCTTCTGCTCTCCATCCCCTGTGCTTTGAGCCCTCAGCTCCCTTATCCACTTGTCCCTTAGAGCTGGATGGTGTCAGATGCTCACATAGTAGCCTTTGTCCAGCCTGCCCTGCCTTCTTCCTGTGGATGCTCCACTTGGAGGAATCAGGGTTGGTCCAAGCCAGTCACGGCAACCACTTTTCCTGCAGCTGGTGACTGGCTGGGGAAGGGGCTCGGGACCCAGTTCTGGCCAATGAGGTATTAGAGGAAGTCTTTGGGGGCTTCTGTGAGAGATTCTCCTTCCTGAGAAGAGGTGGGCAGGGTTCAAGAAGGTGCCCCCTTGCTTCCGACTTGAGTGCTAACTGTGCAGATGTGACGGTCGGAGTGGAGGCAGCCACACGGCAACCGTGAACCAGTGACACCAATATTTTGTTAACGGTAGAACGGAGAGGCAGGCGGCACCTGGGTCACTGATGACATTGTGAGCCACCAGACCACCTCTGGACCTCCCATCTCTCACATCATCATTAAACATTCAATGTTAGATGCCTTCATAGTTTAAGCCACTCTTGGTAGGGTTTTCTGTCACTTCAGCCAAACACATCCAACTGATACAGCCTTCTAGTCTCTCTAGTGTTTCTGTTCTTAACTAGTTCCCCAGCAGACTTGGATCTCTGCCCCTGTCCCTGTACTCTACACCCATGAGCTACGGTGCTCTGTCTGTCTGGTTGGCCCATTCATGTTTGGTCTGTGAACACCTCTGGGACAAGCCTCTGCCTTTTCCTCTCTGGCCAACCTGAGCCTGCACGCAGTGGGCCTTCGGGTCACCCCAGGGACCTCACCACACCCTCTCCTCCCCCATCATGGCCAGAGCCTCCAGCCATCATGGAGCCTTCCAGTTCACTTTGGCCCAAGCACTGCTTCCGGACCCCGAGGGCTTCGACAGCCTCTTCAGGGTAAAGCGTGAGGTCTTTTCTAAATAGAGCTTTCCAGCTGTCAGCTCTTGCCTCGTGTGTCCCTTCAAGTGCTAAGCTGTTGATTTCTTGTCAGCTCGGCCTCTCCTGTGGCGGGCACGGGAGGCCACAGTGCACAGAAAGGAGTGCACGGGTGAGACATGGAAAGCGCAGTGATGGATACATCCCATTCCAAACCGAGTGAGACTCTTGGCATGTTCTGGAAAAGACCTCGGGTGTGCAAGTCGGGCGTCAGGTTCCCCAAGGCTCCAAGGAAAGAGATGTCCCAGGCACGGTGGAGGGGTGAAGGCTCTTGGCCTCCCTTGTAGCAGCTCCCAATGCCGGCTGTGAATGGGGGACTGCCCTGTGGTCACATGAGCAGGACTCTGCCAAGGAAAGCAAGGGAAAGAGAGGGATTCTAGTCTTCGGGGAACTGGGAAGGTGTGTTAGTGCTGGGGAAAGAAGGTCCCTGCCTGCCTTCAGTGCACATTGCTTTTTTGAGTCTTGTAACAGGCACATGACAGTTACCAAGTCTCAGGCACCCACAGAATGCCAGGCGTGGGGCCGGGTGCCCTGACACACGGACAGGCCGTACCATGAGGCTTCTCAGGCTGCACACAGAAGAATCCAGGTGTGCAATCTGGGCTCCACACTTCCAAGCTATAGCCCTGTCACCTCCTTTCTCTGAGCCTCCGCCACGTCCTCTAAAATGGGGTCATCAGTTGCTACCTTAACAGGGTCGGTCCTATGAGGATTCATTTGGGTAATGTGACTGGCCCAGCCTATGGCAGGCCGCCAACAGATACGGTTTGAATCCATTTGGATCTCCAGGTTAGACTGTGGAGTTTTGCACTGTTATCTCAAAGTCCCCCTTGAACCTAGCCTAAATCCATACTGTCACAATTCCAGGATGCTCCATTTAGACAACTTCAAGGAGCAATTGGAGTTGTTGTTGTTGTTGTTGTTTGATAGCCACTGAGTGACAGAAAAACCAAAGTGGCCTAAACAAGCAATCAAACGAGGCAGGAGAGAATGATTTACGTCCTAAGAAGGCTAAGGGCAGACAGTTTTAGGCAAGGCCGTACCTGGGTGCTTGATGACATCAGTAGCAATCATCTTTCCCGACCTCCTGGCCTTGCTTACTTTCCTCTGTGCTGGTGTCATTCTCAGCTGGGCTTTTCTGTTAGGAAAGCAAGATGGCCCCCAACAGTCACCTTCAGCCTCCCAACAGAAAAAGAACCCCTCATTCCCTATGATTCCAGCCCTAAGGTCAGGACCCACTGGGACCTAACTGACACATACCCAGTGCTGAGCCAATCACTGTGGCCAGGGAGGATGGCCAGATTGAGGTCGTGTGACCACCCTCCCTAAGGAAACTCCTGAGCTGTTCAACCTGTTTTCCTGTGTGGGAGTGAACCTGAGAGGACAGAGGTTAGTGTCCAGTTGCTGCCCTCCTCTGTGCTTAATATCCTGGGTTGCACCTGCTCTTATCCTCTTCCCGCCACCCCACTGTCTTCGTGGCAGCACTTCTTCCCTTCCCCCACTGCTTTCTTCCGTACCATTTCACCCATACCAAAAAGGACCACGACTTCCTGTTTGAATTCAGGATCCGGGGCCCACGCCCAGCTTCAAGATTTGTTTTTTTGCGTCCCGGTATAATCGTTTATTCAGTCAACCAGTGTCCACTGAGTACCTACTATGTACTCCCGTGAGTTTTCAGGGTCTAATTATTCTGGGTTTCTGGGGGCAAATCCCAGGAGCCTTCCAAGGAAATGAGTTTTCTCTGAGCAAGCATCTAGAGGCTAGCTTCCAGTCCCTCGGTGCCACCCACTGTGTGGCCCTGAGGGAAGTCTTTCCCCTCTCTGGACTTGTGCTTTCTTATCTGCAAAGTGAGGCACTGGGAAAGTTGATATCCTGGAGCCCTCTCAGCTCTGACATCCTGTGTGGCTGGGTCTTAGAACAAGCCTCTCCAGCTGAGTCAGCCTGTAAGCACCATGGACAGTGACCACAACACTCCCTCTGCTGCCCCTGGGAGCATCGTGGTTGCGGTCCCCGTGGGTGCGCTGAACTGAGTCCACAACCATACAGTTCTGTGTCTGAACCTTCCACTTCTTGGCTAATGAGAACACCCAGGGCAGAGGAGACCCCTCGGCTTACTGTGCCTGTGTGGAACCCAAGGCTCTAAATTCCTGTAAGGTGGCCTAATGCTCCTGCTACAAAAATTCTCTTTTGAGGTTTTGTGAATCCCAAGCCCTCCCACCACTGAAAGTCAAGTCTGGAACTCTAAAAAGGAGGCATAGGGAGGGAGGCCACATGGAGGAGAGGAAGGGTTCTATACAGGTTGCTATATGTCCATGGAGCCCATCCTTCCTCTGCCTCCCTGTCCCTCCCTTCTTCTGTCACCCACTCCCCTTTCTCTGTTATAGCCGAAATTGGTCATAGCCCCGTGGAAGAAGAAAGATGCCTGATGTGTCACTAGGGAGGCGAGGGATCCTTTGGAGGCATGCCCAGTGGGAGGACTTTCTTTTTCTTCCGGTTGAGTCTAGTTTCTCTTCACTCTTTGAACACTTGGAGACATGAATTAATTCCCCTGGTCACTGTGTCACTCATTTGTCGGCTCACTCGGCTGCTCACCACATCCATGTCTTCCCATCTTTATTTAGCTCAGCCTTTTTTTTTCAAGCAAGAAGGAGATTTCTTAGGAGAACATAGACAGCCCAAGGACAAGCAGAGAATAGAGTAGCTGGTCCTCCCCAAAGACGGGAGCCAGCAACTGTTTAAGACATGAGAAGCCAAGCCGCCATTCTGGCGTCACACATTCACTCACCTCTGCTCCCCTTTGTACATCACTAGACCCTTCCATCTTTTAAATCTCTTGGCTTCTCTCCGTTTCCACTGCCATGACCCTAGTGTAAAGTACTATTCTTTTTTTTTGCCTGGGAAACTGAGGCAGCCTCCTGAATTTTCTCCCGAATCCCACCCTTGCCCATTTCCAATCTGTGTCTCTCACTACAGCCAGAGGGATTTTTAGAAATGAACAGTTTATTCAACAGATTTCACTGATCCTAGGAAAGACGTCAAACTCATAAGCACGGTGTGGAACTGGATTACCACTCCCCCACATTCGGTGCCCTGTATCGAAGTGCCCTGCTCGGTTGGAGGATTATACAGCACGGCCCATGTTGTCCTCAGGCATGGCAGAGGGGCTGCTGAACAGTGAAAACAGATGTGAGCACACGCGTGAAGAACCAGTGAGTAATTTACCACTTTTCTTTTCCTTTTTCCACGACAATGGCAATATTCCAGATAGAGACAGACTGCTCTGTCAACCTGAGTGCAGAGGGGAGAGGAGACGAAGGAGAGCCACATGAGCATGTAGTCTGAGACATAAAGAAACTTTATTGTAGGCCACTGAGATTTAGAGAATTGTGTGTTATGCAGCGTAACCCATCCTAGCCTAACCGATACGCATAATCCATGAACTCTTGCCCATCGCCCCATTGCTTTGCTGAGGCACCACTGGCCTTTCGGTCCTTACACAAGTTGCTCCCTCCCACCTTACAACATTTGTCTGTGACTCTCTCTCTCCTGGGAAAGTTCTTCACTCCCACTGTTGGGCAGTTGACAGTTACTCACCAATGAGGTCTTGGCTTCGCTGTGAAGTACTCAGGAAAGGATGGCCTGGTCCCTGTTCAGAATACCTAGAATTTACCTTCTTTGTCATTAGAGCTCTTTCACTACACTCTAAGTTGGAGGAAAACAGAGCCCAAGGGTTTAGATCATGCTTCTTTGAGGCCCTACTCCACCCCCCACCAATGTGCCCGGGCCCATGCTGAGGGGCTGGAGGTAAGGGGGTACATCAGCCCTGCGCCCTGCTCCCACAACCTACCCTGTGACGGGGGAGATAGGTGTGCAAGCAGCAGCATTTGAACCCATTATGATCGTTCTAGCAGGAAATTAGTGTAAAGAGGCCAGCCAGGAGGCCAGGAAGAGGGGGAGTCAGAGATGGCTTTGAGGAGGATTTGGAGGTGTCCAGGTGGGGGGAGCTTCCTGGGAGAGTGGGCGATGGGGGGATCTGATGGAGGGATTGTAAGGCAAGAAGTGGTGCCCAGAGTTTCCAGGACTTGAAAGAGGATGAACCCAGGAGAAGTTGGAACCAGAAGTAAATAGCTGGCGTCTGTGTGTATTCCTGGGAACACAAGTGAGCGTTCCTGTTGGAGTGCCTTTGCAAGCTCATGGTGTTGGCTTCTTGGGGTCGAGGGATGGTGATAACGATGACAGTGGGTTCCAAGCCCTTTCACACCGTGGATATCAGTGGCAGGCTCTGATCCGAGGGTGTGGTGGGCGTGTGTGGGCAGCTGTGTTCCCGGACACAGCAGCGGGAGAGACATCTTTGTCTCCACTCTGCTCATTGGACACGTCTGGATGCCTTAAATCCCTGACTTTGTCTTCTTCTAAGAAAACCCGCCACGGTTCTTTCTAGTGAATCAAGGCTTCCTGTGTACACAGCCCAGTAGTCATTTAAAACGTGTATCAGGTGAACAAAATGAAAGAGAGACGAATCGCCGAAGCATCACGTCCCTGGGTATGATGTCTCTCCGCGTGATCTTGTTGTTAAAAGAATCCGCAGGGACCAGGATGAAACCAGATGCTCCATGATTAGGGGCTGTGGTCACTCAGCAGGCCCCTGCTCTGGGGAAGTGAGGTGTTTCCTGGGGTTTGAGGGCCCTGATGGGACATGACAGAAAAGCTACTCAGCCTCCCAGAAGGTTAGAGGGTGGGCAGTGATGCTGGAAAAGTCACCCCCCTCTGTGGCCCTTGAGTCTCTCGCTGTTGGAATAGGGAGGGAGGTACCATTCCCCGACTGCCAACCTCACTGGCTGTGCGGCTGAGGCAGTAGGTGGACAGTTCTCGGAGAAGCCCATCGATTCCAAGGAATTGTGGCTGTTTGATGGTATTATCTTCATGCAGGTGTGAGGTGGACCCTGCAGGGCTCCCCATACTGGAGGGGACAGACACCCACAGAAACTGGACCAGACCCAGCACACAAGCTCTCCTCAGGAAAGCTGACCTCTGTGTGGTGGTTGTCTAGAGGAAGGGACGTCAGCGCTCACTTGGGGGGGTGGGGGGTGGGTGGGAGGTAGATGGAATAGCACAACCAAGGAGGAGTCTTTTGAGCTGGGACCAGAAGGGGAGGAAGAGAGGACAGGTGGGGGCAGGGGGGGCAGGTAGGGAGGGGAGCAGAGGAGCAAAGGCCTGCAGGCCCCGCAGGCCTAGGCGGTGGTGCAAGGAACGCCATCCTCCTGCCTCAGAGAGCTGGTTGAATCTGGCACAACGGGGCCGCTTCCACGGCTCTCTGGGCTAGAGGGTGAAGCTGAGCTCCTGCCTGGCCCTCCGCCCGTCTTGCCGTTTTCAGGTCCAGCAGAGCTCACCCTCAGAGCAGAGACATGAGCCTGCCCACCCGAAGGATGGGAGCACGGGCTCTGGTCAGATGATGAGGGGGCCAGGGGCCCCCTCGCGGCAGATCGGAGGCCACGGGCGTGGGCAGTGTAGACGCTGAGGCTGCACGCTGCCAGGGTCCGGCTAGGGTCAGTTCCAAAGCCAGTCGGCTCCTCCCTAGGGCCCCTGCCTCTCAGACTAGCTAGTGCCTGCTGGTGAGGCTTCAGAACCTTCCAGGCCACAGCTGGAGGGATCTGGATCTCTCCAGATCAGCACGTAGGTATCACTTAGTGTGCCCTCTCAGACTGGCATCCCTGGCAGCCTGCAGGGCCCAGCTGCGGAGTCCAACGCTGCGTGTCTGTGCTCCATGTGAAACAGTGCTGCAATCCATGAGTAGTGTCCGCAGCGGGTGAGGAAGGGGAGGCCTGGGTTATGCACGCCAGCCATTTGCCACTCCTGGTACACCCCCTCATTTTGCATATGGAGAAACTGAGGCCCAGAAGGGAAGAATGCCCTCGTCCAATTGCCTGTCCTTTCACTTCCCGCTCTGGCCTCTCGACGGAACTCTTGGTACCCCCCGTGACATCACGTGAAAACAGTCAACTATGTGTGTGACAAGGAAATCATAGTGGATGTGTCTGGACCCACACCATGTTCTCTTCTTGTTTTTCTCCTTTACCTCTGTTCTGTTTTAATACTTGGGTGTTTCGTGCATTATGAAGGATGGTGGGACAATGAACATCCCTGGGCCCGCAGCTCAACTCCAGAACTAGAACATTCCCAGTCACTTCCATCTTCTCCTTGCCTGGAGGTCACCCCTCTCTGCAATTTGGTGTTTGTTTGTTTGCCATTGTCTTGCTCACAGGCCGACTGAATAAGCCTAAACATTAGATTGCTTCTTTGTTCTCAAGCTCTAAAAACTTGCTCTCTGTATGTAGATCTCTAAAATTTGCATTTTTGTACTCAACATTTCCCTCTCTCTGAGCTTGAGCTGTGCTGCTGTGTAGCTGGAGTTTGCTGTCACCGGTGTGGAAAGAAATTGTGTGACTGTGCTACAATTTCTTTTTGCATTGTTCTGTCAATGAGTATCTGGGTCATTTCCTCTCTCCCCCTCCTCTTGCTAAGAGTGCTGCGACGCACTCTTCTTGGGTGTGCCTTGTGTGGCTCCTGGGAGTGGATTTGCAGGGTGCTAAGGCATGGGACTGGTCAACCTAACAAGAAAAGGCCAAAGCGGTTTTCAGTGTGGCCAGACCAGGTTTCACACTCATCAACCGTGGGTGCCAGCTGATCTCCATCCTCTCAGACCCTCGGTGCTGTCAGATGTCACATGTCTTCCTCACTGTGAGCCTGATGGATGTGAAACCTCTCACAGGGACCTTACCTTGCACTTCCCTGCATCCTCGTGACATCGGGCAGCTTTTCCCGTGTTCATCTGTGCACTCCGTTTCCTCCTCTACGACATGCCTGCTGTGGTCTTTTTGCTCATTGCCTCTCTTCTTCCTGTGGATTTGTAGGACTTCTTTATGTATTCTGGATACTGATCCTTTGCTAGTTGTACATATGCCAGAGGCCTTCTGCTTTTAGTGATTTGTCTTTTCACCCGTCATTTGGTGAAAGAAAATTTACAATTTACAGCAGTCAAACCTATCGATTTTTTTTTATGCTTACTGAGCTTTTAACACCTTGGTAAAGAAATTGTTCCCAACGCCAAGTTTGCAAAGATATTCCCCCAGAACATCCCCCTCTTCTATCCTCAGCTTCCGAGGCTGAGCCAGCCCAGCCGGTGTTGCTCCTGTTTGCGGCCGGGGAGTCCCAGCCCCAGTTAGAGTCTTCTCTCTTTTGTAGGTTCTAGAAACTCTGAGAAGGGCCCTAAATGGTTGGCCCTCGATTAAGGGGTTTCAGAAGGCCGGAGCCCCAAGGACGCCTTGCTTTGGGAAGCCCCTTGTGTTCCAGGGAACTGCTCTCTGTGGCCACCTCAAGACGAGGTGTTTTTGACAAACATGTGTCACCTGCATGACACTTGTAAGCAGTTATGCCATGGCCATAAATCTGGGCTTGTGCTGCCGAGTGCGATACCGGCTCCTGCATGTGGCTGAAGCACTGCCAACAGTGTCTGTGCTGGTTTGTCTGGCAGTGGGGGGTGCCAGGCTGCGTCAGGACACATCGGCTCCCAGTCAGTGGCTGTATGCTATGAAGGTCCCAACGCCGACGTCTTTCTCAGCATCCCACTCCCCCTTCCTAACCTTCCTGGCTCCCACTGGATGTCTCACAATGTCGACACTTTTGCACCCAGTCATGCTAATTGCTCTGAAAAGAAATAAAGCGGGAGGAGTGTGCAGGGAGTGACGCAGGCCATTTGTAAGAATGATCTGTGATCTCCGGTTTGTTTAACAAACCTACTGCGTCAGAGCCTGAAGGAAATGCGGAGGGCGGGTGGGGAACCGTGCGGGTATCCGGGAAGAGCATGCCAGTCAGGAGAGCTGCACATGCAAAGGCCCGGAGGTCAGGTTGGGTCTTATGGGTTGGAGGCAGGTGTGTCTGGAGTGCAGTGAGAGGCGCAAAGCTGGGAGCAGGGTGGGAGTAGGGAGCATCGTGTGGGATGGTGAGGCATTTGGGTTTCACCTGGAGTGTCATGGAAAGCAGCTAGAAGGCCCTGGGTAGGTCCAGGAAACCGCAGAGGAGGCCAGATGGCTTAGGGGCAGCCACTCCCGGGCCAACTATACCTTGGTCGTAACTGTGCTGACTGTAGATCCTAGCTGTAGAGCAGAACCCAGGTAACAGCAAACATGAGGGCCAGGTGACGGTCCCGAGGCCAGCCAGTCCATCTGTCTGCAGCCAGGCCTCTGCCTATAGATCCTGCAGCCTGTGCATCCTGCCCAGAATGCTGGGATGCCGGGATCAGTTAGTTTCTGCTGCGGAATAACCACCCCGAAACGTAGCGGCTTGCACCAACTGTTGACTTAGCTGAGCAGCTAGCTGGTCGGGCAGGTCTTCCAGGCTCCCTCAAGCATGTGTGGTCAATGGCAGGGGTCGGCTGATTGCCGGCTGGCTGTTGGCCGCGGCGACTAGGGGCGGTGGTGAGTAGGCTACACGTGTCCCATTCTTCCAGGAGGCCGTCTGGGCTTCTGCACATGGTGGTGCCAGGGTCCCGAGAGGGTGGGCACGCAAGGCCACGAGGCTCTTTGAGGCCTACGCCTGAAATTGGCACGGCATCATTTCCACCACATTCTGTCGGCCAGAACAAGTCACGGAGCCAGCGCAGATTCAAAGCGGGGGGATCTAGACCCCACCCCTGATGGGAAGAGCTGCCCCATCATAGTGCAAAGGGTACGGAGACAGGGGGGTGGAGGAACAGAGCTGTTTAGGGGTCAACCGCAGAGTCCCGTGTTCTGGAGAGAGGAGCAAGGCAGGAGCCAGGGCCCCAGAACAGTCAGCCATGGCTGTGTCTCTGTCGCCCTGAAGAAACCAGACCCCCAACAATCCAGGACTAGGCAGAGGAAGCTCGGACCATTTGTTCCTTTGTCACCAAATGCCACCTAGCCAGTAGCGATAGACTCAACAGTGCCCGTGGAGGTGTCTTTTCTCTGGGATGCTTACACCCAAGGACTGTGGAGATCATATGGAACATCGCACACCTTTGGCACCACCTCTTCCAGGAAGCCCTCCAGGCTTCTTCTGGGCTCTCCCAGGCTCACCCACCTCCCCCCATCACAGAAGACAGTGTACTTGTGTCCCTCATTGGCGCATGTTTGTGTCAGCCTCCTGAGTCAGAAAGGCCAAGGCCTGAGGACGGGGCTGTGTCTCACTCACCCCGAATCCCTACTCCTAGCTGGGAGTGTGCACTGAGGATGAGGCTGGCAAGGTATGGGTATACTGGGGACCTGCATTCAGTGCTGACTCACAGTTGATGTCTGCAAGGGAAGGGGAGGGTCACTGTACCTGGTAGCAGCCCCCAGATGAGCTCGGCCTGGAGCCGGGACGGGGGGTGCTGGGAACGGATGCCGGATGCAGGCGGCAGCCAGAGCTCAGCAGAGCAAGGGCAGAGACCACAGTCCTCTTGCAGACAGAAATGGGTCTCAAGCTCTGGGCGCCAGCACCAAGGCAGGAAGGCAGCCCACAGGAGAGCATGCAGAGAAGCCACTCCGGGTGTTCAAGGCCAGCACTGGGCAGATGGAAAGGCAGGCAGAGCCTGCCAACCCTGAGGAAGAAAGAAACATCAGCCACGTTTGGCTATAGTCAGCTTTCGTTTACTGGAGTTTCCCTTGCCTGAGATCCACTGTACCCAAAATCAGTATTATTAGCATTAAAAAAGAGAAGCCAACTAGGATGTAGCAACCCCGAATGCACTGTGGTTCGGTGCCATCACAGGGCAGGAGAAAAATCTTCATCACCTTCTCATGCATACCAGAGACAAGGGAGGGAAGAATGGCGGCGGGGGGTGGGGGGTGCTGTCTTCACGAGGCCTCCAGGAGTGCCTCCCTGGGGCTCATAGTGAGTTAAGCCAGCCAGGCCTGCTAGTGTGCCAGCTCGTCCTGCCCACCTGGCGTCAGCACCATTGCGCCGGGCTGGGCCGGGCCGTCTCCCTTGGGGAGAGAGCTTGAAGCTTTTGCAGTTTGTAGTGGTCTGTTGTATTTAGAAACCCGAGCATCCCAGGGTCATAAATTACCTTGAACTAGTTTGCTAACCCTTGTGACTCGGTACAGCGCCTTCTCAGAGGCGGCCAGTTATGTCACGGACTGAGGGAGGCGTGGCCCAGTCCCCGCAGTGAGGCAGCGTGTGCCAGGCCTGGCGTGGATGGTAGCCACCCAGGACCACGGGGACGATGCAGGGAGGTGCCGCAGGTCTGTGCACGGCATTTCTGTGGAAATGCACTCCAGAGGGGAGAAGGGTCTGTGAGTCCATGAAGTGGGATTCTCACTCCCAGCACGTGGTCGTGAGAGCTGTACCACATGGAAGAGGCAGAGCGCACCGTGTAGTTCAGCATTCCTGTTACGTCCCTGCTGGAGGATCAGCTCCTGCTTGCACCTTCCCAGGGATGGGGGCTCATCGCTGCCTGAGACATTGCACACTGACAGGGAGTTAGCTTCCCGCAAATTCCAGCTCCATCATCTGGGTACATGTTCTGCATCCGTGCTTGCAACGGCCTGGACAGAGTGGGAGGCCGTTGCAAGGCTGCTGGCCAGCTAGGACGGCTCTCCCAGCCTTTCCTCCATTGCCACAGCCCTCTGGGCACAACAGGTGCTAAAGGGCCCATCTGGTTACACATTCCGAGTGTTACCCCTGCACTGCAAGTTCATTGGCCACGGCAATGTTGACATCAAGAGAAACACGTGTCATTTTCTCATCTCTACAAAGAGCTCCAACCCCCTCCCCGTTGTTGTATTCAGAAAGCAGAGGGGCGACCCACACTTTCTGGGGTCATGGGGAGGAGATTCAGGTGTGAAGGGAGCATCTGCTTGTGATGTGGGATCCAGTTCCAGGATCCCCTGGCGTTCCTTGAAATTTGCTGGAGAAACAGAACCCATTTGATGTTCAAAACCAGGCTTCCAACAGAATGGGACAGCTGAAACACCCCACAAATGGACAAACCGCATGAAACAGGTTTTGAAGGCCGCAGCCTTTCTGGCAGTCTCAGCCTCCCCGAGCAGCAGGGAACGGGTTTTGCCGGGAGACGCCCGTTTGCGATGGCGCGCGCGCTCCTTTTCCCCCGGCCGAGACAGGTGCAAACTCAGATGGATTCATTTTCCACAAACGAAACGACTCGGTTTTGACCATGTTGCAGACTTAGGACTTGGCTCCCTTGTTCCCGGGGGGTGTGCATCTGGTTTTCACTCCATTCCGAAGGAGCCGGTGGAGGCTCCCAACTTTGAACCTTCTAATGATAATGATTACTGGTTTCAGGGGGTTCGGGGTGGGGTCGCGGTGGGGGGTGGTGGGACAAGAAGAGTGATGCAGAGTTTGGAGTCTGAAGGAATGATTAGCTGCGTGGAGGGCCCGGGGCCAGTGCTGATGCTGTAGTTAAGGCACAAGGACTTTCCGCAGCACCAAAGCATCACCTATTTGCTTCTCATCAACCCCTGGAAACGAACTCACTCATGTTCACTGATAGGAATCAGTACCACGTAATGAGTGTCCGCCATGGGTCGGGGCCTCACCGCACCTGTACAACCAACCCCACCCGTTCAAGAGGGTTATGGTGCGCCCCAGTGTTTGAGCTCTGGGAGACTGGGGTAGAGAAATGCTGAACAGCTTCCCTAGACAACACGGCTTTCAAATGCAGATCTGAGACTTCCCACCCAAAGCCTTTCCAGGTCCTGTCCTTGGTGCCTGTGGAAGGTACAGATTTCCAGGCCCTGTCCTTGACGTGTCTGACTCGGTAGGGTCGGGGGGGGGCCCGAGACTCTGAATTTTGCCCCCTTCCCGCGTGATTCCAGCAGGCAGCCTGGACACCCAGCCTCTGTCCAAGCAGGCCAGCGTCCAGTATTCGGCTGTGCCCAGCTCACCAGTGTGAGCTCAGAAACACCGAACCAAGCAGTTCCCGTAGATCCCCCCACCCCTGGCACAAGAATCCTAAACCCTGACTGGCATTTTCCAAAGGTCCCAGCAAGCTTCTCGGGACCCTGAGCAGCCAGCCAGTGAAACCTGAGGACTGCTTGTTTGGGGAGTGTGGGGGCTGCTTCTGGAGAAGGTGGGCTTGGTTACAAGTGTTGTCTTGATTGGAACGAGGACGTGGAAGGGAAAGCAATGAGTCCAAATTAATCCGTTTTCCTGTGAACATCTCCCACCACCCCGTGCCGAGGCGAGGCAGCCTTTGTAATTAACCGACTGGGCCTTTGCTCCCCCCAAACCCAAAATGGGAGCGTGCGATTTATTTTGTGTGCGAGGTGGTATGAAAATTGCCAAAGTTGGCAGATGAGGCTGGGATGTTGGTGGAGCTGGGTAAACAGGGCTGAGCTGTCTGTCACCTCCAGGTCGGAATGGGGAGCTGGCTCCAAAGCAGGGACAGGGGCTGGGGCCACGGAGGTGCTGTGCCCAGGGCTGAGCAGGTGGCCTTGGGAGGAGAGCAGAAACTTCTTAGCACTGTGGATGGGAGTAGAGGCACTACAGTTCTGAAATCAAACCCTTCTCCTCGTCCTACCCTGTGTCACCACGGACCAGACACTGACCTCTCCAAGCGTCAGAGTCCACGCGGGTTCAGCGGTCTTTACTGAGTGCCTGCCGTATGTAGTGGACCCAAGTTCATCTGCCTGATGCGCATAAAGACCATCACTGAGACACGGGGTATAAAGCAAAGCAAGAGTTTATTCCAGAGGCAGGAGGGCGAGCCTCACATCCACCTCCCTAGAGGAGGAGAGTCAGGGGTACTTAGTGGCGAAGGAAAAAGGTCAGGGTACAAAGTTGCGGCTGCTAGCCCTTTGGTTACCCTTTTCAGTCCCCAGGGTCTTTTGATCCGCCCTCATTCTTGTGGGTATTGGGACCACGACCCGGCCGCGGCCGTTACTTCCTGCTGAGGTGGGGTGGAGACTGGGGTTAGACAAGTGGAAACTTTGGGGTGGAAAGGAATGTCCTGCATTACCGGGATTTTTGTACTTTGGTCAATAGTTCCTGTACCATGTTGTGTCTAGGGTTTTAGGGGTACTGGAGAACGACAGGCAGCATGTTGTCCTCAGGGCTTGATTCCCTTGGACCAGTTCCCCCGCGTCGGAGGTTCAGGTCCGGCAGAGGCTCACTGGTCTGAGCCGGGTCCCTTTCGACCTCCTCCCTGCTGACAGGGTGTAGGGAACCTGTGGATTCTTGTCATTCCAGTGTGAATCCACGGCTCAATTCCCTGTAGTCTCGGGGGAGTGGGGGGGTCAACGGCACCTCGCAGGGTCTGACGTGTCCAGTGAGGCTGGAGCTGGTCCTCTGGGCTCCCGCTCTTCAGGTCTTTAGTGACATCTTTAGTGACACCTTTGGATGTCACCAAGGGATTCAGGCAGCGTGAAGACACATCTGTGAGGTACATCAGCCTGCCGGAAGCAAACTCAGGCCCTGGATGTACCTGATAGTATCCAAATCGCTGGTGGGAGCCCCGCCAGCGACTCCTAGGTCACGAAAAGAACATAGAAAGTCTTGCATATAACATTCCACAGGGGCTTAAACCAAGCCCTCTTCTAGGGACCACTCTTTCCCAAAGCAGGGCAGATGGCACAGGTTGTTCCCAATGAAGTGGGTTTCTTGGCAGAGCTTTGCCAAAGTTCATTTTTTCCCCTTTTTCCACTCTCTCGGTGTCTCCAGGAAGCCTGTGATTTCCACTGAATGCCCAAGGCCTTGGACACTGTGGTTGTCACTCCATTGTCACTCTGAATTATTAGCGGCACTCCAAACCTAGAAATGATCTCGCTTCAAAGCATTTTGACCACTCCCGAGGCCTTCCCTGAACAGCAGGGAGGAACCTCAACCCCGTTGATAAAGGTGTCTGCAGATACAAGCAAACCCCGAGAATTTCCCATTGTTCTTTGCATTCTGGGAAAGGCTGCGTGCCGGTCTTCCCCAGGTTTGGGGCGTCTCAGTTGTATACCCTTGAGAACTTGTGGGCACCCAGTCTTAGGATTGGTTTTAGCACAAGCGTTGCCTTTTGTAGCATTTCGCCGAAATCGGAGCCCGCAGTATACTTCTGGATCCACTGGAGAGTGGCATCTTTCCCATAACGGGTGCTTCGAGGAATGTGGCTAATTATTTCTTTCATCAGATGCCCTAGGGTAAGGATTCATTCTGTTTCCAGCCGGGGTCAATGCCAGCACGGTGTCCAAACCCCCACTCCTTACTTAACTCCTCTTTGGTCCTCCAAGGGACGTTGGGGTCGATATGTAGTTAAGTCTATCTTTGGCACGAAAGCTCTTCCAGAGGGTCTTGGAGTCTTTGACGGGCTGCCAGCATGGTTCCCTTGGGCAGTCGGTCCACTGTGCGGCGTCTTCCGCAGCGGACGATGGCTGATGGGTCACCGCTGCACCCAGCTCTTCCTTGTCTTTGACCCGTGACACCGTCCCCATCCGTGAGCACGTCCACGTCTGGATGCTCCGATGGCAGCTTGTCCAGTCGGGATGGCTGCGATCAGCTTGTTCGGCTTTCCGTGTGTCTCTGGTGATCCTCTGAGTGGCCCTCAGATCACCGGGCCACTTTTCTCTCCCGTGTACCTCGGGTGGTCTGGCTTCGGTTTGCGGGGCTTCAGGGAAAAGCAGTGTTCGTTCTCAGTGCTTCCAGTCAACACGGTGGGAGAAAACTGGAAACCTTAGTTTGGAGAGTCAGGGTCAGATATTCAAGGAAACCAGAAGAATTCAGGACCCAGCCCAGGCGTATAGACAACCAACGAACCCTCCAAGACGGTTCGTCACAACTCTGATCTTACATTTTCACAGGCGTGTTACTGGAACAGTCTCTCTCTCTGAAACCACCCTCATCTCCACCAAAGACAGCCAGATTAGGACACGTTTGTTTGTAAAATTGTCCAGTTGAAG
The DNA here is from genome assembly GCF_016509475.1 of Prionailurus bengalensis. Classification (NCBI taxonomy): domain Eukaryota; kingdom Metazoa; phylum Chordata; class Mammalia; order Carnivora; family Felidae; genus Prionailurus; species Prionailurus bengalensis. The sequence continues at coordinate 57,259,410 of NC_057348.1, read as the reverse complement.
CTGGGCCCTGTTTACACAAGCGCCATCACAACGGTGATTGGTCATATAGGTGTTTGGTTTTTTCAATCTGCTTCGCTGGAACTTTTCGTAAGGAATGTCAGATTGAACTTTTAACAGCCTTGTCAGGCTAAAGAAGCCAAGCCAGATACTGGCCATCAGCCTTTGCCTGCCATACCTATAGGTGTGGGTGGCTCCCTCTCTTCTCGAGATCCCCCAAATACCCTGAGGTTCCTGCACCTGCCAGGAAGTGACGGCCTTCCTTATTCACCTGGTAGGGCTGCTGGAAACTTTGTAAGCAAGGTACGAGGCAAGTTTTCCAAGGGGCTTCATTGGCTCGGCAAAGTCAACCTTAATTAGCTCCTTAAAGCTCTCTGATTGTAGCTGAGTCTAGGCATATCTCCCTCAACTATGACATTCCAGTCAAAGCCTTGGCAACATGACCAATGTTTCCAGTGGCGTCCTGTTGCAAGGAGAACGGATTCGTATCGAACTTCTGCAAATACATACACTGCCGTGAAAGTACGAGAATACTCCCTGAGAGTTTTGAATTCTGGTGGTACCAGGTAGGGAGAAAGGGATAAATGTTTCCTATCTGTTTATGAAGAAATTACTTACCAAACGTCTGCCAAATGTCATGGGCAGACTTAAATTTAGAAGAGCAAACGTTAGAGGACCAGCAATGTTTACACAAGTGTCTGTTTGAAAGCAGGTTCCCCATTAGTTCTGGGAATTCTTACTAAGCTTAGCTTGATGATCCTGAAGGGATCAGAGAGCTGTATTTGTCAATGCAGTGCAGCTGGCAAGGAGATTCTGTGACACACGATACTTCAGTAGTTAGTATTACAAGCGATGACGCTATACCAGGACATATCAAAACCTTAGGAATCTTATAAAATCTCTAGGACACTTAGAGCAATCACCCATACAACAAAGCCTAAGAAGGTTCCTCATCGCTTATTTGACGATGCCTCCCGTGTCATTTGACACACCGGGGAATAAGCCTAATTCGTCAAAAAGACTTCCATTCACAAGCTGGGTTTTTGGAAGTTGGTGAAATACCAGAAGGTTTCAAAACACGTGCCTAAATAGGATGACAGATCATTACAAAACAGGATACTTATTTAGCCGGGATGGCGAGAAGAGATTCTCAAGGTAAATGCAGACAGCAAGGTAACTGGAGCTGTGAGCAAACCTTAGCTCTCTTCACACTGAGCAGATTCAACTTTCTTAAGTAAGCAAAGACCTAACAAAGACAAGACATAGGAACTTTGTTTTTCTAGGCAGATTAAAGATAAAGAAAAACCTCTGTTGATAATGTAGACCCATCATCTAAGAAGCCTCTGTCACATGAACAGCGAGAAAACCCAAATTCCAGTCTTATACCGCTGTACTTTGGATATTAAAACTCATTCGTTGCAACAAGATGAATTTTTTTTTAATTTTTTTTTTCAACGTTTATTTATTTTTGGGACAGAGAGAGACAGAGCATGAACGGGGGAGGGGCAGAGAGAGAGGGAGACACAGAATCGGAAACAGGCTCCAGGCTCCGAGCCATCAGCCCAGAGCCTGACGCGGGGCTCGAACTCCCGGACCGCGAGATCGTTGCAACAAGATGAATTTTTAAAAAGATATGCAGTCCCGTCTTTCTTCCTCCGTGTCACCTCCCACGTTGATACATACTTATTTGGACAAGGACATCCAGGGCACTGCATGGGTCTGAGTTCTTGGGGCGGGTGTTGGGATGTGCTGACCAGAATCTCCGGCAGGAACCCAGGTCTCCCAGCCATAGCAATGCTGCCTACAGCCTTCGACGCTCAGACATCATCAGGGATCGCCGTGACTGTAGGCAGCGGCCTTGCCAAGGGCATTGCCCGCTGCCCAGGTGGTCACATCCAAAGACGCTTACGAAGAGCCAGCCCCTTTCACCTAAGTTTGGATGCTTCCGAAGGGCAGTCCAACTTTCGGGACGGCTCAGAGAGTCGGCTAAGGCTTCCGTTGAAGTGTCACTGCTCAACTTCTGCCTGACATCGTTCTCTGCCTCCCCCTTCTCTTCCCCGGGGGTCGATCGCTGCCCTCATAAACTTGTTTCTTACATGCGAAACTCCAGAATCTCGGTCCCGACCATGCATAGCATTTCTTTCGAAAGATTCCCTTCTCGCAAACCTTCTGCAATTTTCCCTTTCGCATTCCTTCAGATTTTGTCCTACGTTTTCCCCTCTTTGTTTTTTTTTTAAATTTTGTTTGAGAGAGAGAGAGCACAAGCGGGGGAGGGGGGCAGAGAGAGACACAGAGAGACACACAGAGAGAGAATCTCAAGCAGGCTCCACTTGGAGCCTGACACGGGGCTCAATCCCACAACTCTGGGATTATGACTTGCGCAGAGGTCAGGAGCGGGATGCTCAACAGACTGAGCCACCCAGGTGCCCCAAGTTTTCCCTCTTTGAATAACCAGTCTCACTTTCATTAAATACAGAATTTTTTCCCTTATTTTTTCAAGTAGCTTTAATTACATTTATTAAAATTATTTACATCTGTCTGTCCTTCGCTTGCCCGTAAAGCTTCAGAAGCCATTGGGCAGGGCTCTAACGTCTTTTTCTTTTCCATCACATTTTGTGACAGTCACAACGCCAACAGCTGGTTTGACTTACAGTAAACACAAGCAGAGTGAAACTATCATATTTAATGTTGGCAATTCTAAAGACTAATGTCCATTTTCACGAAACAAACAACGTTACATCAGCTTTCATACCAAATATTTTCCAAGATCACTTGAACTTGAAAGACACCTGGGGTTAGTTTCTATCTTTCTGAGTTTTAGAATGCCCAGTTCTTTTTTTTCTTTTAATTTTTTTAATGTTTATTTGCTTTTGAGAGAGAGAGAGAGACAGAGAGAGACAGAGTGTAAATGGGGGAGGATTAGAGAGAGAGGGAGACACAGAATCTCAAGCAGGCTCCAGGCTCTGAGCCCTCAGCACAGAGCCCTACGTGGGGCTCGAACCCACAGGCCACAAGATCATGACCTGGGCTGAAGTCAGACGCTTAACCGACCGAGCCACCCAGGCGCCCCTAGAACACCCAGTTCTTACAAGCACTTGCCTTCAAACCAGCTAAGTAGAGCACTTTTACAAATTAATTTTCACAACCACCACCCGGAGGTAGAGAAACTATCTCACGTTTACAACATACATAGACACACGTACCATTCCACAAGCAGGGTGCAAGCAAAACCTTAAAGGCCCAGTTTCCTAATATCTCCCTTTTACAAAACACAGCTAAGTGCGAGATGGTCTTACCATTTACGGATCCCTTCATCGGTCGTCTTTCTCAGGAGTCTGATGAATATTGTGGTGGAGCAGAGTTGCCAAAAACAAACGATGGCCTCGTTTGGGAGACACCAGCCCATAGGGCTGGATGTGCAGATAGATTGTCCTTTCCCAGTGTCCAACGAGGACATGGCTTGTTGTATTCAAAGATGCCCAAAGCAGTCAAAGCAGCTGACAGACCAACTGAAGCCCAGGTTACCTCCGTGAATTCTCCCCTCCCCACCCCACCCCCTGCCCCGCTTCAGCTGTGTCCAGTCTGCGGTGTGGCCCATCCGTTGTGGACGGAGGCTCGCAGAAGAGGTCCATAGATGTTCAGCCTGATTCTGGAGACACTGCTGGTCCTCTCTTTCCACAGACAAGAGAAAGGTCTCTTTTGTCGCTGAGAAAATAACTCATCTGGCTGGATATTTTAGAAAACTCCTCTGGTGACTGTCTGGAAGGTGGCCCAGAGATATTTAGGGTGCATCAAAGCAATGGCGGCCTGATAGAGTTAGTTAGGAAGTGTTCTTTCCTGAATTTTTTGGAAGAGTTTGAGAAGATTGGTGTCAATTCTTCCAATGTTTGGTAGAATTCACCAGTGAGGCTGTCAGATCCGGGGCTTTTTTTGGTCAAGTGGTCTTCGATTACAGCCTCAATCTCCTCCCTAGTTATGTACGAATCTCTTCCGATTTTCTCTTTCTTTGTGATTTAGTCTTAGTAGGTTTTCTAGGTCTAGAAGTTTGTCCATTGTATCTGGATTCTCCAATTAGCTGGAATACACTTGCTGATAGCACTCTAACCCTTTCTACGTCTGTAAGGAGTCAGCGGCAATGCGGTCATTGAGTCTTCTCTGCCTCCACCGGCAATCCGGCTAGCAGTTTGGTGTTTTCAAAGGACCAGCTCTTGGGTCCGTTGATTTTCTCTTTCGTTTCTCTAGCCTCTGTTTCATTTATCTCTGCTCTAATCTTTATTATTTCCTTCCCTTTGCTACCTTTGGCTTTTTCTAGTTTCTTAAGTTGCACGTCTATGGTGTTGATTTAAGATCTGTCTTGATGTTTACTGTGAGCGTTTACAGCTATAAATTTCCCCCTCGCCACTGCTTTGTTGTTTTCCAGGAGTTTTGACGCGTCGTGTTTCATGTCCCTTCACCTCTACGTATTTTCGCATTCCACTGTGATTTCTTCTTCGACACATTGGTTCTTGGAGAGTGTGTGTTCAGTTTTCACAGCTTTTTAAATTTTCCACTCTTCCTTCTGTTACCCATTTCTGACTTCATCTTCTTGTGGTTGGAAAAGATACTTTGTATGCTATCTATCTTGTAAAATCTACTGAGACTTAACTCGTGACCTAATGCAAAGACTGTCTCAGAGAAGGTCCCGCGTGCCGTTATTGTTGGGTGGCGTCCCGTGCCCGTCTGTTAGATCTGGTTGGGCTATCGTGTTCTTCAAACCTTCTGTGTCCTTACTTAACTTCTGTCTGGTTGTTCTGTCCATTATTGACAGTGGGATATGGAAGGCTCCAACGATTATTATAGAACTATTTTTCCCTTCAGTTCTGTCGATAATGGCCTCTCATTATGTGTGTAAATGTTTATCTTGCTGTACTGAACCTCTTCATTCATATAAAATGTCCTTCTTTGTCTCTTGTAACATTTTCTGACTTAACGTCTGTTTTGTCTGGTATTATTACAGCCACTCCACCCTTTCTTTTGGCTACTATTGCATGGAGTATCTTTTTCCTTCCTTTCATGTTCAACTTTTTTGTGTCTTTGGATCTGAGTCCCTTGTAGGTAACAGATAGTTGGATCCTATGTTTTTATCCATCTCACTAATCTGTTTAATCTGCTTACATTTAAAGTCATTACTGATAAGGAAGGAATTCCTTCCGTGGTTTGTCTTTGTTTTCTATATGCCTTAATTGCTTTCTGTCTCAAATTTTCTGCATGACTATCTTCTTTTGCATTTAGTTGATTTTTTTTTGTAGTGAAACATTTTAATTCCCTTCTCATTTCCTTTTGTGTATGTTCTGTGGCGTGTGTGTGTGTGTGTGTGTGTGTGTGGTTGCGTGTGGTTACCATGGGATTGCTTTTAACATCCTAAAGTTACAACATTGTAGTGTCAATTTATACCAGCTTAATCTCAATAACGCATGAAAACTCAGCTACTTTACAGCCCTGACCCCACCTTCTGTCAGTTGTTAATGTCACAAAATTACATCTTTATGCATCTTGGGTCCAAAAGCATAGATGAATAATTAGGTTTTTAAATATATCAGTCTCTTGGGGCGCCTGGGTGGCGCAGTCGGTTAAGCGCCCGACTTCAGCCAGGTCACGATCTCGCGGTCTGTGAGTTCAAGCCCCGCGTCAGGCTCTGGGCTGATGGCTCAGAGCCTGGAGCCTGTTTCCGATTCTGTGTCTCCCTCTCTCTCTGCCCCTCCCCCGTTCATGCTCTGTCTCTCTCTGTCCCAAAAATAAATAAACGTTGAAAAAAAAACTTTAAAAAAAAAATAAATATATCAGTCTCTTAACATAGAGAACAAAAAGTAGAGCTACAGACCAAAGTCATAACAGTACTAGCGTTCATAATTGTCTGTCTGTTTACTTTTACCGGAGATTATGTCTTCAGAAGGCTTCGAGTTACTTGTTCAGTGCCCTTTCATTTCAACCTGAAGGACCCCCTTCACTGCAGGGCCGGTCTAGTCATCAGGGCAAGGCTTTCAGCTTTGGTTGATCTGGGAAGGTCTTCATTTCTTCCTCATTTTGGAAGGACAGTTTTCCCAAATGTAGGATTCTTGGTTGACAGCTTTTTTCCTTCAATGCTTTAAACACATCAACCCATGCCTTCTAGCCTCCAAGGTTTCTGATGAGAAATCTCCTCACAACCTGATCAGTGAACATATGATGAAAAGCAATCTTCCTCTGAGCTTTATAGATGTTAATAATGAGCCTTATCGTGTTTTACACAACACAACATTTCCTTATATGTTGTAGCACCATTTTGAGACCAGGAACTGGGTATTTTAAGTGTAGACATTACGAGGTCTATACAAGCCAAAATTACAGTTTTCTAAACTTGAAGTGAAAAGGCCACTGAACCATCTTATAGATGTTTATTTCTAACAAAGTAAATATCAATCTTGAAAAGCCCACACAAACAAACAAAAAGCCCATTGGGGGTCTTTTTTTTTATTGAGTAAAGGGGTTTTGGGAATAAAAAGTGAGGAAACCACTGTGGTCTCAGACATCCCAGCCATGATTGCCTAATTGGCCCATTTCTTGCTGTGCCCTCACAAAGCCCCATTGTGAAGTCATGGCAAGACCTGTCTATATAAGACCCTGGCTCGGCTGGGTGTTTGGTCTTTACAGCCCAGGAAGCTTTGGTGACCTGTCGGCCTTTGACCCTAGCTAGTTTGATTTTGACTTCTCTTTTTTTCATTTTGTTTATTTTTTTATTTTCATTTTTCTTTTTTCTCTACTCCTTTTCTCTCCCAATTTTTTTTGCCTTTTTCTGTTTTTACTTTTTTCTTTTTTTTCTCCTTTTTTAGTTTTTCTTTTTCTCAATTTTTCTTCGTTTCCTCCCTTCATTTTCTTTGTGTGTGTGTGTGTGTGTGTGTGTGTGTGTGAGTGTGTGTGTGTGTGTGTGTTTTTCATTTGTTTTTTTTGTGTTAGCGTTTTAGTACAGTTAGTATAGTTCATATTGTTAGTATAGTTCATAAGCATAGTATTGTTAGTATTGGCAAATTTTGTAGGTTGGTATTGTTGGTTAGCATAGTCCGTGTAATTAGCATTATTTAGCGTTAGTATAGTTAGTAGGTCACCATCCTTCAGGGGCGTAAGGCCATTACCGCATCTGTATTTACGAGACCACCAGTGAGGGCAGCGTCGCCACGATGAAGCTGACCCCGCACATCCTAACCGGGAAGCAGTCTGATGTGAAGTTCATCAGGAAAACCCAGAAGGACCCCACTGGCCTCCAGGGACTTTGTCGTGAGGTCCAGCATATGAAGACCTCAAGTCACCCAGGTATTGTCAAGTCACTCGAGGTGATCAACGCCAAGGAAACGTTAGTCCTCCATTCAACATATGTAAGCAGAGACAACCTGTGTGACAATTTTACACACCGTGGCCAAGTGACGGAGGAGGTTCCAGAGAAATTCTGCCAGCTGTTATCGGTTGTGGAGTACTGCCACCAACAAGGTATGATCGGCGGGTATCAGAAGCTGGAGACACTGCTTTTTGGCAAGAAGCTGAAGGTAAAACACACGGGGGCTGGACTGAGCATCCGGTTTGCTGGCTACAAACTCCACACTTTCTGGGACAGCCCCCCTTATTCTGCCCCGCGACTCTTCCTGCAGCAAAGGGAGGACACCCCTTCCGCAAATGCTTGGAGCCTGGGGGTGGTTTGGTACTGCTTGGGCACCGGGTTTGAGCCGTTTGAGGGGGAAGTCTTCTGGGAAGCAGAACGAAATATGGAAAACAGGGAACAGAGCGCCCTGATTTTCATGTCCCTGGAGAGTGAAAACATGTGGTACACGTTAACCACTATCCAGCCCACGATCTACACACCAACCAGAGTCCGCTGCTGGAGCTCCATCGCAACCTGTTCCAGCACAGGCCTGTCCTCAGAGCGGAGTAGTCTGACCTCCGAAGGGACCAGCATCGTGACCACGATTAGCGGGCCCAGATACAACTCACCAGCCACAAACTCCGACACCAGCAGTGAATACAGGCAGCCAGGGAGGATGTCCCTAGAGCCAAAAAATCAGGTTCTCAAACCTCTTGAGAAATTCAAAAATTTATTCAAAAAAAACAATAAAATAGAACCCCAAAAAATTGCAAATAAATGAGAGCCATAAGAGAGCCACGTGTCCGTGCCTTTATTTTATTTTGTTTTTGAACTTTAACGGGACTTAAATGTTTGTTTTGAAAGAGAAGGGACAGTGCGAGTGGGGGAGGGACAGAGAGAGAATCCCAAGTCTACTCTGTGCTATCAGCTCGGAGCCCGACGCGGGGCTCCAGCTCACAAAACAGATGGTGACCTGAGCAAGACCAAGAGTGGGACGCTTGGGCCACTGAGGCCCACCCAGGAGCCCCGTCCCTGCGTTTTAAGTGCAGGGAACGATGCTGAGCTCCAGGAAGCCCGGGGACATGGCACAGGAGATTGGCCAGGGCGACGGGTGGGACCAGATCCAGATCAGCTTCACAGGCTGGAGGAGTGTGGTGGGATAGTGACCTGCTGGATTTGGAGTTGTAGGAAGCACAAGGTGGAGGTGGTGAAGTTTTGGAGTGATGGGGGGTTCGTGGGTCTGGAGCCGATGGCCAAGGAAGAATTCGTGAAGAAATCTTTGGTGCAAAAAGGTGATTTTATTAAAGCACGGGGACAGGTCCCATGGGCAGGGAGAGCAGCACTGGCGTCGTGACGGGTTAGGGGGAGAGCCAGAGTTCCTTGGAGACTTACTCTAGGACTCAAGGTTCCAGGACCTTGAGGGGCTAGCTGTTGCCAGGAAAATGCCATTTCTTGCCGTTTAATGAAACCTCAGCCATGAGACCCTTTAGATGGATCTGGGCAGGCCATAAGCGTGGAGGATGATTGCCAGCATATATGTTGCAGGGGTTGAGATGAAGTAGATTTGTCATTATTTGTCATAGTGGCGTGTGGGCAGCGGGGGCCCCGGGGGTGGGTCACAATGGGGTATGGGCAACGGGAGCCCGGGGGGTGGGTCACAATGGCGTGTGGGGAGCGGGAGCCCCGGGGGTGGGTCACAATGGGGTATGGGCAGCGGGAGCCCGGGGGGTGGGTCACAATGGCGTGTGGGCAGCGGGGGCCCCGGGGGTGGGTCACAATGGGGTGTGGGCAGAGGGGTCGCCGGGGCTGGGTCACAATGCGGTGTGGACAGCGGGGTCGCCGGGGGTGGGTCACAATGGCGTGTGGGCAATGGGAGCCCCGGGTCCCCTTGCAGGGACTGCCCACCTGGTGGGGAAGGAATGAGCTGGGTGGAAACACTCTGGATATCACCCTCTCTTTCCTGTGCACCCACTGGGGACCAGACCTCAGCCGGTGGATGTCCCAGCTCTCCCTCCCCCACCCTCCCCCCTGCTGTCCCCCTCCTCCCTTCTGCCCTGGCTCCGGACTCACCTGCTCTCACTGGCCACAGGTGCAGGGTCCATCATGGCCCCCTTCCCTTCATGACTCACTTTGGCCACCTCCAGAAGCTGACTTGGATGACCACGCATAGCAGGCTCTTTTTGCCCAGATGTTGGGTCAACAGTAATCCACTCATCTCACTGGAAAGTCTTAAGACACCACATAAAACCAAATCATGGCTCTGTGCCCTCTGTATACATGACTGGACCAGACCCAGTACCCAAGCTCTCCTCGGGAAAGCTGATCTCTGTTTGGTGGTTGTCTAGAGGAAGGGACGTCAGCGCTCACTGGAGGGGATGGGGGGGGCGGGGTGGGAGGTAGATGGAATAGCACAACCAAGGAGGAGTCTTTTGAGCTGGGACCAGAAGGGGAGGAAGAGGGGACAGGCGGGGGCAGGGGGGGCAGGTAGGGAGGGGAGCAGAGGAGCAAAGGCCTGCAGGCCCCGCAGGCCTAGGCAGGGGTGCAAGGAACGCCATCCTCCTGCCTCAGAGAGCTGGTTGAATCTGGCACAACGGGGCCGCTTCCACGGCTCTCTGGGCTAGAGGGTGAAGCTGAGCTCCTGCCTGGCCCTCCGCCCGTCTTGCCGTTTTCAGGTCCAGCAGAGCTCACCCGCAGAGCGGAGACGTGAGCCTGCCCACCCGACGGATGGGAGCACGGGCTCTGGTCAGATGATGGGGGGGCCAGGGGCCCCCCCGTGGCGGACCGGAGGCCACAGGCGTGGGCAGTGTAGACGCTGAGGCTGCACGCTGCCAGGGTCCGGCTAGGGTCAGTTTCAAAGCCAGTCGGCTCCTCCCTAGGGCCCCTGCCTCTCAGACTAGCTAGTGCCTGCTGGTGAGGCTTCAGAACCTTCCAGGCCACAGCTGGAGGGATCTGGATCTCTCCAGATCAGCAGGAAGGTATCACTTAGTGTGCCCTCTCAGACTGGCATCCCTGGCAGCCTGCAGGGCCCAGCTGCGGAGTCCAACGCTGCGTGTCTGTGCTCCATGTGAAACAGTGCTGCAATCCATGAGTAGTGTCCGCAGCGGGTGAGGAAGGGGAGGCCTGGGTTATGCACGCCAGCCATTTGCCACTCCTGGTACACCCCCTCATTTTGCATATGGAGAAACTGAGGCCCAGAGGGAAGAATGCCCTCGTCCAATTGCCTGTCCTTTCACTTCCCGCTCTGGCCTCTTGACGGAACTCTTGGTACCCCCTGTGACACCACGTGAAAACAGTCAACTATGTGTGTGACAAGGAAATCATAGTGGATGTGTCTGGACCCACACCATGTTTCTCTTCTTGTTTTTCTCCTTTGCCTCTGTTCTGTTTTAATACTTGGTGTGTTTCGTGCATTATGAAGGATGGTGGGACAATGAACATCCCTGGGCCCGCAGCTCAACTCCAGAACTAGAACGTTCCCAGTCACTTCCATCTTCTCCTTGCCTGGAGGTCACCCCTCTCTGCAATTTGGTGTTTGTTTGTTTGCCATTGTCTTGCTCACAGGCCGACTGAATAAGCCTAAACATTAGATTGCTTCTTTGTTCTCAAGCTCTAAAAACTTGCTCTCTGTATGTAGATCTCTAAAATTTGCATTTTTGTACTCAACATTTCCCTCTCTCTGAGCTTGAGCTGTGCTGCTGTGTAGCTGGAGTTTGCTGTCACCGGTGTGGAAAGAAATTGTGTGACTGTGCTACAATTTCTTTTTGCATTGCTCTGTCAATGAGTATCTGGGTCATTTCCTCTCTCCCCCTCCTCTTGCTAAGAGTGCTGCGACGAACTCTTCTTGGGTGTGCCTTGTGTGGCTCCTGGGAGTGGATTTGCAGGGTGCTAAGGCATGGGACTGGTCAACCTAACAAGAAAAGGCCAAAGCGGTTTTCAGTGTGGCCAGACCAGGTTTCACACTCATCAACCGTGGGTGCCAGCTGATCTCCATCCTCTCAGACCCTCGGTGCTGTCAGATGTCACATGTCTTCCTCACTGTGAGCCTGATGGATGTGAAATCTCTCACGGGGACCTTACCTTGCACTTCCCTGCATCCTCGTGACATCGGGCAGCTTTTCCCGTGTTCATCTGTGCACTCCGTTTCCTCCTCTACGACATGCCTGCTGTGGTCTTTTTGCTCATTGCCTCTCTTCTTCCTGTGGATTTGTAGGACTTCTTTATGTATTCTGGATACTGATCCTTTGCTAGTTGTACATATGCCAGAGGCCTTCTGCTTTTAGTGATTTGTCTTTTCACCCGTCATTTGGTGAAAGAAAATTTACAATTTACAGCAGTCAAACCTATCGATTTTTTTTTATGCTTACTGAGCTTTTAACACCTTGGTAAAGAAATTGTTCCCAACGCCAAGTTTGCAAAGATATTCCCCCAGAATATCCCCCTCTTCTATCCTCAGCTTCCGAGGCTGAGCCAGGCCAGCCGGTGTTGCTCCTGTTTGCGGCCGGGGAGTCCCAGCCCAAGTTAGAGTCTTCTCTCTTTTGTAGGTTCTAGAAACTCTGAGAAGGGCCCTAAATGGTGGGCCCTCGATTAAGGGGTTTCAGAAGGCCGGAGCCCCAAGGACGCCTTCCTTTGCGAAGCCCCTTGGGTTCCAGGGAACTGCTCTCTGTGGCCACCTCAAGACGAGGTGATTTTGACAAACATGTGTCACCTGCATGACACTTGTAAGCAGTTATGCCATGGCCATAAATCTGGGCTTGTGCTGCTGAGTGCGATACCGGCTCCTACATGTGGCTGAAGCACTGCCAACAGTGTCTGTGCTGGTTTGTCTGGCAGTGGGGGGGTGCCAGGCTGCTTCAGGACACATCGGCTCCCAGTCAGTGGCTGTATGCTATGAAGGTCCCAACGTCGACGGCTTTCTCAGCATCCCACCCTCCCTTCCTAACCTTCCTGGCTCCCACTGGATGTCTCACAATGTGGACACTTTTGCACCCAGTCATGCTAATTGCTCTGAAAAGAAATAAAGCGGGAGGAGTGTGCAGGGAGTGACGCAGGCCATTTGTAAGAATGATCTGTGATCTCCGGTTTGTTTAACAAACCTACTGGGTCAGAGCCTGAAGCAAATGGTGGGGAGCTGTGCGGGTATCCGGGAAGAGCATGCCAGTCAGGAGAGCTGCACATGCAAAGGCCCGGAGGTCAGGTTGGGTCTTATGGGTTGGAGGCAGGTGTGTCTGGAGTGCAGTGAGAGGCGCAAAGCTGGGAGCAGGGTGGGAGTAGGGAGCATCGTGTGGGATGGTGAGGCATTTGGCTTTCACCTGGAGTGTCATGGAAAGCGGCTGGAAGGCCCTGGGTAGGTCCAGGAAACCGCAGAGGAGGCCAGATGGCTTAGGGGCAGCCACTCCCGGGCCAACTATACCTTGGTCGTAACTGTGCTGACTGTAGATCCTAGCTGTAGAGCAGAACCCAGGTAACAGCAAACATGAGGGCCAGGTGACGGTCCCGAGGCCAGCCAGTCCATCTGTCTGCAGCCAGGCCTCTGCCTATAGATCCTGCAGCCTGTGCATCCTGCCCAGAATGCTGGGATGCCGGGATCAGTTAGTTTCTGCTGCGGAATAACCACCCCGAAACGTAGCAGCTTGCACCAACTGTTGACTTAGCTGAGCAGCTAGCTGGTCAGGCAGGTCTTCCAGGCTCCCTCAAGCATGTGTGGTCAATGGCAGGGGTCGGCTCATTGCTGGCCGGCTGTTGGCCGCGGCGACTAGGGGCGGTGGTGAGTAGGCTACATGTGTCCCATTCTTCCAGGAAGCCGTCTGGGCTTCTGCACATGGTGGTGCCAGGGTCCCGAGAGGGTGGGCACGCAAGGCCACGAGGCTCTTTGAGGCCTACGCCTGAAATTGGCACGGCATCATTTCCACCACATTCTGTCGGCCAGAACAAGTCACGGAGCCAAGGCAGATTCAAAGCGGGGGGATCTAGACCCCACCCCTGATGGGAAGAGCTGCCCCATCATAGTGCAAAGGGTACGGAGACAGGGGGGTGGAGGAACAGAGCTGTTTAGGGGTCAACCGCAGTGTCCCGTGTTCTGGAGAGAGGAGCAAGGCAGGAGCCAGGGCCCCAGAACAGTCAGCCATGGCTGTGTCTCTGTCGCCCTGAAGAAACCAGACCCCCAACAATCCAGGACTAGGCAGAGGAAGCTCGGACCATTTGTTCCTTTGTCACCAAATGCCACCTAGCCAGTAGCGATAGACTCAACAGTGCCCATGGAGGTGTCTTTTCTCTGGGATGCTTACACCCAAGGACTGCGGAGATCATATGGAACATCGCACACCTTTGGCACCACCTCTTCCAGGAAGCCCTCCAGGCTTCTTCTGGGCTCTCCCAGGCTCACCCACCTCCCCCCGTCACAGAAGACAGTGTACTTGTGTCCCTCATTGGCGCATGTTTGTGTCAGCCTCCTGAGTCAGAAAGGCCAAGGCCAAGGCCTGAGGACGGGGTTGTGTCTCACTCACCCCGAATCCCTACTTCTAGCTGGGAGTGTGCACTGAGGATGAGGCTGGCAAGGTATGGGTATACTGGGGAACTGCATTCAGTGCTGACTCACAGTTGATGTCTGCAAGGGAAGGGGAGGGTCACTGTACCTGGTAGCAAGCCCCAGATGAGCTCGGCCTGGAGCCTGGACAGGGGGTGCTGGGAACGGATGCCGGATGGAGGCGGCAGCCAGAGCTCAGCGGAGCAAGGGCAGAGACCACAGTCCTCTTGCAGACAGAAATGGGTCTCAAGCTCTGGGCGCCAGCACCAAGGCAGGAAGGCAGCCCACAGGAGAGCATGCAGAGAAGCCACTCCGGGTGTTCAAGGCCAGCACTGGGCAGATGGAAAGGCAGGCAGAGCCTGCCAACCCTGAGGAAGAAAGAAACATCAGCCACGTTTGGCTATAGTCAGCTTTGGTTTACTGGAGTGTCCCTTGCCTGAGATCCACTGTACCCAAAATCAATATTATTAGCATTAAAAAAGAGAAGCCAACTAGGATGTAGCAACCCCGAATGCACTGTGGTTCGGTGCCATCACAGGGCAGGAGAAAAATCTTCATCACCTTCTCATGCATACCAGAGACAAGGGAGGGAAGAATGGCGGCGGGGGGGGGGGGTGCTGCCTTCACGAGGCCTCCAGGAGTGCCTCCCTGGGGCTCATAGTGAGTTAAGCCAGCCAGGCCTGCTAGTGTGCCAGCTCGTCCTGCCCAACTGGCGTCAGCACCATTGCCCCGGGCTGGGCCGGGCCGTCTCCCTTGGGGAGAGAGCTTGAAGCTTTTGCAGTTTGTAGTGGTCTGTTGTATTTAGAAACCCGAGCATCCCAGGGTCATAAATTACCTTGAACTAGTTTGCTAACCCTTGTGACTCGGTACAGCGCCTTCTCAGAGGCGGCCAGTTATGTCACGGACTGAGGGAGGCGTGGCCCAGTCCCCGCAGTGAGGCAGCGTGTGCCAGGCCTGGCGTGGATGGTAGCCACCCAGGACCACGGGGACGATGCAGGGAGGTGCCGCAGGTCTGTGCACGGCATTTCTGGGGAAATGCACTCCAGAAGGGAGAAGGGTCTGTGAGTCCATGAAGTGGGATTCTCACTCCCAGCACGTGGTCGTGAGAGCTGTACCACATGGAAGAGGCAGAGCGCACCGTGTAGTTCAGCATTCCTGTTACGTCCCTGCTGGAGGATCAGCTCCTGCTTGCACCTTCCCAGGGATGGGGGCTCATCGCTGCCTGAGACATTGCACACTGACAGGAAGTTAGCTTCCCGCAAATTCCAGCTCCATCATCTGGGTAAATGTTCTGCATCCGTGCTTGCAACGGCCTGGACAGAGTGGGAGGCCGTTGCAAGGCTGCTGGCCAGCTAGGACGGCTCTCCCAGCCTTTCCTCCATTGCCACAGCCCTCTGGTCACAACAGGTGCTAAAGGGCCCATCTGCTTACACATTCCGAGTGTTACCCCTGCACTGCAAGTTCATTGGCCACGGCAATGTTGAGATCAAGAGAAACACGTGTCATTTTCTCATCTCTACAAAGAGCTCCAACCCCCTCCCCGTTGTTGTATTCAGAAAGCAGAGGGGCGACCCACACTTTCTGGGGTCATGGGGAGGAGATTCAGGTGTGAAGGGAGCATCTGCTTGTGATGTGGGATCCAGTTCCAGGATCCCCTGGCGTTCCTTGAAATTTGCTGGAGAAACAGAACCCATTTGATGTTCAAAACCAGGCTTCCAACAGAATGGGACAGCTGAAACGGCCCAAAAATGGACAAACCACATGAAACAGGTTTTGAAGACACTGAATGAACATCAGGCAACAATGGACAGTGATCCCTAAGAGGAGGGAAGTGATCTCTGTGGTGCTCTGAGCATCTTCCTTGGGAAGAGGTCATGACCCAACTTGGCAGGTGGTGTGTGTGTGTGTGTGTGTGTGTGCACGTGCACATGTGTGTGTGTGTGTGTGTGTGTGTGTGTGTAGTAAGGGAGGGGAGGACAGAGCCTGGAGTCCTCCCTGAGTTAAAGAGGTGGAGCTGAGTGTCTGGAAAGACCAAAGCAGCTAGACCTCACCACAAGTATCAAAGAGGACTGCACGGCATGAAGGGAGTACTCAGGACATCTGCAGAGTTTCTCCCTTGGGTATTCAGTGGAGTGCTGGCTAGGACATGTGTGAGAGAAACTGGGAAATTAACTATCCAAAAGAAGTCGGAGGTAGCAAGTGTCTGCTCTTACCAGCCAGACTAGAAAACCTCATGATGCCTGGGACATTGGCTAAAGTATTCTGAACAGACTTGCCCCAGTGGTAGGAAAGGATTAGCCCTAAGCCAAGCACTGCTGAATTTGACAACCTTAAAAACAAGACACTAAAGGATCAAGTTATTTCCACATAACTTACCATGTCCCAGAACAAAGCTCAAGGTGGTTTAGAGGAATACAAAAATATCCAGCAGGGCGAAATTCACAAAGTCTGACGTCCAGTGAAAAGTTTTATGGCATGGAAACGGGCAAGAAAATATGACCCATATGAGAAGAAAAATTAATCAAACTGGCCCAAAATAAACACTGATGCTAGAATTAGCAGAAATGACCATTAAAATAGTTATTATAACTGCATTCCATATGTTCAACAGGTTGTGTATAAACATGCAAGATTTTTTTTTAACTTGTAAAGATTAAACCCTAATGCAGTCACAAAAAATATTCGAATAATTTTTAAAAAGGGTTAGGAAAAGAAGAAAAATATAACAAGGAACCAATGAGATAGAAAGAAAACAAACAGATATGTCTAATCATTTCAGTATTCATATTAAATGTAAATGGCCTAAATACACTAATTAAAAGGGAGTGATTGTCAGATATGGTGGGGTTTTTTTTAATGTTTATTTTTGAGAGAGAGAGAGAGAGAAAGCAAGCGGGGGGCTGGGGGAGTGGGTAGAAAGAGGGAGACACAGAATCCAAAGCAGGCTCCAGGCTCTGAGCTGTCAGCACAGAGCCCAACCCAGGGCTGGAACCCACAAACTGTGAGATCATGACTTGAACTGAAGTCTGATGCTTAATTGACCAAGCCACCTAGGCACCCCAGATTAGATGTTTTTAAAAAGCAAGAACCATGTACTACCTACAAGAAATACCTTAAATATAAAGATGCAAATATGTTAAAAGTAAAAGGATGGAAAACAGATGTAATAAACCCGGGGCCACCAGAAGGAAGCAGGGCTCATGACTGAGCCAGAGAAGGCTAGGGGAGCCAGGAGCTCCCATAGGAGGTGCACCTGAGAGATCCTCTGCTCATGAGTCAGGGGTGGGGTCACTGCCCATGACATTTGCCAGTTATGCCACCAATGGCAGTCCTACCGGTGCCCTTTCTTGAGTTCTGTGTGTGAGCCCTGTCTACCTCTTCACAGTCTGGGCATCTCCGGTTTGCACAATTGCAATCCACTGTGGCTGTGAGGGGAGGGAGGATGGCAGGTGCCACTAATAGCCCCACTTTACAGAGGAGCCACTGCTCACCACCTGTCAGAGTCCTGTGGGTCTTTATTGAGATCCATAGACTATTCTGGCAGAGCAGGGCCTCAGAAATCATTGAATATGAGCCCCCCTTATAGGCAGAGAAACTGAGGTTCAGGAGTTGAGCACAACTTCCAATGGTTAACATTCTGGAGTCCTAGACTTCCCCGCTTTAGGGGCGCAGTTTGGTGAGCTCATCAAGACCCCTAGAAGCTGCCCTCCCCCAGCAGTCACAGCTTACTAAAGCAACCAGGATGACCTGATCTATAAATGGGGTCCTGACGATCCGCTATCACCACCCTCCCCCTACCCCCACAGGCTGCTCACCCTCACAGCCTCGCAAAGGGGCCATGCACCCTAACGTGAGCCTCCTCGGGGCACAAAAGGGTTGCCAGACTGAGGATTGGAGGGAACCCACACTAAGCAGCTGGATTGGCCTGAGTGGGCAGCATCTCTTGGGCTGCTCTTGTCCAAAAGCTGCCATACCCCGATACAGACAGAAGTGAGCATGCCTGTGTTCCAGCAAAACTTGACTTACAAAAGCAGGCAGCAAGCCAACTTTGGCTCAAGACCCATAGTTGGTCAGCCTTTGTTCTACATATAGCAAGTCCCATGATAACCCAGATTCATCAGCCTGACTCCAGGCCAAGCGGCAGACCTGCTACGGGCCCAGGGCAGAGTAGGGTACTGGGGGGCACAGAACTGGGCCTGGGTTCCATGTTCCGTCATGCACTATAATCCTAGCAACTTGCTTGACGTCTCTGGGCCTCACTGTCCACACCTGAAGGCTGGATCCGGGGTGCAAACTCAGAGCTGCTGGGGTCACATTACCACGTATCAGAGAAAGGCTGGCTGGTGGGGAGACTTGGGCCCATCTAAGGACTCAGCTGGCTTCTCCATTGCCGCCAATCATCGCTGATAGGGACACTGGCCCCCAACATTTCAGAAGTCACAGGCCACGTTTAGATGTGAACCCTCGTGGTTGTATGCTGGCCACTGACTCAGGCCAGCCTGACTTGTGTGGGGCCGACCACACCCACAAGCCGTGTCCCTTTGCGACCCCTCAGCTCAGGGCTTGTCTGCTTTTACTAGGGGACAGAGAAGACTGACTTTCCCAACAGACGCTGTCTTCAGGTTTGAAACGAGTTGCGGGGGGGGGGGGGGGGAGGCGCAAACATTACAAATAGACTCCCTTGCCTCACCCGTGCGCCTGTGTTCATTTCCACCTGGTAATAACCTTCCAAGGCCTTCCATGTTGAGCTCACATATCTCAGACTTAGCCTGTGCAAAACCTTCTTGGCTGGGTTTTTCTTAATCATTTGCTCAGTGGGTGTATTATTTGACATGTAATTGTCTTCCTGGGAGATTAACTTTCAGGGCCCTGAATGGTCTTTATTAAAATAAAGAGAGCGGTAAATTCCAGCCCTGTCCCATGGGGCATGCAGGAGACCCAGCACACCTCATACTGGGTGCGCGCGTGAAGACGTTCCTCTCAGTGGGAAAGGGTCACCAGCCTGCACGTTCTCCAAGCCCTCCTCCTTCATTAGACTGACGCTGAAGGAGTGAAGGAGCTCCTGGTGGATCCGAGGAGTTGGGATGCTGCTGCCCCCTGGAGGGCCCAGAGCCTGGTGTCGCGGTGAGGAGGATGTGGATTCGGGTCCTAACCTATCCAGCAATGAGGCCATGTGACCTCGGCAAGGTCCACCACTCTCTGAGCTCCAGGGTCCTGGGCAGCAAAGTGAAGCCGCTGGTGGGGACCTAGTGGAAATACTCTTCCTGGGAGTCTGTGCTGAGCTCCAGCTTTGAGAGCACTGGTTATCCTGCAGGGCACAGTTAGCGGTCTGCGACCCACATGCTGCCTTATCCCTGTGTGTCTCCTGAGTGTGCAGCTCTGTTCAGCTCCTGGTTCCCCTCCCCGGCCCCTCTATGCATTCATTCATTGTCTCTTTCCTTCCTTCCTTCTCACACTCAGTCCATTCTCCACTGGACAGCCAGAGGGATCCCGATAAAAGCTAGGTCAGTGCCAGCCCCTCAGCCCCCTACCATGGGCTCCCTCCTCACGCACAGTGAGAAACAGCGTCCTCCCCATAACCCTCATGGTCCTGATCATCTGCCCCATCATCCTTCTGCCCTCATCTCTTCCTGCGGTCACTGGCTGGGTTCCAGGCACACTCCTGCCCCAGGGCCTTTGCACTGGCAATGCCTTCTGCCTGGCTCACTCTTCCCCCCGGACACCTGCGTGGCGCCCTCACCATCAAGTCTTTACATGGTTTCATCTCCTGGGGGCCTTCCCTGACCAGCCTGTTTGTACTTGCAACATTAACCCCTTCCCCTGAGAGGGTATTTCTATCCACGGTGCACATCACCGTGTGCCAGATTTGGTTTGCTGCCATTCCCCTCACTGGAAAGCGGACATCCTGCAGGCAGGCCTGACCCAGGGCAGGTGCTAGGAGCTCTTGCCTGCCTCTGGCAGACCTGGATTATTTCCACCCAGCCTTGAGGGATGTGGTCTTTAGTTTGGATGGAGGGCCCATTTCAGTCTCCTGCTGCCTTAGCAGTGCCCTGAGCCCGGGGTAAGTTCTGGAGGGCTGCACAACGCCCAGCTCACCCGGCAGCCCCTGGTCCGTTCCCTCCATTGTCAGAGCCAGGAATTCCGCAGCCTGGCCCAGTGCCCAGCCCCTGCGATGCTCCGCTGATTCAGCGGAGGGGAGCACCTACTTCCTGTGGGCCAGGGACTCCTAGCCCCGTTCTTTCCCTTTTGCTCTTTGTAGATCGCACAGCCCCAAAGCAGGCCCCAAGCCTATCATCCTCCAGAGACAAAAACAGCCGGTTTGTGCCTCCCTGGCCACCCCTGCTTGTCCACTCAGGACTGGCCTTGGCCCTGTTGTGCCCTGGCTGCCCAGGACCTTGACAGGTGGCATCTCAGAGCACATCAGCTTACGGGTGCACAGCTCTGCATAGGGCCTTGGTCCCTGGGGCAGCGAGCACCTTATCCCTACAGGTGCCAGGAGGGTCCATGCAGAGTAGGGTGGTTCATTCAAGTCGTGTCATGCGTCCATATGTCTGTCTGTCCTTTCAGTAAATAGTCACCAAGCAGCTGTTCTCTGCCTGGCCCTGCTGTGTATGCTGGGAACAGGATGAAGCCCTGTCCCGATGGGGCCGGCCTCCCCTCTCCAAGCCTTAGTGCCCTCCTGTGTCAAATGAGAATAATAACATTGGCTTCCCAGGAGGCTGTGAGGAGTACATGAGACAGATATAGAACAGCATCAACAAATGTTTTCTGTCAAGGGCCAGACAGGAAATATTTTAGGCTCTGTGGGCCATACAGTCTGTCATCACCACTCAATTCTGCAGATGCCCCAGCCATTGACGACATGTCAACGGTGGGTGTGTGGCTGCATTCCAGTGAGACCTTAGGAAAACAGCCGGTGGGCCAGATGTGGCCTGGGGGCCGTGGCCTGCTGGCCTCTGGCGCAGAGTGTCTGGGATGGGCGCAGAAGGGACAGCTGCTGCTCTAATCATGGCTGATGATGATGGTGGTGATGCTGTCCTCCTCTGGGACCCAGGACTACAGGAAAGTTGCGGTCTGGGGTTGCAGAGTGCTGGGGGCAAAGCAGGCACGAAGTGAGTGAGATTTCAACAGCACCGCGTTCTGCTTCCATCTGTTTAAGCCTCATTTAGTCTGTCTGGGTTTCCCTGGAGCCGCATTTAATCCCTAACAGGGCAGGGTAAGTTCTGGGAGAAGGGAGAGCTAGCACTTAACTCATGGCCGAGGTCGGCCGGGAGGCCCCACAGAGGCGTCCGATCTCACCCTGCCTGGTGCCACCACTTTGAAGCAAGCCTGGGCTGTGCCCTCGGGGGCAGCTGAGTGCAGGCAGGGGCCCGGCAGTTCTCATGCGTCCTGCTTTATTGCCCGAGAGACTCCTCCGCTGGCACTGTCTTTTTCCCTGGTGCTCCGAGATCCCTCTGCTCATTGCTCTATGCAACCCCGTCTCAGATTGTGTTCTAAATTCTTCTTAATTAAATGTTTGCCTCCTCCCTCTAGACTATGAGCAGCTCCTCCTTCGGGAAGGGAAGAGGAAGAATTAACATTAATTGAATGTGTGCCACATGGAGGCCTTGGGGACGAGGAGTTCAAGGAGACCAGAGAGGTCACATGCCTGCCCAAGGGCACACAGATTAAGAGCCACAGAGCTGGGATCTGGAGTTGGGACCCTCCCTTGCTCCATCGCCCTGCGTGCGCTCTGTCTCATCCTGACAGGAGAGGCCAGGCATGAGGAACACAAGTTGAAGTCAGAGAGGCTGGGGCTGAGAATGCCTGCTCCCACCAAGCGTCAGGTTGCTCATCTGTAAATGGGACACAGCGACGGTCACCACCTCTCAGAGTGATCCTAAGGATCCAGTGAGGTCTGGAGGGAGGGAGGAAGAGGGACAGAGAGTCCTCACCCTGTCTCTTGGGGCCTGAAGGTCACTACCGCTGGAGACTGCCCAGTCAGCCCCATGCACACCCTTCTCCCTGAGCTGGAGTGTTAGCGGCAGGCCCTTGTGCGTTACATCCTCACACTGTCCCTGTGCCAAAGGAGTGCCTTCCAAAGAGCATGCCCCCGTGGCCAAAAAGAGTTCTGAAAGCCTTCCTAGGAAAGTGGGGAGCAGGAAGGGGTCTGCCCTTTGCCCCTACCCGAGTCATTGACCGGTTCCCAGGTGGGCCCACAGAGAACCCAGGAAATGGTACGTAGCTCACAAGGTGGGGTGTGATGGCCTTCTGTGCTGACAGAGAGGCCAACAGAAATGCTGTGCTGTGCTGTGCTGTGCTGGGAAAAGCAAAGCCCGCGCCACGTTGGAAAATCAGGGTTCCAACCCACTCTTTTTTTTTTTTATTAATGTTTATTCAGTTTTTGAGAGACAGAGAGTGAGTGCGGAGGGGCAGAGAGAGAGGGGGAGACACGGAATCCAAAGCAGGCTCCAGGCTCCCAGCCGTCAGCACAGAGCCCGACACGGGGCTCGAACCCACAGACCGCAAGATCGTGACCTGAGCCGAAGTCGGACGCAAACAGACGGAGCCACCCAGGCACCCCCCAACCCACCCTTAATCCTGGCACCCCATAATCAGCCTCATCGTCGTCCAGCGTGATCAGTATCCCTACCACCGCCCTCATCCTGTGCCCGTCGGAAGCCAGACTGCCCCACGTGCACTGTGTGAGGGTCCAGTTCTCTGGGTCCCTTTCAAAGGATGGGGTTGGAGGGACCAAACAATGTGCTCACGTGGGGAGGTGCTTTTTATTTTCCATTTCCTTTTTAAAATCTACATAACATAATATTCGCCATTTTAACCATTAGTGTGAGGTGGAGTGGCATAAGTAACCGTCCCCACCATCCACCTCCGGAACTTTTCCATCTCCCCAAACTGAAACCCTGTCCACATTAAACACGATCTCCCCAGGCTTCTCCCCCGCCGCCCCCCGCCGCCCCCCGCCACCCCGGTGCCTGCAGCCACCATTCTGCTTTCTGTCTCTGAGTTTGATGACTCTAGGGACCTCATGCGAGTGAAGTCATGCAGTGTTTGTCCTTTTGTGACGGGTTTATTTCACTTCGCATAATGTCCTCAACGTTCATCCACATCGCAGCATGTGTTGGAACTTCCTTCTTTTTTTTTTTTTTCAACGTTTATTTATTTTGGGGACAGAGAGAGACAGAGCATGAACGGGGGAGGGGCAGAGAGAGAGGGAGACACAGAATCGGAAACAGGCTCCAGGCTCCGAGCCATCAGCCCAGAGCCCGACGCGGGGCTCGAACTCCCGGACCGCGAGATCGTGACCTGGCTGAAGTCGGACGCTTAACCGACTGCGCCACCCAGGCGCCCCCGAACTTCCTTCTTTTTTAGGGCTGCGTGATACTCTATCGTATGGCTCGGTCACGTTTTGTTCTCTCCGTTCATCCATCGTTGGACACTTGACTCGTTTCTGCCTTTCAGCCACTGTGAATCACGGTGCTCTGAGCGTGGTGTAGAGATGTCTCTTTGAGACGCTGCTTTCCATTCTTCCGGGTACCTGCCCGCAAGTGGAATTGCTGGATTGTAATGATAATTCCATAGTAAGTTTTTCGAGGAACCGCCCTACTGTTTCCCACAGCTGCTGCCCCAGGTTACGTTCCACCAGCAGTGCACGCATTTCCCCCACATCTTGCCCAGTGCTGTTCTGGGTTTTGGTAACCGCCATCGACTGGGTGCGAAGTGGTATCTCATTGTGGTTTTGGTTTGCAATTGCCTAAGTTGAGCATCTTTTCGTGTGCATTCCGGTCGTGTGTATCCGTTCAAGCCCTTCATACGTTTTTTTCATTGTGTTGTTTTTTTTTTTCTTGTTGAGTTTTAACAGCTCTTTATTCTGGATCTCAATCCCTTACCAAATTCATAATTTACCAATATTACCTCTCATTCCGTGGGTTTTCTTCTCGCTCTGTCGACGCGTCCCCTTATATACAGAAGTTTGTACTTTTGGTGAATTCCGGTGTAGCTGTTTTTTTCCCTTGGGTCCTGTGTATGTTTTGTCTCTGACTGCTTTAGTATTATATCCAAAAAAGTAATAATTGCCACACCCTGGTGTCATAAAGTGTCATAAAGCTTTCTGTATGTTTCTTTCTAAGATTTTTATAGTTTCAGTTCTAATGTTTAGGTCTTTGATCTGTTTGAATTAATTTTTTATATGGTGTGAAGTTTGGATCTGACTTTATTCTTCTGCACGTGGAATCCAGTTTCCATGACCCCATTCGTTGAACACTGACCTTTCACCCTGGAGTGGTCTTGGCCCCCTTGTCTCAGACCCTTTTGACCATGTATGTGAGGGTTTATTTCTGGGATCTCTGTTCTATGCTGTGTTTGTAAAGTTTTATTGGAACATGGCCACACCGTTCACTTATGTATTGTCTACAGCTGCTTTGGAGAGAAAACAGAGTCAGAGTAGCTGTGACAGAGAAAGTCAGGCTCTGGGGGCAGCTGGGTGGCTCAGTCGGTTAAGCATCTGACTCTTGATTTTGGCTCAGGTCGTGATCTCTTAGTTTCGTGGGTTCAGACCCAGCATTGGCTCTGTGCAGAACCAGCTTGGGATTTTCTCTGCCCCTCCCCTACTCATGCTGTCTCTCTCTCTCTCTCTCTCTCTCTCTCTCTCTGTCTCTTTCTCTCAAAATAAATAAATAGACTTTAAAAAAAATAAAAAAAGAAAGAAAAGAAAGAACATTAGACTGCCAAAGGCAATAGTACCGTCTGGCAATATGGTCCAGTCTCCTCTGCCTGCATGGCTCTGGGACGTGAGCTCCCTGGATGGCTTCTTCCATTTTCCCCTGGCAGGCAGTGCAAGGTTCACCACCTAGTAGGTGCTCCACCACCTAGTAGGTGCTCTGCCAGTGGTGTGGGTTTGTTGCCTTCTGTTGACCGGGAGGATTTTCAATGGCCTCTGCCTTGGTACACTTCTAGACACATAGTGGCAAAGACGTTAAAGTACTACAGGACCTCTCATTCATTCCCTAGGGGCCCTTCGTTTTTTCCCTGGTGGCCCCTCCTTCACGCCTCAGGACTTCTCCTTCCCTATCGATTTGGCTAGAGGAGAAACTGAGATGCATAGTTGAACTATTTCACAGCATCCTGGAGGCTCCCTGCTGCACCAGATGTTAACCTTTTAGTTGCTGAATTTGGGGAAAGTGGGGAGCAGTTCCAGGCAGGCAGCCAGGCAGTGGGAGGGGCTCAAGGCAACTTACCAACCAGACAAGGGTGTTTTACTGGTTAACAGTACCGTGAATAGCACTGAGGCGAAGGCCTAGAGCAGGCCATGGTCCATGGGCAGTGCCCACTCCAGACGCCTGGCCCCGGCCACTTGTTGGGGCCACAGATGCAGTCACAGGGGCCAATGTGTTCTGACAGCCTCCAGTCCAGGTGCTGGAGTGTTCCACTCCCCAGCGCCTCTGCTGGCGAGACAATGCATTACCACCCCTGCTTTACAGATGAGGAAATATGTTCAGAGATTTATCTGAGGTCACAGAGGGAATGGGGACACCCCCCCGGGGACGTCTTGGGGGTCCAGACCCCTGAGGGACACTGTGACTCAACCCCATTTCTGGCAAGACTCCCATCCTGAAATAGGGCCTTGCCGAGCACCCGGACAGGTAGAATGTCCTGGAGCAAGAAGGGAGAGGACTTGGCCACGGGAACAAGAGAGGGGGTGCAGCGGGGATGGGGGAGGGGAACAGGCTAAGCCAGGCCAGGCCCACATAGGCAGCAACCGGACGGTCTGAGCATTTCATTGCCCACTCAGCCATGGCACACCCCAGCTCAAAGATCATCTCTTCTGGCTCCCTTTAAACAATAGAAAGAAATCCAAACCTCCTGGCCTTCAAAGGCCTCACCCGAGCTGTCCAGAGCCATCAGCCCACCTGCCCAGCACCCTCAGGGCTCACCCACACCCCCACCCTGCCCCCCTACCCCACTAGCTGAAATACCACCTTCTCTCCAAATCTCCCCGGTGCTTGGCCCTCCTCTTTGGCGCTCCACCATCTCTTCCGGGTCACACGGTCTGAAATTTTTTATTTTCAAAATGTCAAACCCATGGAAAAACTGAACAACAACATGATAAGTCCTCCTATAGAACTTTGCCTGGGTTCCCCAACTGTCAGCATCTCCTGTGAGTGGCCACTGCATCCCTCCCTGGGAATACACACCAGTCTACATCTTTTGTCAACCTGCAGGCTGTAGATGCTGTGACAGCACCCCCCCCCCAACACCCGAGCACAGGGCTGCCGTCCTGGGGAACCTCACCTAGGAAAAATGACACTAACTCAGTAACTTCATCCGCAGCGTTCAGGTTCAAAAAACAACACAGGAAGTCATCCTCTAGATGACCAATTAAAGCTGTAACGGTGCTGACGTGCCTTTTGGCCAGTGTTCCCAGCCCAACGGGCTCCTGCTGACTCTGTTTGAGGTGTATCCTGGCAGAACTGTTTTGTGCATCGTCAGGTACACACGGGCACAAAGCTGGTGGTGCTCTGCATACGTCTTCCTCTCTCATAAGTAGAATTACACTGCATGCATAATGTTTTGCAACTGCCTTTGTACTCCCGGAACTTTTCCACATGTCATCCTGTGACCTGCAGCTTAGGGTGTCCCTCAGCATATCTTTGCCAGTCCCCCACGGAAGCTCACGTCCAGCTTGCTTTCCTTTTATTTGACCAGCCCTCGCCACATCGGCAGCGTGGCCGGCTCCCCAGGGAGCCCCCTTGCTGCCAGCAGCCACCCCCCCATCCTGCAGGAGACCCTAAAACTCCCAGAGTGTTGAGGTCTCGTGGCCTCGCCACCACAGCCCCCAGGCCGAGGACAGCGTCCAGCTCCGTAAACAGCACCAAAAGGCAACGTTTGAAGGATCCTCGTTCCGCACCGCGCTCTCCTCTGGGTGCCGCGCCTGCTGGTATTTCTGTAATCCTCCCACACCCTCCGAGGTAGGCAAGCATTACATTCACTTCACAGATGCACACGCCAAAGCCCAAAGAGGTCACCGAGGTGGTCAGTGTCACAAGGCAGTAAGTGAGGTTGGCTCTAGGGTCTGTGCATTTAACTACTGCCCCTTCGATGTGAAACCAGCTCAACTGAATTGAACCCACCCACCCCAGCAACCAGCTTCAGTGTTTGTCCTGTCGCTACTAGCCCCTGCCTTCTTGCCTCACCCCCAGACCCAGGCAAAGGGGCAGCCCACCGGGATACGTGTCTGCCTCCATCGCCTCCTCCAAGCTGTGTGACCAAAGCTGGCTACTCGCCGTCTCTGAGCCTCGGTTTTCTCACCGTGAGTGGGGCTGGCAGTGGGAGACCCTGTTGTGGAGGCTGACCTTGGGCAGCACCCCACCGCTCCGGGTGAACAGTCAGCAGCCTGATAAGAGGGCGTTCCCTCCCCCAGAGAGCCCTGTGGGGCCCAGCTGCCTGCCCCCCAGTGACTGATGTTCAGCTGCTGCGGCCCGAAGCCAGAGCAAGTTTATGATGCTCTAGCTGGTTTTTAATCACAGCAAGATGAGAATTTGGCAGATTCAGACACCGATTCGTGCGACAAACATTGTCTGGTGTCTCATTTGTCTTTCTCTGGCTTCAGTGGTGATGCAGGGGGTGGGGCTTCCACTCTGGGGAGCACCCCCCTCGAAGTCCCTCAGGCCTCTTCCATCTGCCCATGCCTCCCGAGCACCAGCTCCAGCCTTGAGGGAGAGGGACGCAGGCACTGGCCTGGAAGGGATCTCGGAAGCCCCTGCCAGGAGGCTCCCTCCGTCTGAGCGTCACTGCATGCCTGGCACAGCCCACCTTCTGCTGGGTTGACTGTCTGGCCCGCCCCCCGGGGGTGTCACTGCCTAAGAAGCTCTGTATCTGCGATGGCAGATGCTCAGAGGTGTCCAGATCTCCTCCACTCAAGCGTCGCCTCCTCACGGAAGTCCTCCCTGACCACCGTAGACAGACTGTTCCCTTCATGGCTCTCAGGGCTGGGGCAGAGTTTTCCCCACTCTGTCTGTCAGTTGTCTGTCTGACCACTGACAGTGGTCACCATCACCTGCATGGCACTTGACCCATGCTGGGGACCCTGATAGGACATTTACGGGTGTAAACAGTCCCGACAGCCTCACTTTTCGGACGGGACACAGAGAAATTCAGGAGTTGCCCCAGGCCACACAGCTCAGAAAGAGCCAGACCAGCTGGTAACGTGTGGGCATTCCTGGTCTGTGCCGCACTCCTCGGGGGGCGAGGACCCTGGTGGGCACTCCATTGGCATTTGTGAACTGTTGCCCTGGCAAATGCTGGTCCACGTGCTGGGGGCCTGGGAGGAAGCTGTCAACTCTGTGCATCATGGACACAAGAAAGAGACGGGGGGGGGGGGGGACAGCAGAAGAGGGATGGCATGTCAGCTTTGCCACAGAGGCTGAGTAAGAGTCCATCTGGCAGATGGGCGGAAGGAAGGGCAGCCCAGGCAGGGGGAACAACATTTGCAAAGCACGGCAAGTGCAGGAAGCCGCGATGAGAGTGGAGGGCCACCCATGTGCAAAGCATAAAGGTTGGGGAACGTGGCAAAAACAAAATCACTCCGTGTACTAGACAGCTCAGGCTGATATGACAAACCACCACAAGCTGGGGGCGTAAGCAACACACATTTATTTCTCGCAGTTCTGGAGGCTTGGGGGTCCAAGGTGAGGGGGGTCGGTGAGTTCAGTTTCCGGTGAGTTCTCTTTCTGGCTTGCACGTAGCCGCTTCTTGCTGTGCCCTCACGTGCCTGAGAGAGGAGCGGGGTCGTCGGTCTCTCTTTCTCTTCTTGTAAGGACTCTAATCCCATGGGGGCTCCACCCACATGGCTTCATCTAAGCCTGTTTACCTCCAAATACCATCATATTGGGGTTAGGGTTTCAACATATGAATTGTGGGGGACACAAACATCCAGTCCATAACACGCGGCTGTATTAAGCAGAAAGAGTTGTAATACAGGGGGTCAGGAGCCTGCCGACATCACCAGAAAGTCTGGAGGTACAGGCCCTCAGGAACCAGCCCAGAGCAGCACTGCAGAACTGGCCCGGATCAGCCTCTGCCACAGTCACGAAGGTGGGGGGTCAAGGCCCCCAGATGCTGCTGGAGGAAAAGCCAGACCCTCCTCCCAGACACAGGAGATGAGGCATAAGAGCAGGGAAGGGCCTGGGCTGCGGAAGCGGGGCGGGCAGCGGGGCATATTGACCCATGACTATGCGAGGTCCCTGAAAAGCCCAGGGAAGGACATCCCAAGCCCTCGCTGCAGGGAATGAGCTCTCCAGCCTCTGCAAGGCAGGCAGGAAGTTGGTGTGGATGCTCTCCCTCTCCAGCACACCTCCCTGGGTGGTGGGGGCCCCAGGTTGCTTTTTCCTTACGTGCTTCCTGGGCTCTGCGGTCCCCTCTGACACTTCTCTGCTTAGGGATGACAGCTGAGCGGGTAATTCCCCCCAGCCATCCTCATTGTTCACTGCAGGGCCAGCTGGCTGTTCCCTGGGTAAGCTCTTTAAGACGATTCATTTGCATCTCCCTTTAACCGGTGCCCCGCCCCACCCAGTGTCAATGTCCAAAGGCTTCTGCAGCATGTCCCAGACGCTCGGCAGTCCGGGAAGTGCCTATGGCTGGGCTATCAGGCAGCTTTTCGGGTTCAAGAGACAGAAAGAGCTTTGGCCAAAATCATCCCAAGAGGATTAGAGGTGGGGTGAGGGTCAGGGCGGCCTAGTGCAAGCAGGAGCCAGGCCAGCACGACGGGGGCTCAGGAGAGGAACTGGCAAACAGGCGTGTTGCCTCTGTTGGAATAACTCAGCCACAGGTGGAGGCGTTTTCCAGGTGACAAAATATTCCAAACCTCGGGAAAATAAAAAGAGCCTAGGGGCACCTCTGTGGCTCAGTCAGTTAAGTGTCCGACGCTTGATTTCGGCTCAGGTCATGATTTCGTGGTTCGTGAGATCGAGCCCCACATCGGGCTCTGTGCTGCCAGCACGGAGCCTGCTTGGGATTCCCTCTCTCCCTCTCTCGCTGCCCCTCCCCAGCTCACACACACACACACACACACACTCTCTCTCTCTCTCTCTTTTTCTCTCTCTCTCAAAAATAAATAACCATTAAAAAAAAACTAAAAGACAAGAGCTTATACTTACATGGCACTGCCCGTGTGCCCAGAATCATTCTAAGACACTGAATGAACCCACCCACCATCCAGATTAGCTGGCATTTATTTTATTTTATTTTATTTTATTTTATTTTATTTTATTTTATTTTATTTTATTAAAAAAAATTTTTTTAATGTTTATTTTTGAGAGAGAGAGACAGAGACAGAGCAGGAGTGGGAGAGGGGAAGAGAGAGAGGGAGACACAGAATCTGAAACAGGCTCCAGGCTCCGAGCTGTCAGCGCAGAGCGTGACGCGGGGCTTGAACCCACGAACCGCGAAATCATGACCTGAGCTGAAGTCTCACACTCAACCAACTGAGCCACCCAGGCGCCGCAGAACAGCTGGCATTTATATTGTGCCACAAAAGGGGGGCAGGGAGAGGAAGCTAGTACTCTGGGGCTGCCCCGGCCCCTGCCAGGGTGGACGGTCCCTCACACATGTATGTGCGTTGGCCACAGAGTCCCCGTGCATTGGAGGACCGTGGTAGACTGTGTCTGTACCCTACGCCCCTGCAACCCACGGCCTGGACATGCCCTTCCACAGTTGCTGTCGAGAGGTCTATATCCATGATCAGAGAGCCCCAGAGGGACATGTTGGCCCTGTGACCCCTGAACTTGGAGGAGGCCACACCCTCCCGACCTGTGTCCTGTCCATTGTCACTCACATTGACCTTCCAGACGTTTCCCGACTCGGGGGCTATCACCTGCCGGCTCCTCTGCCTCAACCCCAGCAGAGGGGCTGTGTGGTCCAGAAGTTACCGTTTCATTTGTGGGCTTTGCACGAATTCTATCAGACGGCACTTACCTATTTAGCACCGTGCCCTGTTTGGATCCCTGTGGTGTTTTCAAGCTTTGGCCGCGCTAAGAACGCCTGGAGAGCCTACACGCACAGGCAAAGGTGTGTCCCATGGCTTCTCGACCTTGCAGCCATTCGGCTCAGGATTCTAAACTCAGAGGGCTATGTGTCCACCCTGAGCTGGTCAGGGAGGCTCCCACCGAAGGCTGAGTCAGCAGAGGAGTGAGGACATTCCCTCAGAAGGGGAGTGTTTGCAGGAGGGGAGATGGCTGTGCGTGGCTGCCTGGTAACACAGGGAACACGCTCATCACAGCCTGGGGACTGCAGACCGGAGGGCGGTGTGGGCATTTGTAACGAAGGGGCCCCTGAAGTGTCCACAATTCTGACCCGTAATTCTGCCTCTTGCAATGCTCCTGAAGGATCTGCTCGTCGACGGAAACGAGGAAACGGCTGACAACATAGCTCCCGCAACTCCAAGTGTCAGCAAGAACACTGCTCTCTGAAAATAGGGGTGTCCATTCATGATTTACATCCCAGCCACATACTGGTGTTGAAGGGAGTGATTAAAACGGAGAACGCCTGGGTGGCTCAGTCGGTTGACATTGACTCTTGGTTCTGCGTCAGGTCGTGATCCCAGTAGCGCAAGATCGAAGCCCCACATTGGGGCTCCACGCTAAATGTGGAGCCTGCTTAAGAGTCTCTCCGTCTCTTCCTCTGCCCCTCCCTGGCTCCTGCTGTCTCTCTCTCTCTCTCTCTCTCTGTGTCTCTCTCTCAAAAAACAAAAGTAGAGTTTTTAAAACATGAGGCAGAAGGATGCTCATGAAACAGAGGTCACAAAAAAGCTAACACAACATGCCTTGAAAAAACGACCAGTAGAAAATTCACAAAAAGGCCGAGTGGTTCATTCCAGGTGGTGAGATCATGGGTGACTTTCGTTTCGTTTGTACCGTGCTGTGATTTTCTAGGTTTTTAGAATTTAAAGGCTGTAAGGTATCAGTGGCAGCATGAGGGGCTGGTCCCCTGGGCTCACTGGGTGAAGGACCCGGGAGCTTGGCTGCAGGCTGTGACAGGCCAGGCAGCCACACAGCGTGGGGAGGTACGGGTCCCTCGCGTGTCTTGCTGAGCCACATTCTGAGGCCAGCTGGCAGCGAGCCAAGGGCTCCATCATCTCGTCCGTGGCCACGGGGGCTTACCTGGAGTGACAGACCCAGCGGCTCAAAGTTCTGGGAGATCAGGCAGTCAGAGGCAGAGTCCTAGACCTTGAGTGGAGGTCCTGGCAAAACCATACTGTTAAGAAAGCACTGACCACCCTGAGGCCATATTTGGGGTTCCCTCTTGATGTTGGGCAATGCTTCCTCTTGGAACGTGAGTAATGGAACCCGCTTTGGTCCTAATCCTGTGATATCTGTCACCTACCCGCTGTGCGGCCTTTGGTGAGGCACTTGACCTCTCGGAGCCTGTTTAGTTCCTTCGTGCATAAAATGGAGACAGTAAGTCTCACCTGAACTGAATCCTGGGAAGATTAAACAAGTAGGAAGCATCTAACTGCCGCTGCCTTTACTGATCTGAATGATTCCTAGAGGGCCTGGACTTTGCCATTAGAGTGGGAAATGGTGTTGCTTTTCTCTAGCCACTGACCTGATCAGCCCTGGCTCATCTTTCTTCTGGCTCCTGGATGACCTCTGGGGTCACACGGAGGCCCCGAGGCCTCTGTTCCCTGGTGGTCACCTGAGCCAAGCCACACCTTCTTCACATCGAAAATGACAAAAGCAGCGAGGAGTGGCCGGGGATCTGCCAGCTTTGTGGCATCTCACATGTTCACTGTTGCTTTGGGCTGGCATTTCATTAAGATGTAAGTCTTCCCATAAAACCACCCGACTCTTCAACTATTTTCATCATTTCTGCTAACTCCGCACGGCTGGTTAGCTTTAATGGGCCACGGAGCTGGCATTGGACATCTCTTCTCAAGCAGATCTGAGATGATGTATTTGGGAGAAGTGGAGGCACACGTAGGATTGTGAGGGTGTGAACTCCAAGGCCTCGAACTTCCATAATGGCGGTTCCCCCCACCCCCCGACGTCTGTTCGGTCACTGGTTTTATGAATGTGTTTGGAGTGCGTACTCGGGGCCCAGCCACGCTCCATGAGAGTGAGAAGGGGACGTCATCTGATGCGGATGAATCGGGGGCCCATGGGCCGTAGCCCCCTGTAGGAGGCACCAGGCAGTGCAGATCCGTGCATTCTCCCCCAACACCCACTCATGTGCTCACAGCGGGTTAGCCCGCTGTGCCACAGGGAAGCAGCGTTGCCCCAGGGTTAAGGGCATGGCGTGGTGAAGGCTGAATTCCCTGCCCAACTCCTGCTGCTGTGTGACTTTGGGCACATTACTTGGCCTCATTCACCGGCACAATTTCGTGGAGCTGTGCTCAGGATTAAATGCGTAAAGAGCTCAGAACCATACTTGGCATACAGCAAGCGCTAAAGAAAAAATGGAGGCTGATTACCCCAGGCCAGATGCTGGGTTCCAAAATAAGAAGGGTCCTGTGCCCCAGGAGGTGGCATGGGGGTGGGGAGCTGGGGAGGCAGACACATGATGCAGAGTCACAGTGGAGGTAGGGTAGTGGGGGGAGGTGACAGGGTGGGTCACAATGGGGTGTGGGCAGCGGGAGCCCCGGGGGTGGGTCACAATGGGGTGTGGGCAGCGGAGGCCCCGGGGGTGGGACACAATGGGGTGTGGGGAGCGGGGGCCCCGGGGGTGGGTCACAATGGGGTATGGGCAGCAGGAGCAGCAGGAGCCCGGGGGGTGGGTCACAATGGCGTGTGGGCAGCGGGAGCCCGGGGGTGGGTCACAATGGCGTGTGGGCAGCGGGGTCGCCGGGGGTGGGTCACAATGGGGTGTGGGCAGCGGGGTCGCCGGGGGTGGGTCACAATGGCGTGTGGGCAATGGGAGCCCCGGGTCCCCTTGCAGGGACTGCCCACCTGGTGGGGAAGGAATGAGCTGGGTGGAAACACTCTGGATATCACCCTCTCTTTCCTGTGCACCCACTGGGGACCAGACCTCAGCCGGTGGATGTCCCAGCTCTCCCTCCCCCACCCTCCCCCCTGCTGTCCCCCTCCTCCCTTCTGCCCTGGCTCCGGACTCACCTGCTCTCACTGGCCACAGGTGCAGGGTCCATCATGGCCCCCTTCCCTTCATGTCTCACTTTGGCCACCTCCAGAAGCTGACTTGGATGACCACGCATAGCAGGCTCTTTTTGCCCAGAGGTTGGGTCAACAGTAATCCACTCATCTCACTGGAAAGTCTTAAGACACCACATAAAACCCAATCATGGCTCTGTGCCCTCTGTATACATGACACAGAACCCCAGTATAACAGACTGGTGAGCAAGGAGGTGGGGTGAGATCAGAGGGTCCCTAGTAATGGCCCCCGAGTTGTAACTACTGAGAGGCTTGTCACCTCTGGGTCCCCCAGGAGATTCACTCCTCTCTCCCCTTCATCCCCGACCAGAAACACTCCAGATTTGGGCCAGCAGACTGCTTGACTGTACTGTGTTTTAAAGGACAAGGAGTGCATAATTCACTCATTTGTTCACTCAACAAACACGTTTACATGATGGTATATATGGTGGAGGTTCCATGGGGCACAGGACCCAGTTCCTGCCCTTGAGAGCTGAGGCCACCGGGAATAGGTAAGGGAGCGTGGAGTGCAGTTCCAGAGTCAGGTTCAGATCGCAGCTCTACCGCTGACTCGCCGTGTGACCTTGGGGAAGTCACTTAACCTCTCGGGGCCTCAGTCTTCCCCCCTATAAAATGCATACACTAGTGATGCCCGCCTCGAGGACAGCTGTGAAATTGAAATAAGGTCATTTAGAGAAGCTCTGGGAACACTGCCCAGGGCAAAGTGCGGCAAGTATTTACTGCTCATTTAGCGGCCATTACTGAGCACCTACTGTGTGCCAGGCACCAGGGATGCAGCAGTGATGGAGACACTGATGGGGTGCTAGGCCCCGGAGGGGTAGACAGGTGAGCAGTGCGGAATACCCAGGAGACCCCAGGTGTGGGAAAGCAGAGGCTCCTGGGGATCACACTCCCTCCACCTTGTCCTGCCCTGAACCTACAGCTGCTGGCCCCTCCTGCTCACCTGCCAGCCAGACCCCATTGTCCTGCGGCATCTGGGGAGCGCTTTGCCAATTGCCTGCCTCAAAGGTGCACTTGTCCTAGCTCTTGCCAGCTGGGGGGCCTCAGGACACTGCCTTGGCCTCTCATCACGTGCTTTGTTTCTGTGAGGGAGGACCCAGCCCCTTCCACGGGGGTTCAGCGAGGAGCAGGGGACAGAGTGGATGGCATCCAGCCAGCAGGGTCAGCTCCTGCGGTGACCGGGAAGCAGCTGGTCAGCTTTAAACACACCTGCAGCTCCCCTGTGGCTCGTGGAGCCTCGTGGTCTGTGGTTTGCAGAGGTGGCCCAGGGTGGGTGATCTATCTGTGCCCCAGGTGTGGTGGAGGGGGTTAATTAAAAAGGTGGCTGGGAGATGAATTTCTGGAAACACAAATTGGAAACCAGTGGAAGCTACTGATCTGCCTAATGGGAAGCCAATGGTTTCTGAGCGTGCAGAGAGCTCCGGCACAGGCAGGTGGCAGGAATCGATGTGGCCCCTTCCCCCGAGCTGTCCCTGAAACCTGGATCCATGGTGGGTCTGGGCCTGCCCTGGGCCTCCTTGGCCCTGGAGGGTGCCCTCCCCGGTTTCTGAGGCTGAGCCAGGCCAGCCGGTGTTGCTCCTGTTTGCGGCCGGGGAGTCCCAGCCCCAGTTAGAGACTTCTCTCTTTTGTAGGCTCTAGAAATTCTGAGAAGGGCCCTAAATGGTGGGCCCTCGATTAAGGGGTTTCAGAAGGCAGGAGCCCCAGGGACGCCTTGCTTTGCGAAGCCCCTTGTGTTCCAGGGAACTGCTCTCTGTGGCCACCTCAAGATGAGGTGTTTTTGACAAACATGTGTCACCTGCATGACACTTGTAAGCAGTTATGCCATGGCCATAAATCTGGGCTTGTGCTGCCGAGTGCGATACCGGCTCCTGCATGTGGCTGAAGCACTGCCAACAGTGTCTGTGCTGGTTTGTCTGGCAGTGGGGGGTGCCAGGCTGCTTCAGGACACATCGGCTCCCAGTCAGTGGCTGTATGCTATGAAGGTCCCAACGCCGACGTCTTTCTCAGCATCTCACTCCCCTTCCTAACCTTCCTGGCTCCCACTGGATGTCTCACAATGTCGACACTTTTGCACCCAGTCATGCTAATTGCTCTGAAAAGAAATAAAGCGGGAGGAGTGTGCAGGGAGTGACACAGGCCATTTGTAAGAATGATCTGTGATCTCCGGTTTGTTTAACAAACCTACTGGGTCAGAGCCTGAAGGAAATGCGGAGGGCGGGTGGGGAACCGTGCGGGTATCCGGGAAGAGCATGCTAGTCAGGAGAGCTGCACATGCAAAGGCCCGGAGGTCAGGTTGGGTCTTATGGGTTGGAGGCAGGTGTGTCTGGAGTGCAGTGAGAGGCGCAAAGCTGGGAGCAGGGTGGGAGTAGGGAGCATCGTGTGGGATGGTGAGGCATTTGGCTTTCACCTGGAGTGTCATGGAAAGCGGCTGGAAGGCCCTGGGTAGGTCCAGGAAACCGCAGAGGAGGCCAGTTGGCTTAGGGGCAGCCACTCCCGGGCCAACTATACCTTGGTCGTAACTGTGCTGACTGTAGATCCTAGCTGTAGAGCAGAACCCAGGTAACAGCAAACATGAGGGCCAGGTGACGGTCCCGAGGCCAGCCAGTCCATCTGTCTGCAGCCAGGCCTCTGCCTATAGATCCTGCAGCCTGTGCATCCTGCCCAGAATGCTGGGATGCCGGGATCAGTTAGTTTCTGCTGCGGAATAACCACCCCGAAACGTAGCAGCTTGCACCAACTGTTGACTTGGCTGAGCAGCTAGCTGGTCGGGCAGGTCTTCCAGGCTCCCTCAAGCATGTGTGGTCAATGGCAGGGGTCGGCTCATTGCCGGCTGGCTGTTGGCCGGGGCGACTAGGGGCGGTGGTGAGTAGGCTACACGTGTCCCATTCTTCCAGGAGGCCATCTGGGCTTCTGCACATGGTGGTGCCAGGGTCCCGAGAGGGTGGGCACGCAAGGCCACGAGGCTCTTTGAGGCCTACGCCTGAAATTGGCACGGCATCATTTCCACCACATTCTGTCGGCCAGAACAAGTCACGGAGCCAAGGCAGATTCAAAGCGGGGGGATCTAGACCCCACCCCTGATGGGAAGAGCTGCCCCATCATAGTGCAAAGGGTACGGAGACAGGGGGGTGGAGGAACAGAGCTGTTTAGGGGTCAACCGCAGTGTCCCGTGTTCTGGAGAGAGGAGCAAGGCAGGAGCCAGGGCCCCAGAACAGTCAGCCATGGCTGTGTCTCTGTCGCCCTGAAGAAACCAGACCCCCAACAATCCAGGACTAGGCAGAGGAAGCTCGGACCATTTGTTCCTTTGTCACCAAATGCCACCTAGCCAGTAGCGATAGACTCAACAGTGCCCATGGAGGTGTCTTTTCTCTGGGATGCTTACGCCCAAGGACTGCGGAGATCATATGGAACATCGCACACCTTTGGCACCACCTCTTCCAGGAAGCCCTCCAGGCTTCTTCTGGGCTCTCCCAGGCTCACCACCCTGCCCCCGTCACAGAAGACAGTGTACTTGTGTCCCTCATTGGCGCATGTTTGTGTCAGCCTCCTGAGTCAGAAAGGCCAAGGCCTGAGGATGGGGCTGTGTCTCACTCACCCCGAATCCCTACTCCTAGCTGGGAGTGTGCACTGAGGATGAGGCTGGCAAGGTATGGGTATACTGGGGACATGCATTCAGTGCTGACTCACAGTTGATGTCTGCAAGGGAAGGGGAGGGTCACTGTACCTGGTAGCAGGCCCCAGATGAGCTTGGCCTGGAGCCGGGACGGGGGGTGCTGGGAACGGATGCTGGATGCAGGCGGCAGCCAGAGCTCAGCGGAGCAAGGGCAGAGACCACAGTCCTCTTGCAGACAGAAATGGGTCTCAAGCTCTGGGCGCCAGCACCAAGGCAGGAAGGCAGCCCACAGGAGAGCATGCAGAGAAGCCACTCCGGGTGTTCAAGGCCAGCACTGGGCAGATGGAAAGGCAGGCAGAGCCTGCCAACCCTGAGGAAGAAAGAAACATCAGCCACGTTTGGCTATAGTCAGCTTTTGTTTACTGGAGTTTCCCTTGCCTGAGATCCACTGTACCCAAAATCAATATTATTAGCATTAAAAAAGAGAAGCCAACTAGGATGTAGCAACCCCGAATGCACTGTGGTTTCGGTGCCATCACAGTGCAGGAGAAAAATCTTCATCACCTTCTCATGCATACCAGAGACAAGGGAGGGAAGAATGGAGGCGGGGGAATGGGGGGTTGCTGTCTTCACGAGGCCTCCAGGAGTGCCTCCCTGGGGCTCATAGTGAGTTAAGCCAGCCAGGCCTGCTAGTGTGCCAGCTCGTCCTGCCCACCTGGCGTCAGCACCATTGCCCCGGGCTGGGCCGGGCCGTCTCCCTTGGGGAGAGAGCTTGAAGCTTTTGCAGTTTGGAGTGGTCTGTTGTATTTAGAAACCCGAGCATCCCAGGGTCATAAATTACCTTGAACTAGTTTGCTAACCCTTGTGACTCGGTACAGCGCCTTCTCAGAGGCGGCCAGTTATGTCACGGACTGAGGGAGGTGTGGCCCAGTCCCCGCAGTGAGGCAGCGTGTGCCAGGCCTGGCGTGGATGGTAGCCACCCAGGACCACGGGGACGATGCAGGGAAGTGCCGCAGGTCTGTGCACGGCATTTCTGTGGAAATGCACTCCAGAGGGGAGAAGGGTCTGTGAGTCCATGAAGTGGGATTCTCACTCCCAGCACGTGGTCGTGAGAGCTGTACCACATGGAAGAGGCAGAGCGCACCGTGTAGTTCAGCATTCCTGTTACGTCCCTGCTGGAGGATCAGCTCCTGCTTGCACCTTCCCAGGGATGGGGGCTCATCGCTGCCTGAGACATTGCACACTGACAGGGAGTTAGCTTCCCGCAAATTCCAGCTCCATCATCTGGGTACATGTTCTGAATCCGTGCTTGCAACGGCCTGGACAGAGTGGGAGGCCGTTGCAAGGCTGCTGGCCAGCTAGGACGGCTCTCCCAGCCTTTCCTCCATTGCCACAGCCCTCTGGGCACAACAGGTGCTAAAGGGCCCATCTGGTTACACATTCCGAGTGTTACCCCTGCACTGCAAGTTCATTGGCCACGGCAATGTTGACATCAAGAGAAACACGTGTCATTTTCTCATCTCTACAAAGAGCTCCAACCCCCTCCCCGTTGTTGTATTCAGAAAGCAGAGGGGCGACCCACACTTTCTGGGGTCATGGTCTGGGGTCATGAGATTCAGGTGTGAAGGGAGCATCTGCTTGTGATGTGGGATCCAGTTCCAGGATCCCCTGGCGTTCCTTGAAATTTGCTGGAGAAACAGAACCCATTTGATGTTCAAAACCAGGCTTCCAACAGAATGGGACAGCTGAAACACCCCAAAAATGGACAAGCCACATGAAACAGGTTTTGAAGGCCGCAGCCTTTCTGGCAGTCTGAGCCTCCCCGAGCAGCAGGGAACGGGTTTTGCCGGGAGACGCCCGTTTGCGATGGCGCGCGCGCTCCTTTTCCCCCGGCCGAGACAGGTGCAAACTCAGATGGATTCATTTTCCACAAACGAAACGACTCGGTTTTGACCATGTTGCAGACTTAGGACTTGGCTCCCTTGTTCCCGGGGGGTGTGCGTCTGGTTTTCACTCCATTCCGAAGGAGCCTGTGGAGGCTCCCAACTTTGAACCTTCTAATGATAATGATTTACTGGTTTCAGGGGGTTTGGGGTGGGGTGGCGGGGGGGGGTGGGACAAGAAGAGTGATGGAGAGTTTGCAGTCTGAAGGAATGATTAGCTGCGTGGAGGGCCCGGGGCCAGTGCTGATGCTGTAGTTAAGGCACAAGGACTTTCTGCAGCGCCAAAGCATCACCTTTTGCTTCTCATCAACCCCTGGAAACGAACTCAGTCATGTTCACTGATAGGAATCAGTACCACGTAATGAGTGTCCGCCATGGGTCGGGGCCTCACCGCACCTGTACAACCAACCCCACCCGTTCAAGAGGGTTATGGTGCGCCCCAGTGTTTGAGCTCTGGGAGACTGGGGTAGAGAAATGCTGAACAGCTTCCCTAGACAACACGGCTTTCAAATGCAGATCTGAGACTTCCCACCCAAAGCCTTTCCAGGTCCTGTCCTTGGTGCCTGTGGAAGGTACAGATTTCCAGGCCCTGTCCTTGACGTGTCTGACTCGGTAGGGTCGGGGGCGGGGCCCGAGACTCTGAATTTTGCCCCCTTCCCGCGTGATTCCAGCAGGCAGCCTGGACACCCAGCCTCTGTCCAAGCAGGCCAGCGTCCAGTATTCGGCTGTGCCCAGCTCACCAGTGTGAGCTCAGAAACACCGAACCAAGCAGTTCCCGTAGATCCCCCCACCCCTGGCACAAGAATCCTAAACCCTGACTGGCATTTTCCAAAGGTCCCAGCAAGCTTCTCGGGACCCTGAGCAGCCAGCCAGTGAAACCTGAGGACTGCTTGTTTGGGGAGTGTGGGGGCTGCTTCTGGAGCAGGTGGGCTTGGTTACAAGTGTTGTCTTGATTGGAACGAGGACGTGGAAGGGAAAGCAATGAGTCCAAATTAATCCGTTTTCCTGTGAACATCTCCCACCACCCCGTGCCGAGGCGAGGCAGCCTTTGTAATTAACCGACTGGGCCTTTGCTCCCCCCAAACCCAAAATGGGAGCGTGCGATTTATTTTGTGTGCGAGGTGGTATGAAAATTGCCAAAGTTGGCAGATGAGGCTGGGATGTTGGTGGAGCTGGGTAAACAGGGCTGAGCTGTCTGTCACCTCCAGGTCGGAATGGGGAGCTGGCTCCAAAGCAGGGACAGGGGCTGGGGCCACGGAGGTGCTGTGCCCAGGGCTGAGCAGGTGGCCTTGGGAGGAGAGCAGAAACTTCTTAGCACTGTGGATGGGAGTAGAGGCACTACAGTTCTGAAATCAAACCCTTCTCCTCGTCCTACCCTGTGTCACCACGGACCAGACACTGACCTCTCCAAGCGTCAGAGTCCACGCGGGTTCAGCGGTCTTTACTGAGTGCCTGCCGTATGTAGTGGACCCAAGTTCATCTGCCTGATGCGCATAAAGACCATCACTGAGACACGGGGTATAAAGCAAAGCAAGAGTTTATTCCAGAGGCAGGAGGGCGAGCCTCACATCCACCTCCCTAGAGGAGGAGAGTCAGGGGTACTTAGTGGCGAAGGAAAAAGGTCAGGGTACAAAGTTGCGGCTGCTAGCCCTTTGGTTACCCTTTTCAGTCCGCAGGGTCTTTTGATCCGCCCTCATTCTTGTGGGTATTGGGACCACGACCCGGCCGCGGCCGTTACTTCCTGCTGAGGTGGGGTGGAGACTGGGGTTAGACAAGTGGAAACTTTGGGGTGGAAAGGAATGTCCTGCATTACCGGGATTTTTGTACTTTGGTCAATAGTTCCTGTACCATGTTGTGTCTAGGGTTTTAGGGGTACTGGAGAACGACAGGCAGCATGTTGTCCTCAGGGCTTGATTCCCTTGGACCAGTTCCCCCGCGTCGGAGGTTCAGGTCCGGCAGAGGCTCACTGGTCTGAGCCGGGTCCCTTTCGACCTCCTCCCTGCTGACAGGGTGTAGGGAACCTGTGGATTCTTGTCATTCCAGTGTGAATCCACGGCTCAATTCCCTGTAGTCTCGGGGGAGTGGGGGGTCAACGGCACCTCGCAG
Source organism: Prionailurus bengalensis (assembly GCF_016509475.1). Taxonomy (NCBI): domain Eukaryota; kingdom Metazoa; phylum Chordata; class Mammalia; order Carnivora; family Felidae; genus Prionailurus; species Prionailurus bengalensis. The sequence goes on along the minus strand of NC_057348.1, from coordinate 57,217,703 downwards.
GGTCTGACGTGTCCAGTGAGGCTGGAGCTGGTCCTCTGGGCTCCCGCTCTTCAGGTCTTTAGTGACATCTTTAGTGACACCTTTGGATGTCACCAAGGGATTCAGGCAGCGTGAAGACACATCTGTGAGGTACATCAGCCTGCCGGAAGCAAACTCAGGCCCTGGATGTACCTGATAGTATCCAAATCGCTGGTGGGAGCCCCGCCAGCGACTCCTAGGTCACGAAAAGAACATAGAAAGTCTTGCATATAACATTCCACAGGGGCTTAAACCAAGCCCTCTTCTAGGGACCACTCTTTCCCAAAGCAGGGCAGATGGCACAGGTTGTTCCCAATGAAGTGGGTTTCTTGGCAGAGCTTTGCCAAAGTTCATTTTTTCCCCTTTTTCCACTCTCTCGGTGTCTCCAGGAAGCCTGTGATTTCCACTGAATGCCCAAGGCCTTGGACACTGTGGTTGTCACTCCATTGTCACTCTGAATTATTAGCGGCACTTCAAACCTAGAAATGATCTCGCTTCAAAGCATTTTGACCACTCCCGAGGCCTTCCCTGAACAGCAGGGAGGAACCTCAACCCCGTTGATAAAGGTGTCTGCAGATACAAGCAAACCCCGAGAATTTCCCATTGTTCTTTGCATTCTGGGAAAGGCTGCGTGCCGGTCTTCCCCAGGTTTGGGGCGTCTCAGTTGTATACCCTTGAGAACTTGTGGGCACCCAGTCTTAGGATTGGTTTTAGCACAAGCGTTGCCTTTTGTAGCATTTCGCCGAAATCGGAGCCCGCAGTATACTTCTGGATCCACTGGAGAGTGGCATCTTTCCCATAACGGGTGCTTCGAGGAATGTGGCTAATTATTTCTTTCATCAGATGCCCTAGGGTAAGGATTCATTCTGTTTCCAGCCGGGGTCAATGCCAGCACGGTGTCCAAACCCCCACTCCTTACTTAACTCCTCTTTGGTCCTCCAAGGGACGTTGGGGTCGATATGTAGTTAAGTCTATCTTTGGCACTAAAGCTCTTCCAGAGGGTCTTGGAGTCTTTGACGGGCTGCCAGCATGGTTCCCTTGGGCAGTCGGTCCACTGTGTGGCGTCTTCCGCAGTGGACGATGGCTGATGGGTCACCGCTGCACCCAGCTCTTCCTTGTCTTTGACCCGTGACACCGTCCCCATCCGTGAACACGTCCACGTCTGGATGCTCCGATGGCAGCTTGTCCAGTCGGGATGGCTGCGATCAGCTTGTTCAGCTTTCCGTGTGTCTCTGGTGATCTTTCTGAGTGGCCCTCAGATCACCGGGCCACTTTTCTCTCCCGTGTACCTCGGGTGGCCTGGCTTCGGTTTGCGGGGCTTCAGGGAAAAGCAGTTTCCGTTCTCAGTGCTTCCAGTCAACACGGTGGGAGAAAACTGGAAACCTTAGTTTGGAGAGTCAGGGTCAGACATTCAAGGAAACCAGAAGAATTCAGGACCCAGCCCAGGCGTATAGACAACCAACGAACCCTCCAAGACGGTTTTCCAACTCTGATCTTACATTTTCACAGGCGTGTTACTGGAACAGTCTCTCTCTCTGAAACCACCCTCATTTCCACCAAAGACAGCCAGATTAGGACACGTTTGTTTGTAAAATTGTCCAGTTGAAGCTGGGCCCTGTTTACACAAGCGCCATCACAACGGTGATTGGTCATATAGGTGTTTGGTTTTTTCAATCTGCTTCGCTGGAACTTTTCGTAAGGAATGTCAGATTGAACTTTTAACAGCCTTGTCAGGCTAAAGAAGCCAAGCCAGATACTGGCCATCAGCCTTTGCCTGCCATACCTATAGGTGTGGGTGGCTCCCTCTCTTCTCGAGATCCCCCAAATACCCTGAGGTTCCTGCACCTGCCAGGAAGTGACGACCTTCCTTATTCGCCTGGTAGGGCTGCTGGAAACTTTGTAAGCAAGGTACGAGGCAAGTTTTCCAAGGGGCTTCATTGGCTCGGCAAAGTCAACCTTAATTAGCTCCTTAAAGCTCTCTGATTGTAGCTGAGTCTAGGCATATCTCCCTCAACTATGACATTCCAGTCAAAGCCTTGGCAACATGACCAATGTTTCCAGTGGCGTCCTGTTGCAAGGAGAACGGATTCGTATCGAACTTCTGCAAATACATACACTGCCGTGAAAGTACGAGAATACTCCCTGAGAGTTTTGAATTCTGGTGGTACCAGGTAGGGAGAAAGGGATAAATGTTTCCTATCTGTTTATGAAGAAATTAGTTACCAAACGTCTGCCAAATGTCATGGGCAGACTTAAATTTAGAAGAGCAAACATTAGAGGACCAGCAATGTTTACACAAGTGTCTGTTTGAAAGCAGGTTCCCCATTAGTTCTGGGAATTCTTACTAAGCTTAGCTTGATGATCCTGAAGGGATCAGAGAGCTGTATTTGTCAATGCAGTGCAGCTGGCAAGGAGATTCTGTGACACACGATACTTCAGTAGTTAGTATTACAAGCGATGACGCTATACCAGGACATATCAAAACCTTAGGAATCTTATAAAATCTCTAGGACACTTAGAGCAATCACCCATACAACAAAGCCTAAGAAGGTTCCTCATCGCTTATTTGACGATGCCTCCCGTGTCATTTGACACACCGGGGAATAAGCCTAATTCGTCAAAAAGACTTCCATTCACAAGCTGGGTTTTTGGAAGTTGGTGAAATACCAGAAGGTTTCAAAACACGTGCCTAAATAGGATTACAGATCATTACAAAACAGGATACTTATTTAGCCGGGATGGCGAGAAGAGATTCTCAAGGTAAATGCAGACAGCAAGGTAACTGGAGCTGTGAGCAAACCTTAGCTCTCTTCACACTGAGCAGATTCAACTTTCTTAAGTAAGCAAAGACCTAACAAAGACAAGACATAGGAACTTTGTTTTTCTAGGCAGATTAAAGATAAAGAAAAACCTCTGTTGATAATGTAGACCCATCATCTAAGAAGCCTCTGTCACATGAACAGCGAGAAAACCCAAATTCCAGTCTTATACCGCTGTACTTTGGATATTAAAACTCATTCGTTGCAACAAGATGAATTTTTAAAAAGATATGCAGTCCGTTCTTTCTTCCTCCGTGTCACCTCCCACGTTGATACATACTTATTTGGACAAGGACATCCAGGGCACTGCATGGGTCTGAGTTCTTGGGGCGGGTGTTGGGATGTGCTGACCAGAATCTCCGGCAGGAACCCGGGTCTCCCAGCCATAGCAATGCTGCCTACAGCCTTCGACGCTCAGACATCATCAGGGATCGCCTTGACTGTAGGCAGCGGCCTTGCCAAGGGCATTGCCCGCTGCCCAGGTGGTCACATCCAAAGACGCTTACGAAGAGCCAGCCCCTTTCACCTAAGTTTGGATGCTTCCGAAGGGCAGTCCAACTTTCGGGACGGCTCAGAGAGTCGGCTAAGGCTTCCGTTGAAGTGTCACTGCTCAACTTCTGCCTGACATCGTTCTCTGCCTCCCCCTTCTCTTCCCCGGGGGTCGATCGCTGCCCTCATAAACTTGTTTCTTACATGCGAAACTCCAGAATCTCGGTCCCGACCATGCATAGCATTTCTTTCGAAAGATTCCCTTCTCGCAAACCTTCTGCAATTTTCCCTTTCGCATTCCTTCAGATTTTGTCCTACGTTTTCCCCTCTTTGTTTTTTTTTAAATTTTGTTTGAGAGAGAGAGAGCACAAGCGGGGGAGGGGGGAGAGAGAGACACAGAGAGACACACAGAGAGAGAATCTCAAGCAGGCTCCACTTGGAGCCTGACACGGGGCTCAATCCCACAACTCTGGGATTATGACTTGCGCAGAGGTCAGGAGCGGGATGCTCAACAGACTGAGCCACCCAGGTACCCCAAGTTTTCCCTCTTTGAATAACCAGTCTCACTTTCATTAAATACAGAATTTTTTCCCTTATTTTTTCAAGTAGCCTTAATTACATTTATTAAAATTATTTACATCTGTCTGTCTGTCCTTCGCTTGCCCGTAAAGCTTCAGAAGCCATTGGACAGGGCTCTAACGTCTTTTTCTTTTCCATCACATTTTGTGACAGTCACAACGCCAACAGCTGGTTTGACTTACAGTAAACACAAGCAGAGTGAAACTATCATATTTAATGTTGGCAATTCTAAAGACTAATGTCCATTTTCACTAAACAAACAACGTTACATCAGCTTTCATACCAAATATTTTCCAAGATCACTTGAACTTGAAAGACACCTGGGGTTAGTTTCTATCTTTCTGAGTTTTAGAATGCCCAGTTCTTTTTTTTCTTTTAATTTTTTTAATGTTTATTTACTTTTGAGAGAGAGAGAGAGACAGAGAGAGACAGAGTGTGAATGGGGGAGGATTAGAGAGAGAGGGAGACACAGAATCTCAAGCAGGCTCCAGGCTCTGAGCCCTCAGCACAGAGCCCTACGTGGGGCTCGAACCCACAGACCACAAGATCATGACCTGGGCTGAAGTCAGACGCTTAACCGACCGAGCCACCCAGGCGCCCCTAGAACACCCAGTTCTTACAAGCACTTGCCTTCAAACCAGCTAAGTAGAGCACTTTTACAAATTAATTTTCACAACCACCACCCGGAGGTAGAGAAACTATCTCACATTTACAACATACATAGACACACGTACCATTCCACAAGCAGGGTGCAAGCAAAACCTTAAAGGCCCAGTTTCCTAATATCTCCCTTTTACAAAACACAGCTAAGTGCGAGATGGTCTTACCATTTACGGATCCCTTCATCGGTCGTCTTTCTCAGGAGTCTGATGAATATTGTGGTGGAGCAGAGTTGCCAAAAACAAACGATGGCCTCGTTTGGGAGACACCAGCCCATAGGGCTGGATGTGCAGATAGATTGTCCTTTCCCAGTGTCCAACGAGGACATGGCTTGTTGTATTCAAAGATGCCCAAAGCAGTCAAAGCAGCTGACAGACCAACTGAAGCCCAGGTTACCTCCGTGAATTCTCCCCTCCCCACCCCACCCCCTGCCCCGCTTCAGCTGTGTCCAGTCTGCGGTGTGGCCCATCCGTTGTGGACGGAGGCTCGCAGAAGAGGTCCATAGATGTTCAGCCTGATTCTGGAGACACTGCTGGTCCTCTCTTTCCACAGACAAGAGAAAGGTCTCTTTTGTCGCTGAGAAAATAACTCATCTGGCTGGATATTTTAGAAAACTCCTCTGGTGACTGTCTGGAAGGTGGCCCAGAGATATTTAGGGTGCATCAAAGCAATGGCGGCCTGATAGAATTAGTTAGGAAGTGTTCTTTCCTGAATTTTTTGGAAGAGTTTGAGAAGATTGGTGTCAATTCTTCCAATGTTTGGTAGAATTCACCAGTGAGGCTGTCAGATCCGGGGCTTTTTTTTGTCAAGTGGTCTTCGATTACAGCCTCAATCTCCTCCCTAGTTATGTACGAATCTCTTCCGATTTTCTCTTTCTTTGTGATTTAGTCTTAGTAGGTTTTCTAGGTCTAGAAGTTTGTCCATTGTATCTGGATTCTCCAATTAGCTGGAATACACTTGCTGATAGCACTCTAACCCTTTCTACGTCTGTAAGGAGTCAGCAGCAATGCAGTCATTGAGTCTTCTCTGCCTCCACCGGCAATCCGGCTAGCAGTTTGGTGTTTTCAAAGGACCAGCTCTTGGGTCCATTGATTTTCTCTTTCGTTTCTCTAGCCTCTGTTTCATTTATCTCTGCTCTAATCTTTATTATTTCCTTCCCTTTGCTACCTTTGGCTTTTTCTAGTTTCTTAAGTTGCACGTCTATGGTGTTGATTTAAGATCTGTCTTGATGTTTACTGTGAGCGTTTACAGCTATAAATTTCCCCCTCGCCACTGCTTTGTTGTTTTCCAGGAGTTTTGACGCGTCGTGTTTCATGTCCCTTCACCTCTACGTATTTTCGCATTCCACTGTGATTTCTTCTTCGACACATTGGTTCTTGGAGAGTGTGTTTTCAGTTTTCACAGCTTTTTAAATTTTCCACTCTTCCTTCTGTTACCCATTTCTGACTTCATCTTCTTGTGGTTGGAAAAGATACTTTGTATGCTATCTATCTTGTAAAATCTACTGAGACTTAACTCGTGACCTAATGCAAAGACTGTCTCAGAGAAGGTCCCGCGTGCCGTTATTGTTGGGTGGCGTCCCGTGCCCGTCTGTTAGATCTGGTTGGGCTATCGTGTTCTTCAAATCTTCTGTGTCCTTACTTAACTTCTGTCTGGTTGTTCTGTCCATTATTGACAGTGGGATATGGAAGGCTCCAACGATTATTATAGAACTATTTTTCCCTTCAGTTCTGTCGATAATGGCCTCTCATTATGTGTGTAAATGTTTATCTTGCTGTACTGAACCTCTTCATTCATATAAAATGTCCTTCTTTGTCTCTTGTAACATTTTCTGATTTAACGTCTGTTTTGTCTGGTATTATTACAGCCACTCCACCCTTTCTTTTGGCTACTATTTGCATGGAGTATCTTTTTCCTTCCTTTCATGTTCAACTTTTTTGTGTCTTTGGATCTGAGTCCCTTGTAGGTAACAGATAGTTGGATCCTATGTTTTTATCCATCTCACTAATCTGTTTAATCTGCTTACATTTAAAGTCATTACTGATAAGGAAGGAATTCCTTCCGTGGTTTGCTCTTTGTTTTCTATATGCCTTAATTGCTTTCTGTCTCAAATTTTCTGCATGACTATCTTCTTTTGCATTTAGTTGATTTTTTTTTGTAGTGAAACATTTTAATTCCCTTCTCATTTCCTTTTGTGTATGTTCTGTGGCGTGTGTGTGTGTGTGTGTGTGTGTGTGTGGTTGCGTGTGGTTACCATGGGATTGCTTTTAACATCCTAAAGTTACAACATTGTAGTGTCAATTTATACCAGCTTAACCTCAATAACACATGAAAACTCAGCTACTTTACAGCCCTGACCCCACCTTCTGTCAGTTGTTAATGTCACAAAATTACATCTTTATGCATCTTGGGTCCAAAAGCATAGATGAATAATTAGGTTTTTAAATATATCAGTCTCTTAACATAGAGAACAAAAAGTAGAGCTACAGACCAAAGTCATAACAGTACTAGCGTTCATAATTGTCTGTCTGTTTACTTTTACCGGAGATTATGTCTTCAGAAGGCTTCGAGTTACTTGTTCAGTGCCCTTTCATTTCAACCTGAAGGACCCCCTTCACTGCAGGGCCGGTCTAGTCATCAGGGCAAGGCTTTCAGCTTTGGTTGATCTGGGAAGGTCTTCATTTCTTCCTCATTTTGGAAGGACAGTTTTCCCAAATGTAGGATTCTTGGTTGACAGCTTTTTTCCTTCAATGCTTTAAACACATCAACCCATGCCTTCTAGCCTCCAAGGTTTCTGATGAGAAATCTCCTCACAACCTTATCAGTGAACATATGATGAAAAGCAATCTTCCTCTGAGCTTTATAGATGTTAATAATGAGCCTTATCGTGTTTTACACAACACAACATTTCCTTATACGTTGTAGCACCATTTTGAGACCAGGAACTGGGTATTTTAAGTGTAGACATTACGAGGTCTATACAAGCCAAAATTACAGTTTTCTAAACTTGAAGTGAAAAGGCCACTGAACCATCTTATAGATGTTTATTTCTAACAAAGTAAATATCAATCTTGAAAAGCCCACACAAACAAACAAAAAGCCCATTGGGGGTCTTTTTTTTTTATTGAGTAAAGGGGTTTTGGGAATAAAAAGTGAGGAAACCACTGTGGTCTCAGACATCCCAGCCATGATTGCCTAATTGGCCCATTTCTTGCTGTGCCCTCACAAAGCCCCATTGTGAAGTCATGGCAAGACCTGTCTATATAAGACCCTGGCTCGGCTGGGTGTTTGGTCTTACAGCCCAGGAAGCTTTGGTGACCTGTCGGCCTTTGACCCTAGCTAGTTTGATTTCGACTTCTCTTTTTTTCATTTTGTTTATTTTTTTATTTTCATTTTTCTTTTTTCTCTACTCCTTTTCTCTCCCAATTTTTTTTGCCTTTTTCTGTTTTTACTTTTTTCTTTTTTTCTCCTTTTTTAGTTTTTCTTTTTCTCAATTTTTCTTCGTTTCCTCCCTTCATTTTCTTTGTGTGTGTGTGTGTGTGTGTGTGTGTGTGTGTGTGTGAGTGTGTGTGTGCGCGTGTGTTTTTCATTTGTTTTTTTTGTGTTAGCGTTTTAGTACAGTTAGTATAGTTCATATTGTTAGTATAGTTCATATTGTTAGTATAGTTCATAAGCATAGTATTGTTAGTATTGGCAAATTTTGTAGGTTGGTATTGTTGGTTAGCATAGTCCGTGTAATTAGCATTATTTAGCGTTAGTATAGTTAGTAGGTCACCATCCTTCAGGGGCGTAAGGCCATTACCGCATCTGTATTTACGAGACCACCAGTGAGGGCAGCGTCGCCACGATGAAGCTGACCCCGCACATCCTAACCGGGAAGCAGTCTGATGTGAAGTTCATCAGGAAAACCCAGAAGGACCCCACTGGCCTCCAGGGACTTTGTCGTGAAGCCCAGAATATGAAGACCTCAAGTCACCCAGGTATTGTCAAGTCACTCGAGGTGATCAACACCAAGGAAACGTTAGTCCTCCATGCAACATATGTAAGCAGAGACAACCTGTGTGACAATTTTACACACCGTGGCCAAGTGACGGAGGAGGTTCCAGAGAAATTCTGCCAGCTGTTATCGGTTGTGGAGTACTGCCACCAACAAGGTATGATCGGCGGGTATCAGAAGCTGGAGACACTGCTTTTTGGCAAGAAGCTGAAGGTAAAACACACGGGGGTTGGACTGAGCATCCGGTTTGCTGGCTACAAACTCCACACTTTCTGGGACAGCCCCCCTTATTCTGCCCCGCGACTCTTCCTGCAGCAAAGGGAGGACACCCCTTCCGCAAATGCTTGGAGCCTGGGGGTGGTTTGGTACTGCTTGGCCACCGGGTTTGAGCCGTTTGAGGGGGAAGTCTTCTGGGAAGCAGAACGAAATATGGAAAACAGGGAACAGAGTGCCCTGATTTTCATGTCCCTGGAGAGTGAAAACATGTGGTACACGTTAACCACTATCCAGCCCACGATCTACACACCAACCAGAGTCCGCTGCTGGAGCTCCATCGCAACCTGTTCCAGCACAGGCCTGTCCTCAGAGCGGAGTAGTCTGACCTCCGAAGGGACCAGCATCGTGACCACGATTAGCGGGCCCAGATACAACTCACCAGCCACAAACTCCGACACCAGCAGTGAATACAGGCAGCCAGGGAGGATGTCCCTAGAGCCAAAAAATCAGGTTCTCAAACCTCTTGAGAAATTCAAAAATTTATTCAAAAAAACAATAAAATAGAACCCCAAAAAATGGCAAATAAATGAGAGCCATAAGAGAGCCACGTGTCCGTGCCTTTATTTTATTTTGTTTTTGAACTTTAACGGGACTTAAATGTTTGTTTTGAAAGAGAAGGGACAGTGCGAGTGGGGGAGGGACAGAGAGAGAATCCCAAGTCTACTCTGTGCTATCAGCTCGGAGCCCGACGCGGGGCTCCAGCTCACAAAACAGATGGTGACCTGAGCAAGACCAAGAGTGGGACGCTTGGGCCACTGAGGCCCACCCAGGAGCCCCGTCCCTGCGTTTTAAGTGCAGGGAACGATGCTGAGCTCCAGGAAGCCCGGGGACATGGCACAGGAGATTGGCCAGGGCGACGGGTGGGACCAGATCCAGATCAGCTTCACAGGCTGGAGGAGTGTGGTGGGATAGTGACCTGCTGGATTTGGAGTTGTAGGAAGCACAAGGTGGAGGTGGTGAAGTTTTGGAGTGATGGGGGGTTCGTGGGTCTGGAGCCGATGGCCAAGGAAGAATTCGTGAAGAAGTCTTTGGTGCAAAAAGGTGATTTTATTAAAGCACGGGGACAGGTCCCATGGGCAGGGAGAGCAGCACTGGCGTCGTGACGGGTTAGGGGGAGAGCCAGAGTTCCTTGGAGACGTACTCTAGGACTCAAGGTTCCAGGACCTTGAGGGGCTAGCTGTTGCCAGGAAAATGCCATTTCTTGCCGTTTAATGAAACCTCAGCCATGAGACCCTTTAGATGGATCTGGGCAGGCCATAAGCGTGGAGGATGATTGCCAGCATATATGTTGCAGGGGTTGAGATGAAGTAGATTTGTCATTATTTGTCATAGTGGCGTGTGGGCAGCGGGGGCCCCGGGGGTGGGTCACAATGGGGTATGGGCAACGGGAGCCCGGGGGGTGGGTCACAATGGCGTGTGGGGAGCGGGAGCCCCGGGGGTGGGTCACAATGGGGTATGGGCAGCGGGAGTCCGGGGGGTGGGTCACAATGGCGTGTGGGTAACGGGAGCCCGGGGGCTGGGTCACAATGGCGTGTGGGCAGCGGGGTCGCCGGGGGTGGGTCACAATGGCGTGTGGGCAATGGGAGCCCCGGGTCCCCTTGCAGGGACTGCCCACCTGGTGGGGAAGGAATGAGCTGGGTGGAAACACTCTGGATATCACCCTCTCTTTCCTGTGCACCCACTGGGGACCAGACCTCAGCCGGTGGATGTCCCAGCTCTCCCTCCCCCACCCTCCCCCCTGCTGTCCCCCTCCTCCCTTCTGCCCTGGCTCCGGACTCACCTGCTCTCACTGGCCACAGGTGCAGGGTCCATCATGGCCCCCTTCCCTTCATGTCTCACTTTGGCCACCTCCAGAAGCTGACTTGGATGACCACGCATAGCAGGCTCTTTTTGCCCAGAGGTTGGGTCAACAGTAATCCACTCATCTCACTGGAAAGTCTTAAGACACCACATAAAACCCAATCATGGCTCTGTGCCCTCTGTATACATGACACAGAACCCCAGTATAACAGACTGGTGAGCAAGGAGGTGGGGTGAGATCAGAGGGTCCCTAGTAATGGCCCCGAGGTGGAACTACTGAGAGGCTTGTCACCTCTGGGTCCCCCAGGAGATTCACTCCTCTCTCCCCTTCATCCCCGACCAGAAACACTCCAGATTTGTGCCAGCAGACTGCTTGACTGTACTGTGTTTTAAAGGACAAGGAGTGCATAATTCACTCATTTGTTCACTCAACAAACACGTTTACATGATGGTATATATGGTGGAGGTTCCATGGGGCACAGGACCCAGTTCCTGCCCTTGAGAGCTGAGGCCACCGGGAATAGGTAAGGGAGCGTGGAGTGCAGTTCCAGAGTCAGGTTCAGATCGCAGCTCTACCGCTGACTCGCCGTGTGACCTTGGGGAAGTCACTTAACCTCTCGGGGCCTCAGTCTTCCCCCCTATAAAATGCATACACTAGTGATGCCCGCCTCGAGGACAGCTGTGAAATTGAAATAAGGTCATTTAGAGAAGCTCTGGGAACACTGCCCAGGGCAAAGTGCGGCAAGTATTTACTGCTCATTTAGCGGCCATTACTGAGCACCTACTGTGTGCCAGGCACCAGGGATGCAGCAGTGATGGAGACACTGATGGGGTGCTAGGCCCCGGAGGGGTAGACAGGTGAGCAGTGCGGAATACCCAGGAGACCCCAGGTGTGGGAAAGCAGAGGCTCCTGGGGATCACACTCCCTCCACCTTGTCCTGCCCTGAACCTACAGCTGCTGGCCCCTCCTGCTCACCTGCCAGCCAGACCCCATTGTCCTGCGGCATCTGGGGAGCGCTTTGCCAATTGCCTGCCTCAAAGGTGCACTTGTCCTAGCTCTTGCCAGCTGGGGGGCCTCAGGACACTGCCTTGGCCTCTCATCACGTGCTTTCTTTCTGTGAGGGAGGACCCAGCCCCTTCCACGGGGGTTCAGCGAGGAGCAGGGGACAGAGTGGATGGCATCCAGCCAGCAGGGTCAGCTCCTGCGGTGACCGGGAAGCAGCTGGTCCGCTTTAAACACACCTGCAGCTCCCCTGTGGCTCGCGGAGCCTCGTGGTCTGTGGTCTGCAGAGGCGGCCCAGGGCGGGTGATGTATCTGTGCCCCAGGTGTGGTGGAGGGGGTTAATTAAAAAGGTGGCTGGGAGATGAATTTCTGGAAACACAAATTGGAAACCAGTGGAAGCTACTGATCTGCCTAATGGGAAGCCGATGGTTTCTGAGCGTGCAGACAGCTCCGGCACAGGCAGGTGGCAGGAATCGATGTGGCCCCTTCCCCGAGCTGATCGGCCCCAGGTGCACTGGGAACATGGGTCGGGGAGGGGCCGAGGAGGTGCCCACAGCCTCCCAGTGGGGCCCTGGGGTACTGATTCTGGCTCAGAGCTGGGGAGCCCGCTGCGTTTCTGCTTGGGGTCCTCATCAGAGGAGCTCCTATCCTGCCTCAGTTTCCTCATCTGGAAACTCCTGACCCCTGGTATTATTGTCAGGTTAAGTGGGTTGTGACAAATACCGTCCTCAGTGCTGGGTACACGGTAGTAAATACCCTGGCCCACGTCTCAGCCCTCCTGGAGCTCACACTCTAGTGGGTGCGACACACAATGAGCAGATACAGTTTCAGGGAGAACTGCCTGTGCAGAAGCCTTGAGGGGGGAGGACCCGGTGGCCTGCAGTTGGCAACAGTAGCCTGTGATGTGAACAGACATCACCGTGGCAATCCACAGATACCCCCCAAATTTCAGATCCCCACACCCCCAGGGGATGCGGCCCCATTGCGGAGAACCAGTGATGTGGATCTGCTCGTTTCCTTTTCACGGAGTCCCTGCGGCATACACGTAATTTTATGCCCGTTACACAGATAAACAAAGTAAAGCTCAGAGACGCTTGGCCAGGGCTGAAGGCCACACAGCTAGGAAACCGAGCCCCCAGTGCAGGGCTTTGCCACAGCTCATGGAGTGGGCGTGGCTGTATTCCTTTGGTGTCCCCTCACTATCACAGCAGGGCTGGGCCCAGGGCCTGGCTCGCCAGCCCCGGCCCATCTTGGGCTGCGCTGCTCTAGAATGCAGGCAGGTGACTGTTCACACTGCCCCTGGTGAGTGGATGCCATTGAGGCGTGGGCAGACTTTATCAAGCTCCGGCTGGTGCCTGGGCTCCTGTCTCACCGCACCCCCTCCTTCCCTCCCTAGACCAGAGTCATTTTGAAAGCACTTACTCGTGAAATGCTCTCTCAGGATTTGGGTGGGGAAGATGGCCAGTGTTAGTCTGCTTATTGATCGCTGGGCTTTATAAGGGTTTATCTCTGAAATAATAAAACTGAAAGATGGCCTCTAAGTTTATATCTCCAGCCTATATCTCCACCGCCTCCCCCCCAATTCCAGGCTTTTTAGCACCAGTGGCCCTTCAGGCATCACACTGCCCATCCACCCAAGGGCCTCCTGGGTCTCCGTTTCCTTTCTACTGTCTCAGCAGGGGGAGCTTTTATAAGCACAAACCACATCATGTTGCTGGTTTGGAACACACGATGCTTTGCACTTTGCCCAAAATCTAGATTCCCCATCACACCTGCCCCGCCTCCCCCTCTACCTCCCCTGAAGGGGCACTCCCCTTCAGACACTCCGTTCCCCTTGCAGCTCTTCAAGTACACAGGGTGTTCTCTGGCCTCAGGGACTTTGCACTGGCCACTCCCTGTCTGAACCACTAGTATCCCAGGTCTTTGCATGACTGGTGCCTTGTCACTATCCAGGTCTCAGCTCACAGGTCACCTCCTTGGGAAACACTCCCGGACCATCCCCAGACACCTTCACGGCGTGTAGTGCCCTCTCCAAGTATTGAGTGTGCACCTGTGCACAAGCTTCCCGTCTATCCCTACCCCCATGGTAGCAGGAACTGTCTTTCCTACTTACCGCCCAATCCCCAGGGCCTAGGCCGGGGTTCGGTAAACATTTTTACAATTAATCAATGAACAGAGTGTGAGGCCTTGCAAAAATTCAGCCAGAGACACAACCTGACTTGGCCCGGAATTCTGGGCTTTGCTGGATTTACCCGCACTTGGTGGCATTGTGCTGAGTCTGCCCGCCACCCCCTCCACCAGTCCCAAACCACTGACCTGAGGATAGGTAACCCTCAGGGGCTGGTGTCCTCAGCCCCTGGCTCTGTCCCAGCTCGGAGGGCGGGCCTCAAGGGGATGTCCTGGAGGCCGGTCTGCACTGAAAGTCCAAGCCCTCTGTGTGTGTTGAGGGGAAATGCCTCACCCTGGGCTGCCAACCCCAGCAGAGGAAACCACCCCAACACCCAAGGGGTTAGGACTTGAGGATGAAGTTTCACCAGGCAGATGAGGAGAGAGGGAAGAGTGTCCTGGGCAGAGGGAACAGTGTGTGCAAAGGCCTAGATGTAGGAAGAGCCTGGTATAAAGACAGAAGAGGAAAGAGCCAGCCAAACCTCATTTTGGAAGGAGGACTATGGTCTTCGTCTGCCTCATTGGATCTCCCCCACCACTCTATGCTAAGGAGGAGTCGGTGGAGCTTCCCTCAAGGTCATGGGGAAGTCTTCTCCCATAGCCCCTTGTACCAGCCTCCTCCCTGCCCTCCCTGTTCCTGCCCTTGCCACCCTGCTATCTGTTCTCAGCACAAAGCCAGAGGGGCCCTCCCAAAGCTCCCACCTTAGAGTAAAGGTCAAAGCCATCCAAAGCCTGCACCAGCCAGTCCTCTGACCACCCCTCCTCAACTGTCCCCATCACTCCCTCTGCACCAGCACAGCGGCCTCCTCGCTGATCCTGGAACACACCAGGCCCACTCCTACCTCACTCAGGGCCTTTGCACGTGCTGAGCCCTCTGCCCAGAACCACCTCCTTCATTGCTGGTTCTGCTTTTATAGGGAGACAAGGTGAATTGGGCACGAACAGGAAGCACTTTGAGGTTGAGGGGACTTTCCTGGTATCTAAAGCTGCCCCAAGGGAGACCTTTTGGGGAACACTGATGGCTGTTTTCCTAAAACTTAGGGCCAAGAAGCCCTCCCAGAGCTGGAGCCCCAGGGTGATCTGGGAGAAGTCCCATTTACCTTGGCCTGCTTCATTCCTGTAAATACTGACTTTGGCTTCCCAAAAGATCGAGCTCTGCCAGTGATGTGACTTAAGCGGGGCCTCTAAGGGCTACGGATGCCTGGGCCAGCACTCAGGCACAGAATGGCCACTACCCGTAAGCCCTACCTGGTGCCGCCTCCGCTCTTTCTGAACAGAGGACGGTAGTGACCTCCGTGACCACCCGAGGGACCTGAGCCTGAAAAGCGTTTGTCCCACTAGCTCTGAGAGGATGCAAGTCTTAGTGGTTTTAAAACATCAGATTCTCATGAAATGCCATCCAGCACACCTGAAGCGGCATCCCTCCCACCCCACCGAGTACTTGTCAGCACCCCCAGGCCGGAGTCTGACACACCCACGTGCCCAACTCTGGCATCAACTTCCCCAGGTGGCAGACACAGGCAGCCTAGTCCAGCTGCACCCATTCCTGGACCTGAAACTCCACTCAGGTCTCTGCTCAAGTGTCCCCTCCTAACCCCCCTCCCCATCTTATCCCAGTTCCTTCTCCTTCAGGGCACTGTTGGCTACCTGACATGTGACATAGTCATTGTGCAACAGCTTCGTTGGTAGGTAATTTACATATAGAAAGCTCACCTGCTTAAAGCACTCAAGGCAACGGTTTTAGTATATTCAGAGTTGTGCAACCATCACCACTGTCTACTTTTGTGATGTTTGCATCACCCATAAACCTATACCCATTAATAGTCATTCCCCGTTATTACCCCCATCTTCCAAGCCCCTGGCAACCACTTACCCATTTCCTGTCTCTGTGGACTCACCTGTCCTGAATATTCCTATAAATGGGACCATGCGCTCTGTGGTCTTTTGTGACCGACTTCGTTCTTGGAGCAAAGTGTTATTTCTAATCATCCATTTCCCCCTACCTCAGGGCCTTTGCACTGCTGCTCCCTTTGCCGTGAATGTTCTTCCTCAGATACCTCTGCGGCTCCTTCCTTCACTCCCCTCCTCAGCAAGGGCTTCCCCAACCCCTATTTAAATGGGTAATTCTCGCCCTCTTCCTGGCCCTTCCAACCTTACCAGCTTTGCTTTTCTTCAGAGATCTTAGCTTCCCCCCCCTCCCCGACATTGCTGCACTTCCCTATGATTCTGTTATCAGCCTCCCCAAAAGCCAGGGACCTTGTCTCGCTCACTGCTCAGTGCCCCCGAAAATGGCTGCATGTAATAGCTGCTCTGTGTTGGTTGAATGAAGAAATTCCAGGGTCTTCTGGGATCCTTTTGACCTTATTCAGAGCCAGCCTAGGGTCTGGTGAGGCCATGAGCCACCTGGGGGCAGGCACGCATCAGGAGCGCTATCACCCTGGGATGCTCAGTTTCGGCCTCTAGATGCCGCCACAGTGCTCAGGGTTCCAGGGGCCGAGCTCAGCAAGGGCCTTAAGTGTCCGGGGCCTTCGGTGCCCACGAAGGGCAGCTGGGCATCTCCCACAGTGCCATGGAGCTGGCCATGAGGACAAGGTCTGCAAGCAGGGCTCAGGCCTCAGCCTTCCCCGGTGACAAATGGCTGATAATTAATGTTGGACCCGCACGTTATTAATCAATTTAAAGTCGAGTGCGCAGCCAGAAGCGATTCCGAGGAAAAAAATGTTCAGCCCCACATCCTCCTCATTCTTACTCATCAATCACCAATTTTGCAGGCAGCTTATTAAAATGTAGAGAAAAGCGTGGCTGGAGAAATAAAAAGCGCTTAAAGGCCCAGAGATGGTTTATCAGGGTTTTGCAGATGCGGAGGCAAAGGGTGGGGAGAGGGGTGTCAGGAATGGCAGAGCTGAGGGGCCAGGCCCCATTTCACAGAGGGAGGGGCTGAGGCCAGATCCTCAAAGGTGAAGGGCGATGGTGTGAAATCCAGAAGGGTTCATGCCAGCCCAGGAGCATGGCCAGAGGCTCGAGCCCCCAGGCCCAGGCCCAGGAGGGGGGGGGGGGGGGGCGGAGCTTGCATAACATGCCAGCAGACAGAACGAAGATCCCATGTGGAGGACTTAGTGACCGGAGGACAGCGGATCTAGGTCCAAATGCAGGGCAGGGGAAGACCATTGCTTTGGAGTTAGGCAGATCTGGATTCAAACCCCAGCTCTTCTCCCGACCAGTGGTATTAGCGGGTAAGCCGCTTTCTGTCTTGGAGCCTCAACTTCCTCCTGAGCCAGGAGAAAACCAGACCACTCTCAAAGGTTTGCAAGCATGGAAAGAGGCCACGTATACGAAGGCCTGGGAGACTAGGCAGAGAATAGATGCTCAGTAAATGAGAACTATCTCTGAAGGCCCAGAACTGGTCACAGACCACAGCTGGTGTTTCTTCCGTGTCTCCGGAGGGCATGAGGATGTATTTTGAGTCTAGAGCCAAGCAGGTTTGCCCTCTGCTAGGACAGTCTTTCCAAGTACCAGAAGCCTGCTATGCTTTTGCTTGTCCTGTTTCTTTTCTGGGAGTGTGCTTTCTTGTCTCCTTCCCCTAGGGAACTCTTACGCATCCTTCAAAACCTAGCTCATACGGCACCTCCTCTGTGCTGCCTTCCCAGTACTGTCAGTTGCTTGACTTCTGGGTTCCAAACATACTGGATTCTTGCTAGATTGTGAATCCCTTGTGGGAAGGGCCTTGCTTTGTGCCGCCTCATAGGCGGTGACATAATACCTTTAATTGGATGAATAACTAAAGGGATGAGCAAATAAATGAACGGCCATTTACCCCTTCCCTGATGTCACTTAGAGGCCTGTCCCTCGCCATCCTTTGCCTCCATGACTGTGAACTTCTCAAGAGCCAGAGCCTGGTCTAGGGGTCTTGCCTTTGTCTGTCTCCCACTGGCCAGGTCCGTTCTTGATACATACTAGCTACTCAAAAGATGTCAGAATGACCGAGAGGGAAAAGAGGAGACGGGAAAGCTGAGCCCATGCTTAGTAAGCACCTACTAAGAGTCAAGGGTGGTGCTGAGCATTTTTACCCGTATGATCCTTTTTTTAGCGTCATACCAAGCTCATGGCGCAGATGTGGGTACTGGGGCAGAAGGACCCAGATATGTGCAGGAGCCAGAATTTAAACCACAGAGTCTGAATGGCCCTTGAGAGCTGTTGCCATTTCATGATGATGCCTTCCAAAGGCGTTCATGCATGCATGAGTGACTTAATGAGTACACAGGTAAATGAATGAATTACAGAGTTCTCAGGAGAAGCCTGCTGCCTCCTTCCTGTCTCACGCCAGTCCCTCTGCCTCCTGCCCAGGCCTTTCTCCGGTACAGCTGGGTCGGCGCTTTTATTTGGGGCCGTAGAATGAGACCTGGCCCGCCCCATGCCTTTGCAGGACTCCTACCTCCCTGCAGATTTTCCTGCGCGCCGCCCCCCTCCTACACCCTACCTTTCCTCGCTCTGCAGCTGCTGGCCCTTCCTGCTCCCCTGCCAATCAGACCCCCATTGTCCTGCCACATCTGGACTGCTCTGCAAATTGCCAGCCCCGAAAGGCTCACTCAGCATTCTCTGCAAGCAGACGTCCAGGCTTCATTCATAAACACGCGTTCCTAAAAGGCTGGTGATTGTGTCCTCAGCATCCCCATTGGGGCCTACCTGGAGCCTTGGAGTGGCAGAAAAAGCCCCAGATGGCTGGGGAGGGAGGGGTGACGGAGCAGGAAGGGAGCTTGGCCTCTGGGAAGTGCAGGGCATGCATTACAATATCCTTTGCTCCATCGGCCCTGTGTTCCTGCCTCTCAAGAGGTAGCGTCTCCCTAATAGGGCTGCAAGGATGTCGGCGGGAAGGCTGTTAACACCCCGAGGGCTGGACCTGCCCCGGGGTTCTGGTTCAAGAAGCCTGGGGTGGACATTTGATGCTTTGGTTAGGGGAACCATGAGGAGGCTTCAGGAAGGGCGAGACCCTGCCCAGCTGGGCTCGCCTCTGGGGAAGGCAGTGACCATCTGGACCGGGTCACACGCAGCCCAGGGGACCCCAGGGACAGGGATGGTGGCAGTCTCTGGCTCATTCGCCTGTGCAGTAAGCCTAGAGCAAGGTGAGGAAGAGGGAGGGTGCTCAGAGAGCAAGATCTGACTGGTGCCAGCTCACTGATGACCATGGTCACTACCATGGTGAAACAGCAGCAGTGGCCCCTCTGAACCCCTACCGTGCGCCAGGTACAGAACACCTACCTCGCTTAGGGTCTGATTTGACATCAATGAAGTCTTTGTTCGTGAATAATCTGAATGTGCCCCTCTGCTTTCCAGGGAGGTAAGGATTGAACTGAACTCCCACCCTCCCTGAATTTCCAGTAGAAGCCCAGAGAGGGCAGGCACTCTACCCCAGGTCACACAGCTTAGCAGGTACAGGACTCACTGAGAGAAGGCCCTCACGAACATGTGGTTGCTGGAATCACTTGGCCTGGGTTTGGCTCCTGAGCCCCTCTGCTCAGCCGTGTGGCCAGAGACAGACCCCGAGCTTCACTGTCCTCAGTTTCTACTTCTGTACTATGGGCCCGAGGAGAAGAAAGAGGCTGCTGTGACCACTCACGCTCAACCCCCCATCAGTGGACGTGACTGCTTCTCTGCCACCACCTCCTTATGGCAAACCTGAGAGACGAGGAGCCTGAGGGTCAGGGTGAGGCAGTTCCCAGGGTCACACAGTGCAGTCCCCTCCCTGAGACATCGCTCCTCCTCTGGAAGCTGCTTTTAGAGGCTCGTGGCCTCCTGGGAGACCGTGTGCGGGCTATGCTCACCCTGAACCTGGTGTCAGAGCCGGGGTGAGATCTTCCTGAGCACAGGCAGGGCAGGGCCAGGCCTATAAGCTCCTCACAGGGCTGTGGGAGGCAGGACTCAAAATGCCTTGGGTTAAAATACATAAGAAAAACGGACAGTGGAAATTGATAAATGCAAAATTAGTGTCCTCAAGGTAGGATATGGCAGCTGACCAGGCACAGCCCGGCCCACCTCCCCGGGCTCTCAGAGCAGACTGCCGAGGGACACCTTGTGACTTAGGACCTGGGTGGGTCACTGAGAAGTGACAGTATCTGAGTGGGACCTTCAAGTCTGACTTAGTGCGTGGGTGAGGCCACTGAGGGGTGACTTTGGACCTGGGTGGGGCTAAAACAATCCCACCCACGGAGATGTTGCCAAAAGGATCCAATCTAGAAACAAGATGCTAGGGACTGGCGTGGGTGTGGAGGTGGCGAGTGGTCTCATGGGCAGGCCTGGGAGGGAGCCAGGTCTGTTGGGCCTCTCTGGACCTCCTTGAGTCCCAGAGGTTTGGGGTTTTGCCAGCAACTCTTTCCAGGACTGTGTGGCAGCCACATGCTGCCCTCTGCTGGGACATCGTAGTATCACACCCCATGACATTGGGCTTGGGGCAACACCAGGGCTTCCCTGAGAACTTCATGGGGACATCCCTGGGATCCAGAGTCCTCAGGGCTGGCAGAGGCTCCCAAGGCCTTCTTCTACCCCTGATAGATCCTTGCTTTCTTAGTCACGGAGACGGGGAGCTCACTCCTTTTTGCAGTCAGCTTCAACCCTGCACAGTGTGGATCAGCTTGGCCCCAGAAGGCGTTGCAGTTGGCTCCCTCCTGGTGTCATCTCTGCTCTCTGGGTTTCAGGACTGCCTGTAGAGCCTGGGGGTGCTGAGCTGCCCTCCACCAGGCTGCCCTGCTCCAGACCGGGCTGTCCGGTTCCTCCAGGCCCTGCCCACCCTAGCCCTGCACAAGCTACCTTATGCCTGTTCATCTTCCATGGGGGAGCTCCAGACCAAAGAGACCTGGCAGGAGCTCCGAACAGCTGAGCAACCCCCCCTCCCCTGGAGGGTAAGGCTTTCTCAGGAAAATCCCTGCAGATCTCTCAGACGTGCCTGTGTCTTTGTTTCTATGCCAGAGACGCTCAGTGTCCCTGGATCCAAAGGGAGGCTGACAATGGGCCAGGAGTTGAAAATGGCTGGATATGGACAAAGGGGTGAGTGGCCGGCTCAGAGAGGCCAGCCAGGGTGAGGCCGCAGCACAGCCGGGAGCTGGGACTTCTCTGGAGCATCATGGGCAGGTCCCACAGGGGGCTCTCAGGACCTTCCACGCCCAAGTTCCTGCTCCTGCAGGAGCCACAAAGGAGGGTATTCGCAGGGAGGCCAAGGAGAAAGGAGAGGGGAGGGGGAAGTTGGCAGGCTTGGTGGTGAAGGAAGAGGACCGATCACTTGAGTAAAAAGCCCAGCGACTTAATCCGTCATCATGTAAGCAGACTCGTTCATTTGCTCGTTCCTCAAATATTTTTTGAGTAAAGCACACCTTCCCTTATTGCGCTTTGCAGATACTGCATTTTTTTTTTTTTTTTTTTTACCAGTCGAAGGTTCGTGGTGACCCTGCTTTAAGCAAGTCGGTCGGCGCCCTTTCTTCTGCAGCATTTGCTCGCTTCGCGTCCCTGTCACATCTTGGTAATTCTCGCAGTATTTCAAATTTTTTCGTTGTTAATCTGTTTGTTCTGGCGATCCGTGCTCAGAGATTGTTGAATGTTGCTGCTGTAACTGATTTGAGGTGCCATGAACCGCGTCCATAAAAGATGGGGAATTTAATCGAAAGATGTGCCTGTTCTGAGCCCCTCCCCTTCCCCCCTTCCTCTCCTCGGGCCTCCCTGTTCCCCGAGACACAATAATATTGAAATCAGGCCAGTGAAGAGGCCTGCAGTGGCCTCTACGTGTTCGAGTGAAATGAGGACTCCCACGTCTCTCACTTTACGTGAAAAGGTAGGAGTGATTCCGCTTAGTGAGGCAAGCGTGTCAAAAACTGAGAAAGGCCCCAAGCCAGGCCTTGTGCAACAAATAGCCAAGGAACGTGGCTGTGATGCCAATGCGAAGGCAAAGTTCTGGAAGGAAATCCAAAGTGCTCCGCCAGTGAACACAAAAACGGTAAGAAAGTCACGCAGCCTGAACGCAGATATGGAGAAGGTTTTAGTGGTCTGGATAAGAGATCAAACCAGCCGCAACATTCTCTTAAGCCAAAGCCCAATCCAGAGCAAGGCCCTGACTCTCTTCAATTCTGTGAAGGCTGAGAGAGGTGAGGAAGCCACAGAAGAAACGTCTGAAGCTAGCGGAGATTGGTTCATGAGGTTTAAGGAGAGAAGCTGTCTCCCCAACATACGAGGACGAGGTGAAGCAGCAAGTGCTGATGTAGAAGCTGCAGCGAGTTATCCAGAAGGTCAGGCTGAGATACGAACGAAGGTGGAGTCACTAACCAGATTTCCAGTGTAGATGAAACAGCCTTCTGTTGGGAGAAGATGCCGTCTAGGATTTTCATAACGAGAGAAGAAAAGTCAATGCCTGGCTTCAAAGCTTCAAAGGACAGGCTGCCTCTCTTGTTAGGGGCTAATGCAGCTGGTGACTTTAAGATGAAGCCAGTGCTCACTTACCATGCAGAAAATCCCGGGCCCTTGACAATTACGCTTTATCTGCCCTGCCAATGCTCTCTACGTGCAACAGCAAGGCCTGAATGACAGCACATCCGTGTACAACATGGATTGCTGAATATTTTAAGCCCACTGTTGAGACCTACTGCTCAGAAAAAAAGATTACTTTCTAAATATTACTGTTCACTAATGATGTATCTGGTGACCCCAGAGCTATGAAGGAGATGTTCAAGATTCATGTTTTCATGTCTGCTAACACAACATCCATTTTGCAGCATGGGGATCAAGGAGTGATTTCAACTTTTAAGTCTTATTATTTAAGAAATACATTGTGTAGAGCTATAGTTGCCATAGATACTGATTCCTCTGATGGATCTGGGCAAATTCCATTGAAAACTTTCTGTAAAGGATTCACCCTTCTAGATGCCATTAAGAGTATTCGTGATTCATGGGAAGCGGTCAAAATATCAATATGAACAGAAATTTGGAAGAAGTTGAGTCCAACCCTCATGGAGGACTTTGAGGGGGTTGAAGGCTTCAGTGGAGGAAGTCACCACAGATGTGGTACAAACAGTAAGAGAACCAGAATTAGAAGTGGAGCCTGAAGATATGACTGAGGGACTGCAATCTCATGATCAAACTTTAACAGATGAGGAGTTGCTTCTTATAGATGACAAAGAAAGTGGTTGCTTGAAATGAATCTATTCCTAGTGGAGATGCTGTGACGACTGTTGAAATGACAACAAAGGATTCGGAATATGACAACGACTTAATTGATAAAGCAGCAGCAGGGTTTGAGAGTTTGGACTCCAGTTTTGAAAGAAGTTCTGCTGTGGGTAAAACGCACATCAAACAGCATCACATGCTAGAGAGAAATGGTTCATGAAAGGAGAGTCAATCAACGCAGCAGACTCCATTGTTGTCTTATTTTAAGAAGTTGCCCCAGCCACCCAGCCCTGGGCAACCTGGCTACCCTGGTCAGACAGCAGCCATCCACATTGAGTCACGATTCTACACCAACAACAAGGTGATGACTCCCTGAAAGCTTAGGTGATGGTTAACACTTTTAGCAATAAAGTATTTTTTACATTAGGTATATACATTGGTTTTTTTTCTTAATTTTTATTTATTTTAAGTAGGCTTCATGCCCAACACAGGGTTTTGAGCTCACGACCCTGAGATCAAGAGTTACATGCTCTACCAGCTGAGCCAGGCACCCCCCATACATTGGTTTTTTTAGACATAATGCACATTTAATAGACTGAAGTGTAGTGTAAACATAACTTTTACATTCGTTGGGAAACAAAAATTCATTTGACTGACTGGATTATGCTATTTGCTTTATTGTGGTGGTCTGGAACCAACCTTGCAATAGCTCCAAGGAACGCCTGTGTCTTGTCAGTTTTCAGCCAGGACAAACAGTAATATTTCTGGCAGTATTAAACAAATTCCTTCCTTGGATGTGAGAGGGGTCCCCAAGAGGGTGCAAAGGATATTACCTTCCCAAGATCCGGAGTCACTCCCAAAGGTAGCCAAAAGAAAGGACTGACAACCTGTATGCTCCAGGCAGGCAGAAAGCCAAGCCAAGTTCTTAGGACACAAAACTAGGCAAGAAAGAAGGCAATAGCTATTTCTGGGAGTGAAAGGATTGAAAACCAACAGGTCTGGGTTTGCAAGGGAAGGGACAAGGCGAAATTTTATTTCCCGCCATGTAGGAGACGTGATTTCTTTGGATGGGGATCTAGAATTTATCTGCAAAGGACATTGATAGGAAAGCCTGATGCTGGCAGAGCCTGATTGTAGAGCTCAGCAAACCAAGCCCTATTCCCTGTCCAAGGTGCTTCTACTAACTTCATTTCCTGACTTTTAGCACTTAAATGAATAACCTATATACCATGGGCCTGAAGATCAGGCCGGAGAGCTGTCTGTAAATCTTGTAGGGAAAAGGAAGTCAAAATACACAGACAGGGCTAGATTTTAAGAAGGAGAATTCGGGGCACCTGGGTGGCTCAGTCAGTTAAGTATCTGACTTTGGCTCAGGTCATGATCTTACAGTTTGGGGGTTCAAGACCCACACAAGGCTCTGTGCTGACAGCTCAGAGACTGGAACCTGCTTTGGGATTCTATGTTTCCACCTCTCTGTGTTCAAGCTCTCTCTCTCAAAAATAAATAAACATCTTAAAAAATGAGAGGAATTCACATTGGATTTAATTTTGTTTTAAGTCTAATTTGTGTTCCTTCATTTTGTTAAGGGAGTCCCTAAGACTAGCCATTATAACTTGTGTCCTCTTTTTAATTTGGTCTTTGTATGGGTACCAATAAGATACTTGTTTAGGATAACAGCTCTCTAAAACACTTTTTTTCTTTTAAATATAGCCAGTTCAAAGGCTCCATCGACGAATAGCTCCAACCAATAAGTCTTTTTCTTTTTAATTTTTTTAATGTTTATTTATTTTTGAGAGACAGAGCGTGAGCAGGGGAGGGGCAGAGAGAGAGAGAGAGAGAGAGAGAAACAGAATCTGAAGCACTCTCCAGGCTCTGAGCTGTCAGCACAGAGCCTGACGTGGGGCTCAAACTCACAAGCCGTGAGATCATGACCTGAGCAGACGCTTAACCGACTGAGCCACCCAAGTGCCCCCCAATAAGTCTTTTTATGACTTAACCATGAACTCAAGAGGTATTTCCAAAGGAGAGTATAAAAACTGCATCCCTAACAAGGTCCAAAAATATTCACTCCCAAAGTTAGCCTGAAAATGATCCAGCCGCAGATGGGGGTACGCTCACAATTCTATCCAGCAAAACTAGTGACAACAGAGATTGAGAAAACAAAGGCTCCTTATGGACCAGGACCCCTTATGTCAAATTCCCCTGAAAACTGGCACAGTTGGACAAAGAGAATTCTGCTTACGAGATCCACAGGCTATGGCTATCCACCAGATGCAAACCAGTACATGCACCCTCCAGAGTATTCTCGCTGTTGATAAAGCCAAGTTCTCAAGACATAGAACAGGAGAAAAGGGAAACCTCATCCAGTTTTTCTTATATACACGTTAACAGCTTTAGCTCAGCCTTGGGTCTCTCAGAGCCAAATTAATATGTAAGACGGATGTGCCTCAGGGTTGGGGATTGTGTGGTGGTTTACAGTGTGCCTCATTACACAGAAATTTTCTTAAGGCTGGCAGGTGACCTACGGTCAGCCAAACCTGTTCTGTAACCAGTGTATCGTAACACATGAGTCTTTGAGTTACGTGATGATCATTCTAACAGCGTTTAAGTGCTAGACCCGTGCCCACCAGTTTTGTGGCTTTGGCTTCCAAGATGTCCCTTAGCAACAGTCTTTATCTCATGTGAACAATTACCCACAGCAACGTTTGTCTAAGCGAACACGGGTCTGTTGAGAGCCATGGGCTCACCATTCTGGGAGGCCAGGTCAGACAGCAGGCTTACAGGCCCACGCCTGCATTCTTCCCTGTGGCTTTCTTCCTCCTGACAAATGACACAACAGAGACAAAGGAAAACAGTGACCATCTCTGGGAGGAAAAGGATCAACAAAAAAATCAAGGGTATGCCTATCAAATCTTCACCGGAGTCCCTAAATCCAAGGACCTAGCTGCACACAGATTTTCTCCTGCTTATCTAAATTTAGAAAAGGAGAAAAGGGGGAAAGAAAAGAGTCACCACTGTCTCTTCCACGAGTCTCTGTAGGCAGAGATCTGGGAGACTGAAGTGGTAAGAATTCTTACTGCCTGCTAGTGCTTGTCAGAGGTCCCAGGCCCTCTATGTTGCAGCAGCCTCAAAGCAAGCAGTTTCCAGACGGTGGGTCATCCTGCTGGGCAGGTGCCGACTGCTGGGGAGGAAAAATCTTTCTTGGTAAATTGATACAAGACAGATTAACAGGAGAAAAACAAATTTAGGGGCACCTGGGTGGCTCAGTCACTTAAGTGTCGGACTTCGGCTCAGGTCATGATCTCGCAGTCCATGAGTTCAAGCCCTGCGTCAGGCTCTGTGCTGACAGCTCAGAGCCTGGAGCCTGCTTCCGATTCTGTGTGTGTGTCTCTCTCTGCCCCTGCCCCACTTGTGTGTGCGCACTCTCCCTCAAAAATAAAATAAACATTAAAAAAAAAAGAAAAACAAATTTAATTGCATACATGTGGGGACCCCACAAAGACAATGAGATTCCAAAGATGAGTCAGTCAGTTGAGGCTTATATGCCCTCCGAAGCTAGGGAATAGGATGGGGGTCTGGTGCTTCAAAGGGACAGAGGGTCGTTCACAGGACAACAGGAAGAGTGGATGTTTGGTAATTAGGTGTTTGCCCTGCTCTACAGATAGATTTTTCAGATAAACAGCCACTTTTGGTAACAGCTCTCTTTCTGGGCCGGGACCCAATTCTAACTTCCTTTAGGTAGTTAAGGAAGAAGTGAAAAAAAAAAAAGTTTTTCTTGAATCTGCTGGTCTTGATTGCCTTCAGCTCAAAATAATCCTTGTGCCAAAGTGACTGACATATTTTGGGGTCATGTACTTTGCTCCCTCTCATACGATTCCATTCGTGTGAGGTTCCTGGAATAGTCAAACTCATAGAGTCAGAGTAGAATGGTAGTTACCAAGGGCTGGGGAGGGGAGAATGGGGAGTTATTTTTTAATGGCTACGGAGTTTTAATATGGAATGGTAAAAAAGCTCCGTGGATGGTGATAGTTGCCAAACAGTGTGAATGTACTTAATGCCACTGAATTAAACACTCAGAAAAGGTCAAGATGGCCAACTTCATGTGGCATGTACCCCACTACGATAAAAGTTTTAATTAAAAAATTTAAATCTACAGACTTGAATTACTATACGGTCATTGGAAAAAAAATGAAAGACCTTTAAGAGGCCGTTAAGTGGAAGTAGTTGACTTTTGTTTCCTTTTTTTAAAGATTTTATTTTATTTTACTTTATTTTTTAAGTACACTCTATGCCCAAACTGGGGCTTGAACTCATGACCCCGAGATCAAGAGTGGCCTGCTCCCTGGACTCCGCCAGCCAGGCACCCCTAAAAATGGTTGAAGACAAGAAAAATCAAAGGTTGCCCAAGAAAGGAAATGTAACCATAGTATGCTGCTTGGTTGTGGAGGTAATAGTGCTTATTTATATAGTTTAAATCCTATGAGCAATATTGACTTTTCAACTTTAGTTTTTAATTTTTATTTAATGTGTCATTTATTTTTCAGAGAGAAAGAGAGCATGGGGGGAGGGGAGTGGGCAGAGAGAGAAAGGGACAGAGGATCCGAAGCCAGCTCTGTGTGTTGACAGCAGAGAGCCTGACGTGGGGCTTGAACTCCAAACCTGTGAGATCATGGCTGGAGCCAAAGTCAGACGCTTAACTGACTGAGCCAGCCAGGCGCCCTTAAAAGTAGTTCAATAAGTTCAGTACAAGAAAAATCAAAGGCTGTCCAAGAAAGGAAATATAACCATAGTGTACTGCTTGGTGATGATGTTTATATAGTTCTAACCCTTTGAGCAATATTGACTTTTCAACTTTAAGAGTCAACCTATAGCCGCAGCAAGGAAGAGAATTTTGGTTACAGAACGAAACATAAGCACTCTCTGGTTTGATAGTGTAAAATTAAAATCAGAGATCACAGGAGTAGGCAGGTGGGAGAAAGAGGCCCAGGGAAGAGTAGATGGCAGAATAGCCATATCTGACAGACTTGGAACTTAGATTCCAAGTCTACAGTTCATAGAACTAAACGATCTCACGGTTTGTGGGTTCGAGCTCCTCATCAGGCTCTGCGCTGGTAGTGCAGAACCTGCTTGGAATTCTCTCTCTCCCCACCCCTTCCCCACTTGCGCTCTCTCTCTCTCTCTCTCTCTCTCTTTCTCCCTCTTTCTCCCTCTAAACAAATACATACATACGTACATACATGCCCAAACCTGAGGCCTAGAAGATGTTAGGGCAATGGTTCTCAATCTAGGACATAAAACAGAAGTTGTTTGTATTGTAGCAAGAGCAGTGGGCTGCAGGGATGCCCAAAAAGACCTTCTCCTTCCCTACTGGTTGGCCCTGGTCTGTAGCATACGACAGCGTTGAAACCTCTAGCCCAAGAAGCACTCCGATGGCCAATGGATCCCTGGAAAGGCTGGCTTGGGTCTCACTCCCTCGTCCATATGCTGCCCTGAGTGAGTCCTGGGGCCACATGAGTCATTGGCTTTGGACAAGGAGCTCTCAGCCTGTGCTCAAGCAGCATCTCAACCAACCCCTTATGCCATCTCCACTGCACTTTCTCTATTATTTTCCTGGAATATAGACCGTAGCCCACAGACGAGGGCAAGGAGAAGGAACAGAGACCCAGACAGGCCCCTCCCTCCTCTCTGGTCTTGAGCCTCCCAGTCTGCACACTGGAGGGTGCAGCAGATCTCCTGGAGGGAGGGAGAGAGAGAGCACGCAAGTGGGGAAGGGGTGGAGAGAGAGAGAATTCCAAGCAGGCTCTGCACCACCAGCACAGTGCATTCTCTGCAACAGATCAGCCCCATCAGAGAGGAACTGGGAGCTGATGGATGACCACAGCCACCAGGAGGAAGTGGCCTGGAAGAGTTTTCACTTCTCCAAAGTTATCCCTGCTGGTGGCTCTCACAGTCTGTATGTGACCAAGTGGGGGTGGGAGTGGGGTGGCCAGGAGCGAATCTCAACTTTGTCACTGACCACTGCCACCATGTCATCCTGACAGGTCATTTCTATTTTCTGACCCTCCGTGTCCATCCTCAAGTGGGGGAAAAAATAAGCAACTGTTACAGTTGTCAGGAGGACTAACTACGATCCTGCAGTGGGTTTTCCAAATCCTAGGAATTGCTATGCCACCTGCGTGGTTTGCCATGCTCTATTATTACTTACCTAATAATTCCCCCTACGTGGTTTGCCATTTAAACATGTCCCGAAGAGGGGCGCCTGGGCGGCTTAGTCAGTTAAGCATCCGACTTTTAATTTTGGCTCAGGTCATGATCTCATGGTTCGTGGGTTCGAGCCCCGTGTCGGACTCCAAGCTGCTTGGGATCCTATCTCTCCCTCTCTCTCTGTCCTTACTCCACTCATGTTCTCTCTCTCTCTCTCTCTCAAAATAAATAAATAAACTTTAAAAAATTAAAGTGTTCATGTGAGAATTTAAATAAAAACTTGAAACAAATAATAATAAAAAACAAAATGTTCATGTGTGTACCACATGAATGGTGGGGTGACGGATGCAGAGAGATCATTCCTTCCTCTTTGCTTATGCACCACCACCTGTCCCCACCCCTGCCTCCGCAGGCTCTGATTTAACATCCATGGCTTTGTTTGTACGGAAATAAAAGAGGCTCCAAATTTCTGTAATGGTAGGTATTTTAACACATTCAGTATGTCCTTGCAGAGACTCAAGTGGCCTGAGTCACGGCCAGGTCTCACCTGCCTTTGTTTACACAGCTAAGCAAGGTCAGGGCCAATTCCTTTTAGCTCCTGCCATATAAAAAAGAAAAAGACTGAAGCAGGGTAGCAAAATTTCTGTATAGCATAAAGGTTTTAAGTTTAGACTAGAAGAGACACTTGCTGTATAAAAGAATTCATGATCCAGGAGGTCCTGTGTGATTTTTACTCTATCTCGGGTGGTTTTTTTTTAACAAGATAACATGTTCCAGGTTTAAAGGAGTTCTAACAGGATACAAAATGGTCATTACATAGAGATGTCCATCACCGCAAAACATTGGAAATAACCTAATAATAAATCGACATGGAAGGGATTAAAGAAACAATGATTCATTCGTTCAAAGGAAAATTGCAGCCATTAAAATAATGACAATTATGTGTCAACATATAATGAGCTTTGAAGTTACGCTGAATCAAGAAAGATGATAAAATAGTCCTCAAATTGGGAATCTATGTTGAAAAAGCATGTACACAAAAAGAACAAAAAGCCATGAACACTTACAGTGTGGTAGGCCTTCTGCTGAGTCTTGAGGATACACAAACGAATGAAATGTGGTCCTAATACGGCTTTCTGCTATGTACCTGCACCCACTGATGTGCAGTTAAATATTTAGCAGCCAGCTACCGGTTGGGGGTAGAGAGAAACATTTTGTACTTTTGCCAGTTTCTGTGATGTAAGCATTTCTGCCATGGCCCATTTCAAGCTACCAATGGACTTTCATTGACCAGGGATTTGGGAAGAGAGGTATACAAGTGGGTCTTACGAGTCAGTGCCCCCTGGCTCCAGCATATCCCTGGAGATTTCCACCATCTAATGTCTAACAGTTGGGAGGCGGTTCTTCAAGCAACAATAATTTATTCATAGAGTGGAATGCAATTCAGTCATGAGAACATCATACTTCAGAATAATTAGTCATTTGAAAAAGTTCAGAGTTCATTTTCAAGTTAAAAAAAAAAAGGAGGTGTGAGTGAGATCAGTGAAAATGGCAATGTAAGGACTCAAAAAATTGTTTCCTCCCTAAAATCAACCAGAAAACTGAAAAAATGATCAAAATCAACTTTTTGAGGCCTGTGGAAATTAGCCAAAGGCTTGAAACAACCTGAAGAACACTTAATCAAGAGTAAATATGAGTGTCAGTACAAACAGTGTTTTATGACATTTTCCCTTGCCCTAGACCCATCCCTTGTTGTCCAGGTCCACGTAACCTTCAAAAATAACAACCTGCAGGCCTGGTCTGGTGTGGCAGCTACCAGAGGAAGAAGAATGGAGCTAGAAACTCTTTAAAGATGCATTCCTGAGGGGCGCCTGGGTGGCTCAGTCGGTTGAGCGTCCAACTTTGGCTCAGGTCATGATCTCACGGCTTGTTGAGTTCAAGCCCCACTTTGGGCTCTGTGCTGACAGCTCAGAGCCTGGAGCCTGCTTTGGATTCTGTGTCTCCCTTTTTCTCTGCCCTTCTCCCATTCATGCTCTATCTCTCTCTCTCTCTCTCTCTCTCTCTCTCTCTCTTTCTCTTTCTCTCATCAATAAACATTTAAAAACATTTTTTAATTGTTTAAAAGAAAATGTTCTGGAATAAGTGGTAGTGTTTCCACAACCTTGTGACTATGTCAGAAATCACTGAATTGTACACTCTAAAATTGGTGAAAGGTCAATTTTGTGGTATATGAATTATATCTCAAGTACACAAAACACCAGTAGGTTACAGAATAATGTTTTGTATAAGCTTTTGTATAAGCAGTAAGTAGGCAGCCCCTTACATGGCCCCCAGGGATTCTCATCTGGCCTTTTGGTATAGGCCAGATTTAGTGACTGGCTCGTAACAACACAGCTGAAGTGGTGGAACGTTGCTTTTGATACTACTTTGTAAAAAGATTGTGCCTTCCATACTGGAGACTCTCCATTTCTCTGTTTCTCCCTTCTCTCCTCGTTCCGGAGAAGCCAGCTGCCATATCATGAGCAGCTCTATGGAGATCCCATGTGGTGAGGAACTAATGTCCGCAGACAACAGGGCAGACAGAAGGCCTGCCAAAAGCCAGCAAGTCAGCTTCAAAGTGGATCCTTCTAAGGGGCGCCTGGGTGGCTCAGTCAGTTGAGCATCTGACTTCGGCTCAGGTCCTGATCTCTCAGTCCATGAATTCGAGCCCTGCGTCGGGCTCTGTGCTGACAGCTCAGAGCCTGGAGCCTGCTTCTGATTCTGTGTGTGTGTCTCTCTCTGTCCCTCCCCTGCTCGTGCTCTCTCTCTCTCTCTCTCTCTCTCTGTCAAAAGTAAAAATGAACATTAAAAAAAAATTAACAAAGTGGATCCTCCCAGCCCCAGTCAAGCCTTGAGATGAGGATAGTTTCAACCACCCCCTTGATTGCAGCCTTTTGAGAGAATCTGAGCCAGATGCACCCAACTAAGTTGCTCCTGAATTCTTGACCCACAGAGACTGTGAGATAATAAAGTGTTGATTTTTAGCTGCTGAGTTTTGGGGTAGTTTTGATATTTTCTAAAGTTAACGAATACGGTATGTTATGTTGTTACGTCAAACATGCACAAAAAACCAGTAATGATGTATGCCACGTATTATTTTGCTGGTTATCTCTAGGTAGTGTGATTGTTGATGCCCTATTTTCCTATTCACGGATTCCTGATCTTTCTAAACTGTTCAATAATGAATATATTGTTTGCATAATGAGGGAGAATAGGAAAGTGATAGCTACTTTTTTTTTTTATCATTTATTTATTTTTGAAAGAATAGGGGGAAAGGCAGAAAGAGGGAGACAGAATCCGAAGCAGACTCCGCACTGTCAGTCCAAAGCCCGATGCGGGGCTCAAACTCATGAACCGTGAGATCATGACCTGAGCCAAAGTCAGACACTTAACCGACTGAGCCACCCAGGAGCCCCAGTGACAGCTACTTTTAAGTATGCTTAGGGACTATTTGGTAACATATAAAATGGATTTGATACAATATTAGGTAAAATAAGCAATATAAAAATCGTATGTGTAATATATCACTATTATTACATAAAAACTCCTTCTGTATTTGGATAAGGTCTGGAAAGGAAAGCTCAAAACAGTTAATTCTGCTGGCTCAGTTAGGAGATCATGCAACTCTTGATCTCAGGAGTTGTGAGTTCCAGCCCCATGCTGGGGGTGGAGCTTACTAAAACAAACAAACAAACAAAAAACCACCACCAACAACAGTTAATTCTTCAGAATCTCCCTTTGAATTTCAAATTCATTGTTATCATGGTGTTTAATTATTGAGTTCCACTTGGCTAGAACGTTGAGAATGAAGAAAGATCACCTTGGCAGACCTTGGAGAAAGGCAGAGTGGAGGCTAGGCCCTGGGAGGAGAGTGGAATGGTAGGTCTGTATGGGGTGTAGAGATCAGAGGTTGGAGTAGAAAGAAGGATGAACCCAAGAGAGGATTAGGAGGCCATAGGGGTAGACCCTGGTGCCTGGTTAATAAGGAGGCAGAGAGAGATGACCAGAATAACTATCCCACACTTGACATAGTCTCTAAAGACCCCCGAGAAGGGAATTGATCTACTCTCTCACAGTGTCAATGTTACTAAGAGGTTATTTGAAAGCTGTACATAATTGTTTGTGTTCTATTCGCCTTGCTTTCCCCCAAGAATGGATTAGAGACCTGGCCCTTTCAGGGTGTTCACCAATACACACAATGGGTAAACAGTGTGATAGTGGTCGTTAGTATTCAAATTCTCCTCCTTTCAGGAACTTAGTAAGATCTTGCTTCCCTGCCTAATTGAAGCTAGTTAGGGCATGACAGGCTTTGTCTCAGAAAACAGAAATGGAGGCAACAGGTTTCACATGTGAGTGGGGGCCAGGGCATAATTTCCATAGCCACACCCCCATGACACAGCACGTGCTATGCCAGTAAGGGGAGGCCTGCTCCATCAGCCCAGGTTCCTAAATGAGGACAAGTTGGGGCAAGACATACCATTAAAAAACACACAGAATCTACGGTGGTGGATACACAAATCTAGACAGGAGATCAAATTACATAGAATTTAGTACACACACACACACACACACACACACACAAATGAGTACAAGTAAAAGTGAGGAACATTGAGTAAGATTGATGTCAGTAGGGGCGCCTGGGTGGCTCAGTCGGTTAAGCATCCGACCTCAGCTCAGGTCATCATCTCGTGGTTTGTGAGTTTGAGCCCCGCGTCCGGATCTGTGCTGACAGATCAGAGCCTGGAGCCTCCTTCGGATTCTGTGTCTCCCTCTCTCTCTGCCCGTCCCCTGCTCATGCTCTGTGTCTCTCTGTCTCTCAATAATAAATGTTAAAAAAAAGAAAGATCGATGTCAGTATCCTCACAGTGAGGCACTATATAACTCTGCAAAATGTCACCACTGGGGGAAACAGAAAAGTATACGAACCATCCCCGGATTATTTCTCACAACTGCGTGTGAATCTACAGTTGGCAACAGATGATAAAATTATTCTTTTTTCAGTATTTTCCAATCTTTCTGATTACCCAAAGTAGAAATTATAAATATGACAGCAATGTACCTTGTACACTTCTCTGACACTTGCAAATACCCCTTTTGAACAAAGAAAGAGCGAGGTTCATTCTTAAAATCTTCACCAGACAATATCTATCTATAATTCAATAATGCTTAAGCATGCTTATTTTGGCAGTTATCTTTATATGTTAAGAGAGACTCATTATCCCCTTATAATGGTGATACAAAGTTTTCCTTTAAAAAAATCAATTAAAAGACAATTTAAATCAACTCCCTTTCTGTAAAAAGCAGTATTGGGGTGCCTGCGTGGCTAAGTCAGTTAAGCATCCGACTCTTTTTTTTTTTTAAGTTTATTTATTTTGAGAGAGACGGAGACAGAACAATATGGGGAGGGGCAGAGAGAGAGAGAGGGAGGGAGAGAATCCCAAGCAGGCTCCGTGCCGTCAGCACGGAGCCCCGGTTGGGGCTCCAGCTCATGAACCGCGAGATCATGACCTGAGCCGAGACCAAGAGTCGGACGCTTAACCGACTAAGCCACCCAGGTGCCCCTGACGTGAAATGTTTTTTGAAGTGTAACATGTACAGAAGCAAGTATTCGAGTCCTAACTTTGTAACTTGGCAAAATTCTCCTCAAATGGATCTACGAATGCCATGTAATTCCAGTCAACATTTATGGCAGAATTTTTTGTGTGGAAATTGACAAGTTGATTCTAAAATGTATATGGAGGGGCGCCTGGGTGGCGCAGTCGGTTAAGCGTCCGACTTCAGCCAGGTCACGATCTCGCGGTCCGTGAGTTCGAGCCCCGCGTCAGGCTCTGGGCTGATGGCTCAGAGCCTGGAGCCTGTTTCCAATTCTGTGTCTCCCTCTCTCTCTGCCCCTCCCCCGTTCATGCTCTGTCTCTCTCTGTCCCCAAAATAAATAAACGTTGAAAAAAAAAAATTTTTTTTTAAAAAAATAAAATGTATATGGAGATCCAAGGGGCCAGCAAGAGCCAAGACAATTCAGAAGAGGAAGAACAAGGGTGGTGGACTTACGCTACCAGATACCACATACTTACTCACGTAAGTATAATAATTAATACAATGTAGTATTGGCATGAAGATAGGCAAACAGCTCAGTGGAATGGGACAGAGTCTAGAAATAGACCCATAAATATGCAGTCATCTGATTTATGAGAAAGGTGATACTCCAGAGCAGTGGGGAGAAGATGGTCTTTTTAGGAGATGATACAGGGCCGTGGCTGCTTCTCTGGCTATGCTCACTGATCCTTGACCTCTTCCGTGGGGTCTGCATTTCTAACAGGGTATGTGTGAGTTATGCACAGAACCCTGTGGGGTCTTCCCATAGATCAAAATCATAATGAGGGAGATCTGACTCAGCTCTGCTGAGGATAAACCCCCAATCCGCTTAAGGTTCCCCCCTTCCCTCACCAGCCCTTCTGGGTGAGAAGGCAAAACAGGGATGTGGTCTCCAGCCTCCACTTTGGGCCCAATGATCTTTACCTCCTGGTGTTCATTTCCTGCTGTAGTTTCCTCTTACACAGAATCAGAGCTGAACTGTATGGTGAGTAGAATTCTGTACAGGTGACAGTGTATGACTTCTGAGGCTTAGTAGTATCAGACATTACAGCTTCTATCTTGGTCCTTTGGGTTGTTTTCTCAGGGGGGAGTCAGCTTCCGTGTCATAAGGACAAACAGTCCCTTGGAGTGGCCCATATGGAAAGAAACCAATTTGTCAGCACCAGTTTGCCGGCCATGTGTGTGAGCCACCTTGGAAGTAGATTCTCCAGCCCCAGGTAAGTCCTTCAGATGATGGTAGCTTCTAGCTGAGGTCCCAGACATCATGGAATAGAGATAGGTCATGTGTACTGTGCTCCATCTGAACTCCTGGTCCACGGAAATCATGACATGATAAATGACTGTTGGTTCATGGCTCAAAGTTTTAGGGTATTTTGTTTTGCAGCAATAGGTAGCTGATACAGTGGCTCAAGCCTGATGCCCTTCTGGCCCAAACCCTTGATGCTGGTAAACTCCTGCCCATTAGCCTCACCCCAGAGGGTTTGTTGGCAGCTCCCCGGCAGCCTCCTCTTGTCCTCATGTCCCCGTCCTTTCTCTGTCCAGGGAGGCAGAGGGCAGGATCAACACACCTGCTGCCTAAGTGGAGGTTCCACTGGGAAACCAGATGCACATCAATCTTGCTCGTAGCCCCCCACCCCAGCTTTAAGAGTAAGTCTCATAGAATCCCCTCACCTTGGCGATGGTGGGGAAGGGAAAAAAAAAAACCAGGAGTCCCCAGTGGACCCTGAGCCTACGTGGATTCCCTGTCTCACCTCTTCCCATACTTTTGCTCATGGAGGGGCGGGCGAGGAGGGTGACTGTGGTAGGGCCAGTCCTGCCACTTCTCTGTATACTCCCAGGGCAGTGCCTGTTCTTGCCCCAGTCTTAGTAGACATCCTTAATCATCCTTAAATACGAGGTCCTCAACACTGTCCTCAACCTTGCATCTACTTCAATCGTCAATACCAGGAAAACAGGAAAAGGCCCCTGGCAACATCTAGGTCAAAGGTGTTCACATCCTATCATGACCTACTCTTTCTTCTTAGGTTTCCTTGCAGCTCTTGCTTTCTTTCCTCTAACGCTGTTTCCTAGGAACACTGAACCATCATCAATTTCTGGAATAAGTTATGACAGGGGGCGCCTGGGTGGCTCAGTCAGTTAAGCGTCTGAGTTCGGCTCAGGTCATGATCTCACGGCTCATGAGTTCGAGCCCTGCGTTGGGCTTTGTGCTGACAGCTCGGAGCCCGGAACTTGCTTTGGATTCTGTGTCTCCCTCTCTCTCTGCCCCTCCCCTGCTCAACTCTGTCTCTCTCTCAAAAATAAACAAACATTTAAAAAGTTAAACAAAATAAGTTATGACATGCTCTCTCTTTTCTCCAAACCTTTGCACACAGTCATTCCTCTGTTGGCAGTAACCTCCTTCTTCCTTTGCCCAGCAGATTCTTTCTTACCCTTCATGAGTCACCTCATCACTACCTTCTCTGGGAAGCCCGCCCATGACTCCTCTGTCTCTCAGGCTACATCAGGTGCCTCTCCTGGGCCACCCTCACCC
This sequence comes from Prionailurus bengalensis, assembly GCF_016509475.1. NCBI lineage: Eukaryota > Metazoa > Chordata > Mammalia > Carnivora > Felidae > Prionailurus > Prionailurus bengalensis. The sequence continues at coordinate 57,180,390 of NC_057348.1, read as the reverse complement.
CTTTGTTTCCTGTATGTAGCATGTATCATGCTGTATATGTGTCAGAGGCAGAAAGCTGTCCACCAAAGTTTCTTCTCCCACTTCCATGGCAAACAGCTGTTGCCAGAAGGCAGCTGCCTAACCCTGTCCTTCATTTCCCACCTCCTCTTGCAACTAGAGATGATATGGAGAAAACGATACCATGCAACAAGGCCATAGGATAAAGAATTACTGAGAAGTGCATTAGACAGGGTGATCCAGGGGGGTCACCTATAGTGTCATTTGAGTTAAGACTCAAATGGTAGGAAGGATCCAGCTGTGTAAAGATCTTCAGAATGGAGGAGAGGGGAAATAGTTGAGACAGAGGACCTAAGAAGGCAATGGTGGTAACAACTGTGATGTATTTGAGAACAGGAAGAAGACCAGTGTGGCAGGAGTGGACTGATCAAGGGAGAAAGGGAGACTAGCTGGGGGCACGGTCCTTCGCCAACCCCACTTCCCTACTGTATTTTTCTCCATCACATATCGCCATCTAGCATGCTGCATATTTCACTTATTATGGTTTATTATGGTTTATTTTCACTTATGGTTTATTTTCTGTGTCTGCCTCGTGTAAGTTCCACGAGGGCAAGGGTTTTGTCTGATTTGTTCACTGCTCTCTCTCCGGGGCTTAGAATAATGCCTGCCACACAGTAAGTGCTCAAACTAGGTTTGTTGCATGAATAAACGCACGAAAGATAGACAAAGGCCAAATGATGTAGGGCCTTGAAGACCATGGTATAGGGGCATCCCGGGCAAAGGGGACCAGAGGCACACACAGGGATGGGCATGTGTTGCTAAAGGCAGGACGAAGCACCCATAGCATTGCCGGGATGATGGCTTCAGAGGCTAGAGGGGGGCTTCGATCCACGCTCTAGAAAGAATGCCTGGGTGGCAGCAGGACTCCCTGGTCCGCGTGGTGCTTATTAATCTGAAGTGCAAAGTCTGGAACAAATACAGTGGTCCACCTTGGCAGTGGTCCCCAGGGCAGACATCACCCATATGAGAGAACACAGAAGGATCCCACGGCCCTTTAGCAGCCCTTTCTCCTAGCCTCATTAACTCAGTGTGGCAGGGGCCAGCTCTGGGACTCAACCTCCTGTCTTCTGGGGTGACTGCAGTGACCTACTACTGGCTGTGGGGTTGTTGCCACTTTGCCCTTCCTAAGGTCTTTGGACCTTCTCATCCATCCTAAGCTATCAGTGGGGTGGAAACTCCTATCCTCATTCCACAGAAGAGGAAACAGGCCGAGTTTTCATCAGGACTCTCGGATGTAAGTGACAGAAATCTAACTTGAACTGCCTTATGTGCAAGGCTTGGCTCCTAGCACATAGCACCTGAGAGCAAGCCTGACATGCTGCTGCTTTATTGTTGAGTTCAATACCTGGGCAGCAAGAGTGAAAGAAAAAGCAAAGTGAGGAAAGGAGAGGGGAGAAGGGAAAACAAACAGAAGGTGATGTGTTATCATACTGGTCACAGCCTCAGCAGGCACAGCTGGTTGCTGGGTCTCATACAGGCTGCCAGATTAATATAGGACACCCATGTAAATTTGAATTCCAGATGAATACGAATAATGTTTTAGGCCAAATTAAAAAAAAAAATTAACATTTATTTATTTTTTTCTTCCACGTTTTTTTAAATTTTTTTTAATTTATTTTTGGGACAGAGAGAGACAGAGCATGAACGGGGGAGGGGCAGAGAGAGAGGGAGACACAGAATCGAAAACAGGCTCCAGGCTCCGAGCCATCAGCCCAGAGCCTGACGCGGGGCTCGAACTCACGGACCGCGAGATCGTGACCTGGCTGAAGTCGGACGCTTAACTGACTGCGCCACCCAGGCGCCCCAACATTTATTTATTTTTGAGAGACAGAGAGAGAGAGACAGAGCACGAGCTGGGGAGGGGCAGAGAGGAAGAGGGAGACCCAGAATCCGAAGCAGGCTCCAGACTCGGAGCTGTCAGCACAGAGCCTGACATGGGGCTTGAACCCATGAACTATGAGATCCTGACCTGAGCTGAACTTGGACGCTTAACCGACTGAGCCACCCAGGCGGCCCTAAGCCAAGTCTTTTTATTTGCTAATTCTGACAACTTTAGTCCCATGAGATATCTCTAGACAGGCATTTGGAACCATCCACTGGGGAAAGATAAAAGCAAAACTTTACCCCTCAGTCCCCAAATCCTGACTCCCGTTGATCAGAGTTTATCCAGGGAGATGTTCACCCCCCTTCATTTCTGGGCTGTATTTCCTGCCTCTTCTGAGCAGTCCGTAGAAGAGTCACCAAAGCCTGTGTAAGTCCACTTGGGCGGGACTTGGGACCTGAAGCCGCTGTAGCTCCTGCTTGAGGCTGGCCCCTGGGAATGGCTGTGACTTTCCCTTAAACAAGTGGTGAAGGCTGGAGGGTGGAGTGGAGATGGGGTTGGGGAAATGGGGGAGGGAGGAGGCAGGTGGATTCAGGCATCACTGGATACAAGTGCCCAGATTTTAACCCTAAGACATGTCCCTCACCATCTCTTTGTTTTCCTCTGTTTTTATTTTTTACGTAAAACTCAGCGTGGGGCTTGAACACATGACCCTGAGATTGAGAGTTGCATGCTCTACCACCTGAGCCAGTCAGGCACCCCTGTTTTCTTCTGTTATTTAATAAGTAAAGACTCCCAGGCGGTCTGCCCTCAAGGTGACAAGAAATCCCCTAGCAATTCTAGACATGTCTTACTCTTTATCCACAGGGAAAATGTCTTCTCTCTTCCAAAAATCTGCCTTCCTCCACCCCAAAAAAGAACTGGACTTGAGCGGTTTTTAAAAAAATTTTTTTAACGTTCATTCCATTTTGAGAGACAGAGAGAGACAGAGAGAAAGCCGGGGAGGAGCAGAGAGACAGGGAGACAGAGAACCTGAAGCAGGTTCCAGGCTCTCAACACAGAGCCCTACGTGGGGCTCGAACTCACAAACTGTGAGATCAGGACCTGAGCCGAAGTCAGCCACTTAACCAACTGCAACACCCAGGAACCCCTGGACTTGAGAGTTATTAGCCTTGATTTCCCTGGAGCTGGTCGAGTGCCCATTCCTAACAGGGTTACTGTGGGCAGAGGGCTACAGTGCAGCCTTGTGAGCAGGAAAGCTCTGGAAAGCAGTCTGTGGCTAGTGTTATGGGAAGAGGAAGAAGACCTTGTGTAATGTGAGGTTGTCTTTTTGTAGGTACACCCCTGACCACATACACACACACACAACACTGGGACCTCTTGGAGCACCGGGACCGTGGCTGGTACATCTCTCTGTTCCTAGGGTTGTCCTGCAAGCTGAGGACTGATTTGTTTTGGATGAACAAGTGAATGGATCTTTGTTTCCTTCACTACATTTAGCAGGAAGATGCCTGAAGCCACCACCCCAGATTTTTCTCACCCAGCAACTGATATATAACTTCATTCATTCTCCTACTGATAGAGTACTTGATAAATCACTTTCACATCTGATTCCCACAATAACTCAGAGTTGGTGTTATCAATTCCATGTATTTATTTATTTTTAATGTTTATTTTATTTTTGAGAGAGAGAGAGAGAGAGATTGAGTGGAGGAGGGGCAGAGAGAGAGGGAGACACAGAATCCGAAGCAGGCTCCAGGCTCTGAGCTGTCAGCACAGAGCCCAACGCGGAGCTCAAACTCATGGACCGTGAGATCATGAACTGAGCCGAAGTTAGCACTTAGCCAACTGACCCACTCAGGCGCCCCACTACCATTTTTGAATGAGGAAATTGAGGCCCACATTGCTCAAGTGAGTTTCTCAAAGGCACAGGGGCTTAGACTGGGGAAGTACCAAAAAGGGAAGATTAGAGCAGGCATGGAGGAACAGCCAGCAAGTGACTCCTGGGTTAGTAGGAACTGCCAAGGAAGGAACCCTTGAGCAAAACTTGGCTCTGTTTCTTTTTTTTTAATTTGTTTCATTTCTATTTATTTTAGAGAGAGAGAGAGAGAGCACGCAAGCAGGGGAAAGGGGCAGAGGGAGAGAGAGAGAGCGAGAGTGAGAGTGAGAGCGAGAGAGAGAGAGAGAGAGAGAGGGAATCTCAAGCAGGCTCAGAGCAGAGTCCGTCATGGGGCTCAATCCCACAACCCTGGGATCATGACCTGAGCTGAAATTGAGAGTCAGATGCTCAACCGACTGAGTCACCCAAGTGCCCCTGAAACTTGCCATGTTTAAATAGCAAACTCCATGGGGTGCATGGGTGGGTCGGTCGGTTGAGCATCCGACTTCGGCTCAGGTCATGATCTCGCAATCTGTGAGTTCGAGCTCCGCATCGGGCTCTGTGCTGACAGCTGGGAGCCTGGAGCCTGCTTCTGATTCTGTGTCTCCCTCTCTCTTTGCCCCTCCCCTGCTCATGCTCTGTCTCTCTCTGTCTCAAAATAAATAAATGTAAAAAAAAAAAAAAAAGGAGTTGGATCCTTAACTGACTGAGACACCCAGGTGCCCCCGTCCCCACCCAAATTCAAAAGGAAGGGAAGTAGACTCCACATCTCGAAGTAGGAGCAAAGAATTTACCACTGCCTTTAATCTACAACAGACCACCTTCTAGACACAAATTATTTCTATTACTTCCATGTGCAAAAGATATTTACTTCCTCCCAAGGACCCTTGAAGTCTCATCCCAAAATATCATTGGCTCATAATGCATCTTATCATATAAATCAGGTCCAGGTACAGATCAGGTACAGATGATTCCTCAAGAACAGCTTCTTGAGTACTATTCCTCTTGATCTGAAGACGTGCAAGCTACGGACGGGTTTTCTGCTTTCCAGATACCCAGCAAGTAGAGTTGACCAGGCTTGAGCTCACCAGATCTCAAGCAGACACTTCTGTTCCAACAAAGGGGGAAAACGGGAGTGACGTGGCTACCCTGGGTCATAGCAATTCTGAAATCCAGTTAGGTATGCGCTGCCAGCTCTTAGATTCTGGTCCAATACTGCTTTCTGGGACCGATTCTCTGCAGCTCTTGACTCTACCCTCTGGTGAGTTTCTTCTGAGTCATCCTTTCTATTCCATAAGAAATAGCCCGTGTTTACATCTGAATAGCCTCCTCAGTCAGCTTCTTAGAAGGCAGGGGCTCACAGGTTTCTCCTTTTGTGCTCTGCCTTTCCCTGTGTTCTGTAATTGCTTATCTTCAATCCTAGCATTTTGTAAGGCTGCAGGATGGGGCGCAGTTTCCATAATTCTTGGCCTTTGAGACTATTTCCAATTTCTATTCCTCTGCGAAAGGTACTCCTTGAGCACCGACTGTGTCCTAGCACTATGCTAGGGATCAGGGACATAGCTATGAATGAAACAGACAAAAATGCCTGCTCTTATGGAGATGCCATTCTAGTGGAGAGATGGGCAATAAGCAAGTAAGCAATATAAGCAAACAAACAAAGCGAGCAGGGAAATAGCAAGTCGTATTTTGTGTCGGTAGGAAGGAGAACTTCTATTTTAAATAGGAAAGGCCATTCTCACTGAGGAGATGACATTGAAGTCAAGACCTGAGAAAAGTGAGAGTGGCCGTACAGGTATCTGAGGGAAGAGTCTTTCAGACAGAACAAAATACAACTGCAAAGACCTGAGTTAGATGTGTGCCTTCTCTTTTCTTAAACTAATGTAGTTTGAGCAGACCTATCTGAGGCCAGAGAGGTATTTGGGGATCAGATGGAGTAGGACCTTTTGCTTGTAAAGCTTTTAGTTTTAGTCTGATTTATGGGAAGAGTTTGACCAGGAGAATGACATGGTTTGACATTTTTCTAGAATTACTCTGGCTGCTGTGTTAAGAATTGACAAGGAGTGAGGTGGGAGCAGGAAAGCACGATTTTTTACTGCAATCCGGGGGAGAAGTGATGGAGGTGCAGAACAGGTGGTAATGGCAGAGATAGTAAGTGCTCATGCTCTGAATATCTTTTGAAGGCTGTGAATGAGGGGTACAAGAGAGAGGGGAGTTTAATTCATTTTCCAGGACTGCTGTAAACAAATCACCACCAGCTTGGTGGCTTAAAACAACAGAAATATATTCTCTCAAATACATCTCAAATAGAAAATTCAAAATCAAAGCCTCCACCCCCCACCCTACCCCTCCACCTTTTTTGTCTCTTTCAGCTTCTGGTGGCTGTCAGCATTCGTTGGCTTGTGGCTACTCACTCTGACCCCATCTTCATATGGACTTCTTTTCTCTGTGTGTTTGTACCCCGTGTGTATCTTCTAAGGACACTTGTCATTGGATGTAGGACCCACCTGGATAATCCAGGATGCTTTCATCTCAAGATCTTTAATTACATCTGCAAATACCCTTTTTCCAAATCAGGTCACATCCACAGGTTCCACGGTATAGGCTTACCTTGGCCGGTGACTATTCAGTCCACTACAGCAGACAAGAATGATTCCAACATTTTTTGGACCGAGCAACTGAAAGAATGAAGCTTTCATGAACCAAGGCAGGAAAGGACTATGAGAAGAGCATGTTGTCGAAGATGTTGATCTGAGTTCTGAGTTGATCTTAATGTGCTCAGATGGGGCAGGTGCTTGGTAGGGTGTCCCACCCTCCTAAGCTCAGAGAGTCTTGAGCTGTTGTCACCAGCTGGGCCCCAAAGCCTGACCTTTACTGCCTACCTGTTTATTGTACTCCCTGACCTTTCTCTCACCTTTTTCCTTAAGCTCTTCTTTCCAGCTTATCTCTTAACTCAGGCAAAAGACCTGAGGGACATAACATCCCAGATGGAAACAGAAATACCTCTCAAGCAATAACAACTGCCTAGACCACCCAGACCAGTTTGAACTTAACCCCCCACTCATGCCTGTGCAGATGGACCATGGAGAGATCCGTGGAGTGACTGACAGTTACAATTACCTCATTATAATAGTAAAATCTCTGCCCAGGGAGGAGCATACGCCTCATATACATAACATACGATGTATGTATAGGCATGTTTCCTTAAGGTGCCTGCGCCTCCTTTTGCCCCCCTCTACATAGGATGACAAGGCTTCCATCTAAATATTCATCCTAACCCTATAAGTAAAAGGAACCTATTCACCCTCGCTCAGAAAGTCATGGCTTCGGAAGTTATTCCTCAGCAATCTCCTTATTTGCTGCAAATAAAGTTTACTTTGTGTGACAGCTCCACCTGGCATGTCTGTGACTCACTAAGAAGTGACCTCATGTTAGTTGGATTACACTGTTTTTCCGTTTTCTTGGACCCTTTCTTCTGCCAGAAAAAAAAAGTTCTGGTAGTGTCTAATTTACCTCCATGTCTTTATCACTCTGTAACACAATTGGTGCAGTCATTTTGCCGTCTACTCGATTATGCACATTGACATCAGACATCCCTTGATTCACATCCCACTCTACCAATTACTGCGTGGAGCCATGCCGAGTGACCTGTAGTGGGTCTCTGTTGCCTATTTGCAAAATGGTGAACATAATCTTTCCCTAAAGTGGTTAAAATGGAGATGATCCAAAGGTATATAGTACAGGGTCACGGGAGATACTCAATATATGCGGGTGCCCTTCCTCAACCCATTGTGAGTTTGTCAAAAAACCACTCTCTTGTGTCTTAACACTCAGATTTCTCCCTAAGAAAGCCTGTTCCTACAGCATGCTTTGTGAATCCTGAAGAACTCAGGGCACACAGTAGGACTCTTTAGTTGTGATCAGGGCCTTCTGCAGAAGGACACTAATGGAAGAGCCAGTTTATTCACGTCCTCTCTTCCCTGGCATTCATTATTCCAGGGTAACAAGGAATGGCTGAGACATCCGTTTGCGGGTTCAACATGGCGCCGTCCTGCTCATTGTACGAGCCTCAAAGATGGCGACAACCACTAAGGGGCAGACATGTTTGTGCCACATGATCAAGGTTCAGCCCAGAGGCGGCCGGAACGTGACGGAAGATTGAGGCGGGGCTCCTCCCCCGCACTCTTGGCGTCGAGCGTCTCGTGACAGGTACTTCCGCTCGGGGCGGCGGCGGTGGCGGAAGTGGGAGCGGAGCCGGAGTCTTGGCCATAAAGCCTGAGGCGGCGGCAGCGGCGGCGTTGAAAGCTTGGGGAGTGCCGAGGAGTCCTCTGGAACCGGAACTTGGACTTCTCTGCCTCTGTCCTCCCTTGCATCTCCTCCTCGGTGGGAGCCCTAGCTACGCGCCCGGCCCGGAGCCCCCAGCGGAGCGGCCGCGGTAAGCATTGGGCCCAGCCCGGCCGGTGGCCTGGTCCCATCCCCCTCCTCAGCTCCTCGGTCGCCTGGGCCTCGCGTCGTCCGTGTCTTGGGCAGGCTCTGGACCCGGCGCAGGCCTCGCGGGGAAACTCCGCGTCGCCCAGGGCCCAAGCGCAGGCCCGGACCGCGCCCGGCCGGGGGGGAGGTCAGAGGTCGCCGGGTGTGACCTCTGGCCGGGTTGCGGACCCCGGGCCGGCTGTCCCGGACGCCTTGTTTATTGGTGGCGTCAAGACCCGCGACCCGGGAGGGTCTCCTGATTCGGGTGGCCTCTGGGCACTGGGGGCCCTGCGCCGCGGCGGGACGCGCTGTTGGGCTGGGGCTCTGGGAGTAGCTAGCCGGAGTGTGTCGGAGCCGACCCCGCCCGCTGACTTGTCCGGGGGACGCTGGCCCGGGACCCGCCGACCGCGCGGGCCTTGTTAACAGGCGCCCAAGGCTGAGCCACGTTCCTGTCTGTCTGTTCAGTTGAACAGCCCGACCCTGCTAATGAGAGAGGTTCCCTGACAGCAACTGAGTCAAGGCAGTGAGTCAGATCACGTGCACTGGGCTCTCCCCGAGCACTTGTATACATGTGAGACGCCTCTGGCTCTGGGAGACAGGGAGCTTTTTGTCCTAAGTATGTTGTAAATCCTGAGAGAAGTTTTCAAACTTACTGGGGGGGAAAGATGGTGTTTGGCTGTCGGGCTGTGTTGGGATTCCACCGCGTCGGGGGACCTTCTGCCGCATTAAATTGAACCTTGGTGCCTAGTGGTTCTTAAAAGTGGAAAATCGAGAAGAATAATAGCAAGCATTTGAGCGTGTGTTGTATTTTGGGCAGATGGGCAAGAACTTTGCACAGATCATTATGTTTAATTCTCGGAACGGCCCTCTGAAGTAACCATTATTGTCAGAGAACGGAGAGGTTAACTTGTTTGTGCAAGGTCACCGTAAATAACTTCTGGAGGGAGATTCGACCCCGGGCGGTCAGACTCCGGAGCACTCTGATCAGCCCCTGGGTTGTACTGCTTTCCCGTGCTGCTGGAGTTTGTGATCCATCTTTCGCCGTCTGGTGTATCTGCCTCTCTCTGCCTCCTTTGTTTTTAGTGATGCGTTTGAAAGCCTGTTCTGGTAGCTGCCTTAGTGCTCCCTCATAAACCGTAAGCTGTTCTCTGTGCGGTTGTGACTTTTAACACAGCTTGTTTGTAGCGTAGTGCTCGTAGAGTAGAAGCTCTACGGTTCCAGCAGAGTGCTCGATTGAGGTCTGAAGAATTTTGTTACTTAAGTCTTTGGTCGAACAAGTTAAGTCTGGCAATCCTGCCGTGTGGACAGCCTTTCTTCAAACCTTAGTGTGTGGGTATCTAGCCAGTTGGTTCTTTCCTGTTGAAAATACTGTATCCTCTCTTTGGATTCCAAAAGAACAGGCTCTTGTCTCTTCCTTGTGACTTAAGCAGCTGATTAGCCGCATGACTTCTCATCCACGGATTAATAGAGTCTGCTATTAGTGTGTTTGTCTTCAGACTTGGGAGAGTTTGCTCAGATTTGAGTCTAAGAACTGGAAGGTGAGTTGTGAGTGCTTCTGAAGATACTGTCCAAGCTGAAGCTTAGTCCTCACGACCCTGTTGTATTCTAATTTCTTTTTTTTTTTTTTTTAACTTTTATACCTGAACTGATATATTTAAGCGGGTGGTAAGTGCGTAGTACTTAAGTGGTAAGTCTTAAATAATGTTTGTGTTTAGAAGGGAGTAGTGATGAGCACTTTTTCATTCATTCGGATGTTTTGAGTATCTAGCATGTATTAGGCATTACTGGTTATTGACTCAGAGAGGCAGGTGTGGTTCCTGTCCTAAAGGAGTTTAAAAATGGTGTGTGATTGTGGCCAGGCGTTCTGTTGTGGAATGGCTTGGTGGTAGAACCTGAGGCTTTTGGAAAGAGTGGTTTCTCACCTTTTCCCAAGTGAGTTCATAGTAGGCAGTCTGGTGTTCCGGCCAACTCGAAGGCTTTGTTAATTGCAGTGGCATTTGTATGGTTTGCTCTTAAAGTACAGAAGATAATATTACAGTTTCAAATTGATCATGCTTTTTGAGGAGTAACCTTCAACACTAAGCTTGTTTCTACTTTTGCTCTAGTGGCATTTTGTTGTTGTTGTTCACTGGAGGGAGTTCATGTCACTGCCATTTGACACTGCAAACGTTAGCTGTTGCTGTGCTCTTTGAGCAAAGGCACATTTGGCATGCTGGATTTTTTTTCTTTAGCTGATGAAGAAAGTTTGATATAGTGCTTACCAGTTACAGTGTCTGTATTATACTAAACAAAACCCTCTGCCGTCCCTTCTTTTGCAACTGTTCTGTCTTCCCTTTCAAAGGAGATGTGAGTTTTGCCTTTGTGGTAGAACTGCTTGAGTAAACAAACAGAAGGGTGGAATGTAGGAGAAGGCATTCTAAAAATAGTTTTGTTAGTATATCTCTCCAGGTGATTCTTAGCAATCACTTGGGGCATTTGCTTGTTTTGTTATGTTTTGGGGGGCCAACCAGGCCTAAGCCCCCAACCCCATCATCAAAAAGCACTGCTTTATAGTACAGTATGGCTTTGCATCCGATTCCTGACCCCACCACTGAGTGAAGCAAAATGGTTTTGGTTATTTGATTAGCTTTTAATAAATCTCCAAAGAGAATTACACAAATAACATCTCTGCCCTTATATTTGGTATTAGCCTTTCGGTGCAAAGGTGTAGCAAATTCAGACCACACACATGTGATAGTCTTATACACTGTTCCTTTCTGAGATTTGACATAAATAGTTCTCATTATGCCTGTGATAAAATGTCCTAATTCTGTATCTATATAATTCAACAAATATGGCTGAGGATTTGACAAGATATTGGACTAGGAGTTATAAGCAAGGTTTTCCAGGGAAGTAAGGAGGTGGAATCCTCTTGAGTAAGGCTAAACAGTGGTTCCCTTGGCACTGATGTCATCCTCTGAAGGAGACTGAAGCTCTAGAAATTAGCACTCCCCCCCCCCCCCCCCCCCCCCCCCCCCCCCCCCCCCCCCCCCCCCCCCCCCCCCGCGGCTACTGGCTTTCTGCTGACTCTTATCTCCCATGTAAGGTTGCCATTGTATTCTCAGTCATCCATTCCTATGTGTTATCAAACATTTATCTGTTAATGCTATCTAATAGCTCCGTAGGGTTGTACCTCTGCAGTTTGCTGCAGAAACATTTTCAATGTGTTGATCTCTTCAGTATTTGCTCTCTCATCTTCCCTCTATTTTCTGACTTTTCATAAACACAGAAAAATAGTTTGTATTTATGTTTTAAAACTTTTTCATGGTGATTGTGGTCAGTGTGATTTGTGAATCAAAGGTAAAAGTGATGTGTCGTGGGTGAAATCAGAACAGGCCTTGTAGCAGTGCCTCTGACTAGTTTCAATTTTAGTACTCAGGCTGTGATTTCAAAAACAAATTTAAGAATAGCTACTTGCAGAATATCTCTGTGGGGGAGGAAGAAAGCTTGGGAGTTGGTTCCAGTGGTGACATACAGTGTTGGCCTCGTTCATTTGCCTGAAGATGCAGTACTTAATGCGGGGGACCTCTAGCCTCTCCTGGGCTGTCTGGTGATGTCATCGCTGCCGTGGAGATCAGTCTGACTGATTTTGTTGTCCATTTCCTGGTTGCCTCCGACTGTTGGCTTTAGGGGCAGAGTAAATCTGAAGCGTATTTAGGGAGGTCTGGGGACCTGGGCAGTTTAGGAATCCTGTAACCTCACTTGGCTCTCAAATGAGCTTGCTTGTGTGACTGCTGCCAGACCCAGTGAAGGAGCGTCTCTGTTCTCCCTGACTCTTCAAGTAACGACAGCTATGCTTGCTACTGGCTTTCCTGGAGTCACCCAGCCCAGTTCCGGAATCCTTTAAAAATTGCGTTGGGAGGTAAATAGTTAACATCGTTGGTTTCCAATGTTTGTATGCAATTTTAATTAAAAGTCTATTTCAGATGGATAAACTCTTAGTTCGAGTTAATTTGAGAATACATGACAGAGCCGAAAAAAAACCCAGTCGTAACAGCACAGACTTTATGAAAAGTAGTGCCTCTTACATATGGTAGTCAGTCTACCAACAGTGCTCTGTGCACTGTGCACTTAGAGATCTGGGGACCCCAGAGATAACTCTGGGTCATCTGGGCAGCCCACAGGGTAAGAGCCCCTCTGAAATCCTGTGACCTGTGCCAGCTGATGGTTGTTAGAGAGTACTAACGTTTTGTAGAAACGTTACTACGTGATACTTGTCTTTAAATAGATGCTCTTTAGTGTTTGTGTATTGCCTACCTTTTACATAAGGTTTCATTTGGTGCTTAGAACATCTCTGTACGCTGAGAGGATAGCCTTTTCTGTTTTTGTGTCTGAGAGAGCTACTGCTGGTGCTCAGGTGGCCCAGCTCCTAGACAATGCTAATCTAGGTCTGCTGAAACACATAGCTCAGTGCTCTTTCTGATACACCACCCTCCCTTTTTGATTATACATGATTGCCTTAAAGCCCTCGGCATTTGACTCCTTTTAAAAATGTATTTGTCTGGAGCTCTTGTGTGGGGCAGTCCAACTCTGGACTTCCTCTCAGGTCAAGATCAAGCCCTGCATCAGGTTTTGTGCTGATAGCGCAGAGCCTGCTTGTGATTCTCTTTGTTTCTCTCTCTCTCTCTCTCTCTCTCTCTCTCTCTGCCCCTCCCTTGCCTGCTCCTGCATGTGCTCTGTCTCAAAATAAATAAATAATAATAAACATTAAAAAAAGGTTTTTCTTCCACTACTGTTTATTTTACCGTTTATTTTTTTAAGTAATCTCTACACCCAACATGGGGCTCAAACTCACAACTCCAATCTCAAGAGTTGTATGATCTTCCAACTGAGCCAGCCAGACACCCCCCCAACAACCTTTTGTTTAAAATGACGTTACTCGGGACACCTGGGTGGCTCAGTCAGTTAAGTGACTTCGGCTCAGTCACTTGTGACATGATCTCACGGTTCCTGAGTTCGAGCCTTGCGTCAAGCTCTGTATTGATAGCTTGGAGCCTGGAGCCTGCTTTGGATTCTCTGCCTCTCTCTCTGTCCTTCTGCCTCTCTCCCTCATTTGCCACGCACTCTCTCTCAAGAACAAACAAATAAATAAAGCATTTAAAAAACTTCAGGGTGCCTGGGTGGCTCAGTCGGTTGGGCGGCCGACTTCGGCTCAGGTCATGATCTCGCAGTCGGTGAGTTCGAGCCCCGCGTCGGGCTCTGTGCTGACAGCTCAGAGCCTGGAGCCTGTTTCAGATTCTGTGTCTCCCTCTCGCTGACCCTCCCCTGTTCATGCTCTGTCTCTCTCTGTCTCAAAAATAATATAAATAAAACGTTTAAAAATTTTAAAAAAAATAAAAAATAAATAAAAAACTTAATAAAATGATGTTTCTCTTTTGCTCGTTATTAAATGAACCCGTTCTTTTAAAGGAAACACACACACACACACACACACACACACACACACACACACTAGGGAAATACAGAAGTAAAAAGGAAAAAACCACCATTCACTATCCAGAGGAAGACCGCAGAGTTAACTGGTTTTCTTCCTATGAATGCATCCTTTAATACCTTTCTTTTATGAAATAGACTAAAATATGGTGTGAGAATTTAACTATGACTGGGACTGGACACTTGAATCCTTTGACCTATGGGACTTCTCCTAATAAACACTGTGATGGGAAGCTGGGGACCATGAGGCTAGCTGTGGTTTTCAGATGTTTAATGGCAACAGGTGAAGAACCTGATGGATTCAGTTCCAGAATAAAGTTATTTGGCATGGTGACGCTGGATAAGTAAAATGTTGCCCTGATTTTTAAGTAATTTGTCATTTTTATATGCTGCTAAACTTTGAAGTTGAAGCTGAACATACTTATAGAAAAGTACACAAGTGAACTTGGAGACACTTATATAAATACTTTTTGGGTTTTTTTTTTTTAATGTTTATTTTTGAGAGAGAACACAAGTGGGGGAGGGACAGAGAGAGAGAGAGAGAGAGGGAGACACAGAATCTGAAGCAGGCTCCAGGCTCTGAGCGCTTAGCAAAGAGCCCGACGCGGGGATCAAACTCACGAACCACAAAATCATGACTTTAGCTGAAGTTGGATGCTTAACCGACTGAGAGACTCAGGTGCCCCAACTTGGAGGATTTTTGTAAATTTAGAAGCCCCCTTGTGCCTCCTTCAAGTCATTATCATCCCCTCGTCCCTGGGTAATGAGTCTGCTGATTTTTAGCACTGTAGTGTGATTTTGCCCGAATTGGACTTTATATAAATGGAGTTATACGCTATGTACTCTTCTGTGTCTGGTTTCTTTGATCCATTCTTGTTTGTGAGATTTTGTATTGAGTGCAGTTCTCAACTCCATTTTTATTGCTCAGAAGTGTTCCATTGTGTGGTATACCAGATGTATTTATTAATTTATTGATGTGCATTTGGGTAGCTTATAACTTTTGGCTGTTACAAATAATGTTGTATGAATGTTCTTGTGTGGTCAGAATGTTTTTCTGACTAATATGTGTTTGTATTTCTATTAGGTTAATACCCAGGAGTGGAAAGGCTTAATTTTAGGCTTAAAATATACATGTATTCTTTTGCTAAGGCTGCTGTAATAAATACCGCAGACTGAGTGGCTTAACAAAAAGAAAAAAGTTTCGCCATAATTCTCGAAGCTAGAAGCTCAAGATGCTGTGTTGTGTTGGCGGGGTTGATTTGTTTGGAGACTTCTCTTAGCTTGTAGATGGCTGTCCTGTGTCCTCACGTGCCTGTGTCCTAGTCTCTTCTCATAAGGACATCAGTCATATTGATTAGAGCTCACTCTCATGACCTCATTTAATCTTAATCACATCTTTAAAGTTCCTGTCTCTGAAGATAGTCATATTTTGAGGTATTGGGGCTTAGGACTTCCACATATGAATTTGGGGCGGATTACAGTTCAGCCCATAACAGTATCTGTTACACTTTGGTATAGATACTGTCAATTATCCAATTGTTGTACCAGCTTACACTCCCACCAGCAGTGTTTTGCATTTATGATCTGGATCCATTCCTGCTGGTGGAATGGGCCCCAAAGGATCATCTGTGCTTTCATTCAAATTCTTCTTTGCTTTGACACTTGAGTCCTTAAAATACTGGATTCCATCATACACATGCTAGAAATAGGTCTGTTTACATGTTCTGACTGACCATTTACATATTGGTGTTTGACCAACAGCTTTCTGGCTAAGTGATCTTGAGCTTTGTACATCCACTGTAGACCTTAGTTTGGTTGGAATGATATTACATGACTTTGCTTCCCCCCACCCCCACTCTAAACTCCTTGAGGGCAGAGATAAATTATTCTAGGATGGATCTTGAAATATTCAGTAAACTTAAAAAATTTTTTCCAGTTCTAACTTTGCACAGTAAATTACTATTTGTAGCATGTAAGTTATGCTTCTGGGCCAGTGATTAATATGTAGAGCTTTCCTGAATGCTGAACTGTGTTTTGTGTTCATTTGACAGATTTTTATTGTCTGCTGTAAGAAAACACTGCTGACAGCTGTGGGGAGTATAAAATGAAGATCACTGGAGGTTTAGGAATAATTGTAAAACAAGGCAAATGAGAGTCATAAAAATAGCTTAAAGAAAATGCTAGAGGTGTTCAAATGGCTGGGTTAGGTGGGTGCTGGGTAGAGTGTGGTATGGAAGGGAGACTTGGGAAACCCATTGTAATTGGAGAGACTGGCATAAGCAAATGAATGGAGGTAAGGAAATGCTAAGGCAGATGGGATGACTGCATTATGTCCAATTTGGGAATGAGTGTATGTACGGGGGCCAGATGGAGTGGGGGAGGGGAGGCACTCTAGTGCCTTCTTGAAGGGTTTATGTTTAACAAAGTGATACTTCAATAGATAATGCTAGGATAGGGCATAATCCTCTCACTTGAACGTCACAACCCTATTGAGTAAGGCAGGTGGTACCCCAGGTATGGGTAAGGAATGACTTTGATGTTATAATTTACCTAAAGAAACACACATTGAGAGATTAGTGGGGCTAGGAGTCAAATACAAATGTGTTTAAACCTTCAAAGAGGTGCTTCCTTAGAAGTGCATTTAACACAGATTAAAAGGAGTTGGTTTGGAGGGATGGAATGGAGAAGGAGCAGTTAGTTTGGTTTTCCTCATTAGCCAGCCAGCCCACTATGGGCTCCTTTGAGCAATTTATGAGCAATCTATTTTACTGGTAAATGCCTGAGATAAGCAAGGGTTGCTATAAAAGCTTTGAGTTATTGAAATGGTTCTGTGTAACTGTCTATTTTACTAGCTAGCTGCTTTCCAGTCTGTTTTATCAAAAAAGAAAAAAAAAAAAGGCAGTACCATCCGGGTCTCTGACTAAAGCCTCTGCTCTTGGTTTGGTACCTGCCTTTAGAAAGCTCGAGAGCAGTGAGCACAACATAGTGGAGAATCTATTGGGCTGGGTTGCCAAGTCCTCTTAACAAGAATTGCTTTTCAAGAAACTTGCTTTTTTAATTTTAATTTTATTTAAAAAATTTTTAATATTCATTTTTGAGAGAAAGGGAGACACAGAATCTGAAGCAGGCTCTAGACTCTGAGCTGTCAGCACAGAGCCTGATGTGAGCCATGAGATCATGACCTGAGCTGAAGTCAGACGCTCAACCTACTGAGCCACCCAGGCGCCCCAATTTATTTTTTTAATTTACATCCAAGTTAGTTAGCATATAGTGCCACAATGATTTCGGGAGTAGATTCCTTAATGGTCCTTACCCGTTTAGCCCATCCCCCTTCCCACAACCCCTCCAGTAACCCTCTGTTCGTTCTCCATATTTAAGAGTCTCTTGTGTTTTGTCCCCCTCCCTTTTTTATATTATTTTTTCTTCCTTTCCCTTATGTTCATCTGTTTTGTCTCTTAAAGTCCTCATATGAGTGAAGTCATATATTTGTCTTTCTCTAATTTTGCTTAGCATAATATTCTCTAGTTCCATCCATGTAGTTGCAAATGGTAAGATTTCATTCTTTTTGATTGCCAAGTAATACTCATTTTCTTCATCCATTCATCCGTGGATGGACATTTGGGCTCTTTCCATACTTTGGCTATTGTTGATAGTGCTGCTATAGACATTGGGGTGCATGTGCCCCTTTGGAAGAGCACACCTATATCCCTTAGATAAATACCTAATAGTGCAATTGCCGGGTTGTAGGGTAGTTCTGTTTTTAATTTTTTGAGGAACCTCCATACTGTTTTTCTGGAATGGCTGCACCGTTTGCATTCCCACCAGCAGTGCAAAAGGGATCCTCTTTCTCCGCATCCTTGCCAACATTGTTGTTGCCTGAGTTGTTCATGTTAGCCATTCTGACAGGGGTGAGGTGGTCTCTCATTGTGGTTTTGATTTGTACTTCCCTGATGATGAGTGATGTTGAGCATTTTTTCATGTGTTGGTTGGCCATCTGGATGTCTTCTTTGGAGAAGTGTCTATTCCTGTGTTTTACCCATTTCTTCACTGGATTATTTGTTTTTGGAGTGTTGAGTTGGATAAGTTCTTTTAGATTTTGGATACTGACCCTTTATCTGATATGTTGTTTGCAAATATCTTCCCCCATTCTGTAGGTTGCCTTTTAGTTTTGCTGATTGTTTCCTTCGCTGTGCAGAAGCTTTTTATTTTGATGAGGTCCCAGTAGTTCATGTTTGCTTTTGTTTCCCTTGCCTCTGAGGACCAGTTGAGTAAGAAGTTGCTGAGGCCAAGATCAAAGAGGTTTTTGCCTGCTTTCTCCTTGAGGATTTTGATGGCTTCCTGTTTTATACTGAAGTCTTTCATCCATTTTGAGTTTATTTTTGT
Source organism: Prionailurus bengalensis (assembly GCF_016509475.1). NCBI lineage: Eukaryota > Metazoa > Chordata > Mammalia > Carnivora > Felidae > Prionailurus > Prionailurus bengalensis. Next base: position 57,162,307 of record NC_057348.1, on the reverse strand, counting down.
ATATTGTGTAAGAAAGTGGTCCAAATTCATTTTTCCGCATGTTGCTGTCCAGTTTTCCCAGCACCACTTGCTGAAGACACTGTCTTGCTTCCAGTGGATAGTCTTTCCTGCTTTGTCAAAGATTAGTTGGCCATACCTTTGTGGGTCCATTTCTGGGTTCTCTATTCTGTTCCATTGATCTGAGTGTCTGTTCTTGTGCCAGTACCATACTGTTCAAGAAACTTGCTTCTTTGTAAAACTTGCCTTAGTTTTTCCCCCTCTTCATGAGTGATACGTGGAACAAAGTGTGTATATATAATTATTCTCTTACAGAGCTCAACTGTTACCTTGTTTAAGCTTCACTTCAAAGTTCAATCTAAGCAGCATGTGAGTTATTACCATCTCTTTGCAGACACGGAAATGGCCTGAAAGGATGCGCTCAGTACCATGGAGTCCCCAGGTAGTGGGATTAGAACTGGCACTTCAGGGGCGCCTGGGTGGCGCAGTCGGTTAAGCGTCCGACTTCAGCCAGGTCACGATCTCGCGGTCCGTGAGTTCGAGCCCCGCGTCAGGCTCTGGGCTGATGGCTCGGAGCCTGGAGCCTGTTTCCGATTCTGTGTCTCCCTCTCTCTCTGCCCCTCCCCCGTTCATGCTCTGTCTCTCTCTGTCCCAAAAATAAATAAACGTTGAAAAAAAAAAAAAAAATCTTTAAAAAAAAGAACTGGCACTTCATATTCCAAGTAGCCAAATGTTTCTTTAACCCTAATAGTTGTGAGAAAAATAACATATAGAAGAAGAGCTTATGTAAATTTTATTTAGTTTTGTTTAAGGGTTTGTAAAAGGAAGGATGCTTTGTTCTCTTTTGATATGTAAATTTCCAGGTAGTGAATTTTCCAGCGGAATGAGACTGAATAGGCTAGGTTATTCTGCAGCAATAAATAACCTCAAAATGGTTGAAAGCAACACAGGTTTATTTTCTGCTTGTGCAGCATGTGCATCATGAGTTTTCCAGGGGCTCTGCCTCATTCCTACTCCACCTGAAGGAGCAGCGACAATATGGAATATTGCTGGGCATCTTGGCAAAGTGAAAAAGGACTATTGGAAGGTCTTGCTCCTGAAGTTAAATGTTCCAGCCCAGAGGGACACGTCACTTCTGCTTACAACTCACTGGCCAGAATGAGTCACACCACACCAGAGACCAAGAAGTGGGATTCTGCCGTGGGCTTGGAAAGCACAGAGTTGGAAATATTTAGAAAATAGTACTAGTTGTATCGTGGCTTGCTGTAATAGATAATAGGTGTTGGGGGAAAGACTGCCTCATAGATTCTTGCCCCAGTCAACTGGTAATTTAAATGCCAAAAGGATAACAGATTGCCTCACTCACAAATCACCTTTCTATCCTAAGAAATCTACTCCTTTAAATGGTGTATAATAGGGGCGCTTGGGTGGCTCAGTCAGTTAAGCATCTGACTTCTGCTCAGGTCACAGCAGGGAGCCTGCTTGGGATTCTCTCTGCCCCTCCCCTGCGTACATGTTCTCTCTTTCTTTCTCTCTAAAAAATTGATTTTTTAAAAAATTTATTAAAAAAATAAACAATGTGATCATCTCAACTCAAGTGTCTTGAAATGCCCTTTGCATGAAGTAGGTGTGAAAGAAACAGCCAAGTGTGAGCATTCCCTTGCCTGCCATATTTTCAGTGTTGGAATCCTATAGATACCCTAAATGTCTTTTTACTGATTTCTCACTCCCCTTCTCCCCCAGTCCTTCTCCTAAAGTGCTACCAGATAGTCATAGTCTTAAAAGTACTCCTAAGTCCTATTCTTTCCCTGCCCGCAGAACCCTTTGTTTTTTCAGTGCCCTTGGTTATTTCCCTCCACAAACTGCCTGCAGCTGGTCTTCCTGGTTTTGTGCTTTCTCTGATACAGACCCTTTATTGAGAGTTGTTTTACTTACCTTTTCCTTAGGACACTTTGTTCCCTGCTGCTTTCAGCTTGGTTCCTGCCAGGTCCCTTCATTTCTGTTACATCTGTTGGGATCCTGCCTGGCTCAGGTACCACCAGCTTCATTTTTAGCCTGTACTATTCTTAGCTTTCCTTGAATCCCTGTGACTTGTATTTCATGTGTGTGTCTGACACACACACATATATGCATCTTACCTACTCTAGGAGAGGGGCTTCGGGGTAGATCCTAGACTAATTTATGTCCCCCCCCCCCAAAGCTAATCATTTGAAAGAAAGAACTAAAAATATATTCTCCAAGTGGCTTTTTATACACACACACACACACACACACACACACACACGCACGCACACTCTATTGTGCTCTCTGGCTGAAAAAAAAAAAAAAAAGAAATTCATGTTTGAAATCAGTAGGCCAGAGGCTGTAGGGTGCAGAGACTTCCTTAAGCAGGGCCACAGGATGACTCTCAAGTGAGTTCCTAAGCTTCTGTTTCCATTTTTGAAAAATGAGAGTAGCGGATTGGCTGTCCTCAAGATCCTTTCATATTTTGGCTTTCTTTGGCTCTCGGTCATACTGCAGTGGCTTTTGCAATATCCCAACTGGCAAGATGACTTTGAGTACCCTTTCAGCAATTTCAAAGCTGTCACCTACATGGAGCCCTGCTCATTCACTTCTTTATGAGGAGCGAGAATAACCTCACTGTATAGAGGTGGTTAGATTTTTCCTGAAGTAAACTTGTTTCTAAATTACAGAAGCAAGCGAATAGGTTTCTGTCACCCTCCTGGATAATTTGGTGACTATATTTATCTTTGTCCACTTATTTGATCATTTCCTTATAATTGTTATTCATACTTAAAATTTGGTATATATTAGCATACAGCCTCCAAGAAGTTTGCGTACTTAACATTTGTAGCTTGAGAATGCTATTTATATAGTTGCCTATGTCAGTCATCAGTTTTCTTAATGGTTGCCAGTTCAGTGGGAAAAATTTAAATGATACCTCATTTCCATTTCATTGATGATAGATTAAACTTTTAAAAAATAGTAGCCATTTATTTTTCTTCTGTGATTTGACTGTTTTGTATAAAGCCCAAGTGAGACAGGTTTTTGTTTTAACCTAAACTTTTTATCTATAGCAAGAATATTGACACTTTTTCATGTTGCAAACGTTCCAGCCTTGTTTCTCATGGCTTGGTTTGGTTGATGGTGTGTTTTTGTAGTAAAGAAACTTTCCTGTAGTCAACTGTTGATTTGTGTGTGGGGGGTGGGGGGGTTTACATTATTATATGTTGGCCCAACCTATCCTGAGGGCAGTAAAACAATGTTTTCTCCTAGTATTTAGCACATTGGAATTCATTTTTTTTTTAAGGTTTTATTTATTTCTGAGACAGAGAGACAGAGAGAGAGGGAGACACAGAACCCAAGCAGGCTTCAGCCTCTGAGCTGTCAGCACAGAGCCCGACGGCGGGCTCGAACTCACAAACCGCGAGATCATGACCTGAGCCAAAGTCGGACGCTTAACCGACTGAGCCACCCAGGCGCCTCCGGAATTCTTATATATGATGCAATATGATGTCAATCTTTCCAAATGTATCGTTGTCTCAGTATTTCATTATATTGTCATCCTTTTCTCACTGACTAGAAATCTTTTTATCACATACTAATTACCCACCTACATGTGTCTTTTTTTAACTTTTCCATTCTTTGTCTCTGGGACAGTACTGCTGTCTTATTTGCTTCTGCTTCATAATACTTTTTTTTTTTAATTTTTTTTTCAACATTTATTTATTTTTGGGACAGAGAAAGACAGAGCATGAATGGGGGAGGGGCAGAGAGAGAGGGAGACACAGAATCGGAAACAGGCTCCAGGCTCCGAGCCATCAGCCCAGAGCCTGACGCGGGGCTCGAACTCACGGACCGCGAGATCGTGACCTGGCTGAAGTCGGACGCTTAACCGACTGCGCCACCCAGGCGCCCCCATAATACATTTTGATAAGTTTGCAGTTTTCCATCTTGCGTAGAACTCTGTTGAAGTTAGGCTCAAAACACGTTTGCTTCTGATTAAATTGGTACTCTTTCTACCCTTGGTCCCTTAATCAATTTGTAGGACAGTTTCATCCATCAAGTTTAGAAGAAGCTTTTACTAAGGTGCCCTCTGACAGAGGGAAGCAGTGAAATTCTCTCCCCTATGTATCTGGGACAAATACTGTATAATGGCTCATGTAGCCAGTAGGTTTCATTGAGCAGCCACCACGTCCGAACCCTTGTGCAAGGCAGTAGCTGTACGAATAGTAGAAAACCTGCTGGTTTCTGACCCCCAGTTGAACCTTGGATTTGGTGGGGCAGTGGTATACATCTTTTAGTCTTTTTTTTAGCGTGTTTATTTTTGAGAGAGAGAGAGAGAGAGAGAGAGCATGAACGGGGGAGGGTCAGAGAGAGAGGGAGACACAGAATCTGAAGCAGGCTCCAGGCTCTGAGCTGTCAGCACAGCCCGATGCGGGGCTCGAACTCACCGACTGAGCCACCCAGGTGCCCCACATCTTTTTTTTTTTTTTTTAATTTTTTTTTTCAACGTTTATTTATTTTTGGGACAGAGAGAGACAGAGCATGAACAGGGGAGGGGCAGAGAGAGAGGGAGACACAGAATCGGAAACAGTCTCCAGGCTCTGAGCCATCAGCCCAGAGCCTGACGCGTGCCCCACATCTTTTAATCTTAGTATCCAGATGCCGTATGTAAAGGATTGAAAAAGGACACTGGAAAGCAAGTATTAGGTTTTAAGTTATGTTCATGAAGCTTTTATGTATTTCTTTTTTTTTTTTTTTAAGGTTTATTTATTTTTGAGAGACTGAGACAGAGTGCTAGTAGGGGGAGGTGGGGGAGAGAGACGGAGACAGAATTCAAAGCAGACACCAGGCTCTTGAGCTGTCAGCGCAGGGCTGGGCTCGAACTCAAAAACTGAGATCATGACCTGAGCCCAAGTCAGAAGCTTAACTGACCAAGCCCCCTCATGTTTTGTCTTCTGTGGTCATTTCTTGCAGCATTCGAACATACACAGTTACTTATAATCTATATTCTAGATGGATTTTTTACTAACTTTTCTTGTCTAACTTGGACAAAATAGATTTGTTTGTCACTCCTGGTAGAGGGTTGTAATAGCAGATTCCATAGGAATGTCCCAAACTTGGCAAGAGTTAAAAATGTTTTTTTCCTTTTATTAATTAATTCTAATATATAAGGAGGGAGTTAATTAATTTTCACAGATGAAGATCACACCATTGAGCCAGTCTTTATTTTCAGGATTGTTAAAGGAATGTTAGTCTGAATTGGTAAAAAATGATTGCCTTTCTACAGGAAAAAACTACACTGGGTCTGCCAGTTCTTCCTTTTTTCCCTTTGCTTATTATCTTCTAAAGTTATAGCTAATCATTTTGCATGACGTCAACATGAAATTCTGTGTACATACGACTGGCCACCGCTCTGGCAAATGGCAGCCTTCTATGGCTTGCGGTTCTCTGAGCCCATAAAGTCGTCTGGAGTTATAGAGCACCCACGATCTACTTGGGGGAGAGAAAGGAGTGGTGTCTCTGTGAAGGTTGGAACCTTGTGGCCAGATTTCTGTTAGCCCACTGGAGCCATGAGGCAGTAGCAAGATTCCACTTGTGAGTTTGGGAAGGGGGTGGGAGGTTAGAGGGGAGTGAGGAGGAAGGAGCTCATGTTGGCCAGCCTTGGAATGTACCCCCTCCCTAGACACATGGTGTACACACACATTTAACGAATAACTTCACCTGTGGTTGTTCACAGGCCAAAATCAAACAGTCCATGTCAGAATCTGAGAAGGGAGTTGGTTTTTCTCCTTCTTACTGCTCTGGTAGGGAACAAGTTCTACCCCTGGTGATACAGGGGAAGTGGACGTGTAGTTATTCAGGCATGCAAGTATCCAAATGGTGCTTCGTGCCGAGGGCTACGCTAGGGAAATGCCAAAGGAGTAAGATAGTTCCTGTCCTGGAGTAATTTTTCTTTTTGACTGCATGACACATGAGGAGCCACCCACAAAATGGGGTGATGTAGTATGAAAAAGATTTGATAGGCGGCTTTTGGACAGGTGTTGAGTTTTTGGATGTGAGGAGGAGGTAATGATACACTTCATAAATCTAATTGTACAGAAGGAAACCTTGAAAACAAATATTTTCATACCTCAGTCCCTCCTACCTTAGAGACAATAGTGAACCCTATAAAGTTGATTGGTTTTGACCAAACATGACACTTTCATAGGATTCAGCCTAATAAACACAAATGGAAACATTATCTTGTTCTGTACCATACTTAAAGAAAACCTGAGGCACCTGGGTGGCTCAGTTGGTTAAGTGTCCAACTCTTGATTTAGGCTGGGGTCGTGATCTCATGGTTGTGGGATTGAGCCCCCACGTCAGGCTCCACGCTCAGCATGGAGCCTGCTTAAGATTCTCTCCCTCTGCTGCTCCCCTGCTTGGGCACATGTGCTTGCTTGTGCTCTCTCTCACAGAAAAAATCTAACTACATTTTAGAATGTTCACTCATAATACATGTAAGTCTGTCCCTGTGTGTATTTATGTGTTTTGAATATGCATTTTGAAGCAAGGGCAGATTTCTTTTCCCCACTTGTATTTTCTTGGCTGAGAGAGATGCATCAAGGAAAGGGGAGAAGTGGACTTATGACCTTCCAAATGTGTTAATGTGGCCAAACCTGGAAGTAGGTGTCTAGATTTTTGGCAGTGATTGATTTGACAGGACGGTAGGCCTTAAAAATGAGGCAAGACTGGGGCAATACAGTAAGAAATCCAGGTGGTATGCACCGCTGCTCAGGTAGTTCCAGGTGCGGCAGGCTTTGTGTTTTTCAGGTATGTTACCGTTCAAGAGCGTGGGCAGGAAGCACTATGATGTTCTGTAAAGGCAACAGATTTTTGGTACCTCTCTTTTTCACATTAACCACATCTCGTCATGATAATCTATCCATATTTACGTATTTGAAAGGAAAAGGCAAGAAAATATGAGGGACATTACTCTGGTTGAAAGGATTTACAAGTTGTATAGAATGGGTATGATGCGTATAAGCCTGGTCTAAGATGGTGACTGTGGCTCTAAAAGCAAGAATGCCTATTTGACAGGCTTTACGCAGATAGGGGTCGGCTTGGGCAAGCATAGCCGAGTTGGTGAAAGAGGAAGCAGAGCTAAACTGCTCCTGAAAAGACAGGATTAACCAAAGATGCCTAGGCAGTGCTGGCATGGTGTGGTGCCCTGACTTGTATCCATTTCTGGTGATACTGAAAGGAAGTTCTCAACTTCCCCTGTTGCTCCTAACCAGTGATTATGTCCTATTCATGGTGAACTCATTTATAGTTACAGCCTCTAACTGGTTAGCTGTTGATGTAGTTTGGCTGTTTTTGGAGGAAGAATTTGTTTGATGGGAATCGCTGACTGTTAGGACATTAATTTTCCAACCATTGTAACTCTCAGCTTATCCTACTGATAGAAATTTCTTACTTCAAAAAAGGCATGTTTTAAAGAGAGAAGGTTTTTGGAGTGAGAGCTAAGTACTTTACCTGTATGGAGCATTCTTTGTATCCTTTCTTATGTATGCATCCAGAAAGATGCTTCTATTAAGGCAAAGGAATATTCAAGTTCCTAATGTGTGCTGAGCACAGAGAAGTGTTAACTCTTCTTCAGAGCCCTGGACGGTTGAATAATGACTCTTTTTTTGTTGTTGTTAATTTTTTTACGGTTTTATTTTAAGTATCTCTACACCCAGTGTGGGGCTTGCACTCACAACCCTGAAATCAAGAGCTGGATCCTCTACCAACTGTGGCAGCCAGGTGCCCCCACACTCAACAGTTTGTTTTTTATTTTTTAAAATTTACATCCAAATTAGTTAGCATATAGTGCAACAATGATTTCAGGAATAGATTCCTTAGTGCCCCTTACCCATTTAGCCCCTCTACCCTCCCATAACCCGCCCCCCTAGTAACCCTCTGTTTGTTCTCCATATTTAAGAGTCTCTTCTGTTTTTTTCCCCTACCTGTTTTTATATTATTTTTGTTTCCCTTCCCTTATGTTCATCTGTTTTACTGTTAAACTCCTCATATGAGTGAAGTCGTATGTTTTTTGTCTTTCTCTGACTAATTTCACTTAGCATTAATACCCTTCAGTTCCATCCACGTAGTTGCAAATAGCAAGATTTCATTCTTTTTGATTGCCGAGTGATACTCCATTGTATGTATATACACCACATCTTCTTTATCCATTCACCTGTTGATGGACATTTGGGCTCCTTCCATACTTTGGCTATTGCTGATAGTGCTGCTATAAACATGGGGGTGCATGTGTTCCTTCGAAACAGCACACCTGTATCCCGTGGATAAATGCCTAGTCGTGCATTTGCTGGGTCGTAGGGTAGTTCTGTTTTTCGTTTTTTGAGGAACCTCCATACTGTTTTCAGAGTGGCTGCACCAGCTTGCATTCCCAAATAATGACTCCTGAAGTGAATTCTCTGCCATGTTCCCAGTCAACTACCTCTTAATACGACATTTCACTTCTAATATTTTGAACAGTACTTAAACCCAGGAGCCACTAGTTTGATATTTTGAGTCTGTGCTATTAGATTATGTTCGTCTTGGGGCGCCTGGGTGGCGCAGTCAGTTAAAGCGTCCGACTTCAGCCAGGTCACGATCTCGCGGTCCGTGAGTTCGAGCCCCGCGTCAGGCTCTGGGCTGATGGCTCGGAGCCTGGAGCCTGTTTCCGATTCTGTGTCTCCCTCTCTCTCTGCCCCTCCCCCGTTCATGCTCTGTCTCTCTCTCTGTCCCAAAAATAGATTATGTTCGTCTTCTGCCGCATGTCAAATCTGTTCCTGCGATGGTCTTCTGTGGTCACAAAAGTTTAAGGAAGAACTTACATTTAGGGAAGGAATGACTCATTCTGATCCCTTACCAAAACTAGAAAACAAATCATACTTCTGTTCAAAAAATAGGCATGTACCTGGCATTTTCTGCTGAGAGAATTAGCAGTGATTCAAGGACTTGATTGAGTTTGGTCAAGGACTAAAAATTGGACGGACTCGTTCACTGATACTTAAGACTATAGGAACACCTGGGTGGCTCAGTCAGTTAAGCATCTGGCTCTTGGTTTTGGCTCAGGTCATGATCTCACAGGTCGTGAGTTTGAGCCCCGCATTGGGCTCTGTGCTGACAGTGCAGACAGAGCCTGCTGGAGATCCTCTCTCTCCCCCCTGCCCTGCCCCTCCCCTGCTTGCTCACTCTCAAAATAAACTTTAAAAAAAGTAAGGCTACAGACCACAGTGATATCACACAAAATGACAGAGTGGGAAGCTTTGGAGGTCAGTCCCTCTACCAGTCAAAGCCATTGACCTAGAGAGAGTGGTTAGAATCAACTGTTTTGAAACTCTGGAACCTGATTGGATGGAGATGTGCTTCACGCAGGGGTAGGCTACTGATCTTTCATAAGTGAGTGGTGTGCTTACAAATGGACGGTTCCAGCTTTCAGCAAGCAACAATGAGCAATCCCTGATGAACAAGAGAGTGAGATTTCCAGGATACCACATTATAGTACTCAGAATGTTCATTTCTCAACAACAACAAAAATCTGAAACATAAAGAAACAGAAAAGTGCGTCCCATTCACAGGAAACAAAGGAATTGGACAGAAACTATCTTGGAGGAAGCTCAGACATTGGAATTGTAAGTCAAAGACGTTAAATTAACTGTGTTAAGTATACTCAAAGAGGTAACGGAAACCATGGACAAAGAACTAAAGGAAATGGAGAATACAATGTCTGAACAAAATGAGAACATCAAGAAAAAATATATAAAAAGCAAAAAATTCTGGAGCAGAAAGGTACAGTAACTGAAATGAAATTTATTAGAAGGGTTTAGGAGCAGATTTGAGCAGACAGAAGAGAAGATCAGCAAGCCGAAGATAAAACCATGAAAATTATTCAGTCTGAGGAACAGGAAAAAGAATTACAAAAAGTAACACAGCCTGAGTGACCTGTGGGACACCATCAAGCATGCCAAATATACTTCCTAGGAGCTCCAGAGGGGGAATATATACGAGGGGTAAAACATTTTTGAAAATATAATGGTCCAAACCTTCCAAAATCTAATGAATCTACGCATCTAAGAAGCTTAATGAACTCCAAGTAGGGTAAACTCAAAGGAGATTTATACCAAGGCACATTTATAGTAGAGTAGTAACTTGAACTTTCAAAGCAACAAGGACTTGAAAGCAAGAGAATCAACTTGTTATATATAAGAGATTCTAAATAAGATTTTAGCAGCTGATTTTTTTTTATTTCAAGATTTTTTTTTAATGTTCCCTATTTATTTTGAGAGAGGCAGGGGAAGGGCAGAGAGAGAGGGAGGGAAAGAATCCCAAGCAGGCTCTGTGCTATCAATGTTGAGCCCAACAAAGGGTTGCATCTCATGAAGTGTGAGATCGTGACTGGAGCGGAGATCAAGAGTTGGATGTCTAAGCCACTGAGCCACCCAGGAGCTCCCAACAGCTGATTTTTTATGAAAAATCATGGATGCCAGAAGACAGTAAAAATGGCATATTTTGAAGTCTTGAAAGAAGAAAAAAAAATAATCTTATCAACTAAGAATTCTGTGTCTGGCAGAGCTATCCTTTAAGAATGAAGGAGAGGGGCGCCTGGGTGGCGCAGTTGGTTAAGCGTCCGACTTCAGCCAGGTCACGATCTCGCGGTCCGTGAGTTCGAGCCCCGCGTCAGGCTCTGGGCTGATGGCTCAGAGCCTGGAGCCTGTTTCCGATTCTGTGTCTCCCTCTCTCTCTGCCCCCTCCCCCATTCATGCTCTGTCTCTCTCTGTCCCAAAAATAAATAAATGTTGAAAAAAAAATTAAAAAAAAAAAAAGAATGAAGGAGAAATTAAGATATTTCCAAATGATGAACAAAAGTTGAAGGTATTCCTTACTGGTACGCCTGCCCCACAGGAGATGCTAGAGGGAGTTCTTCAGGATGAAGTGAAAAGACACTGGATGCTAACTCAAAGCCATAAGGAGAAATAACACTGGTAAGGATAACTATGCAGGCAAATTTAAAAGCCAGTATTCTTGCTCTTTTTGTTCTCTTTTTTTCTTACATTTATAACATGAAAGTTATAAATTTGTCATAACAGCCACACAGTGTATATAGATGTAATCTTTGATAATATAGAGAAAGGACAGAGATTAGAACAGAGTGTATACTATTGAAACAAATCGATATTGTTTAAACTAGGTTATTATAAGTTTAAGATGTTAATTGTAATCCCTGACGTAACTACTAAGAAAATGATAAATATACACAAGAGGAAAGAAGAGGGAATTGAAATGGTATGTAAAAATTACATTAAAAATTCAACTAAATACAAAAATATCAGTAAAGGAAGAAATGAACAACAACCAGAAATAGACATTTAGAAAACAAATAGTATATGACAGAGGTAAAGACTTCCTTATCAATACTTACCAACTCCTCTTGCCCAAGCGTCTTGCACACACAGCATGTACTTCTTACATTGCTCCTGCCCACAGGTCTTTGTGTCCAGTCTCTGGTTGGTCTGTACTGTGTTGCCAGGCTCCCTGGAGCTCAGCATCTTCTTTCTCTACATTTAAAATGCAGGGAGCACAGCTCAACCTCCCCACGGTCTTTGATTTGATTTCTGCCTTGGCCATCCACCATGAGAAATTCAATTGGCTTCATTCTGTTTTGTTTGCTGTTCTGATTCTTGCTGGGCAGCCTAAACAGAAGTGTCTTAGAATAAACTTGAAGGACCTGCCCCCCCACCCCCACCCCTGCCCCCCTTCCCCAGAGGCAGAGGCTTGGGTCATACTATCAGGCTGTCTGGTTTGCAGCAGATTTTCTTTCAATGACACACCTTGAGGACAGTTGGTTCCCTCTGGCGCCCTGCTACTGGTGGTGGAGGAGGAGGCCCACCAATGCTAGGGGGCTGAGCTGGGGATGGTGGTCCTCAACTCCAGCCTGGGTAGGGGATGAGAAGGCCCTGTGGCCTTTTATCCTGACTCCTGGTCCTCCTCGGTCCACTGATTCTCTGCCTTGGAGAACCAGATGGGGATAGCAGGCTTGCTGTAGGTATTCTTCACTTCATCGTTAGCCACCTGCTGAACCTTCTGGGTTGGGGAAAGAATGCAGCTGTTGGAGTCAGCAGAAGGGGAGGGCCTTACTGTGATGGGGTGGCCCTCCACCTTGGATTTCTTGAGCTTGGGATCACTTTGGTGGCCATCACACTGTCATACATCCAGCCTGTTGATGGGTCCTGGATCTGGTCCCACCCATAGCTCATGTTCATCATCACCTTGGTCACACCAGCGGTTCTTGTTGTCATGGGGCAGCTCTGTGTAAGATTAATATCTTTTTTTTTTCTTTTTAAGTTTATTTATTTTTGAGAGGGAGAGGTAGAGAGAGAGAGAAAGAGAGAGGGTGGGCAGGGGAGAGGAGGGACAGAGAGAGCTAGAGAGAAAGTCCTAAGCAGGCCCCATGCTGTCAGCGAGGAGTCTTGCTCAATCCCATGAACCATGAGATCATGACCTGAGTTAAAATCAAGAGTCAGACGCCACCTAGGCGCCCCCCCCTCATAATATCTTCTAACGTTCTACTGTCACTGGGGTGGAGGGCCATCAGTTTTCTCAAGAGGTTTTCACATTAAACAGATAAGAATATTGGAATGTGGTATTGCCCCCTCAGGATCTGCTTCCATAGCTGCCAGAAGTCCTCTCCCACAAAAGGCTGGGACACTGGTGACCATGGTGCCAGAATGACTCCTATGCTCCACACATCCACCATGGTGGATCGTTGTACTTTTTGGCACAGGAAGAGTTCTGGGGTAGCATAAGGGGGGCTGTTAGAGTAGGTATTCCACTTATGGCCAATGGTGAACTGATTGCTAAAGCCAAAGTCTGAAATTTTTATATTTAGCTGCATGCCACAAAGCAGGTTCTCTGGCTTCAGGTCCCTATGGATTGTACCATTCTGATGGCGGTACTGCACAGTGGATAGTAGCTGCTGGAATTTGCCTCTGGCCTCTTTCTGTCATGTGGCCATGGTTCAATAAATAACCGAACATGTCTCCTCCACTAATGTACTCTAAAACAAGGAATAGTGCTTCCTCAGTGTCACTCACCTCAAATAACTTTACAGTATTGGTATGATTCAAGGCCTCCATGCTGCGTGCTTCACAGCAAAGTCCCTGCAGGCTGGAGGAGCTCTGCTCACTCTTCTTAATGACCTTCACTGCCTCTGTCCCAGTCAAGATGTGCTGGGCCAACCTCACTTTGGCAAAGTTACCCTGGCCAATGGTCTTGAGGAGCTCATAATTGTCGATATGGGTAGTATGTTCACAGAGATGGCCGTGAGGCCCTGCTGCATGATGATCTCCTAACCCAGTTGTACTAACAACACTAATGATACAAAACAGTAGTTATGCTTACTGACTATGCTAATAAAAGAAAAATGAGAAAAATGAGAAAAGACAAAAAGAATGAAAAAAATTTAAGAAAATAGAACAAAGAAAAATAAGAAAAAGGAAAATAGGAAAAAATGGGAAAACAAAAGAATGGAGACAATAAATAAATAAGATGGAAAGTTTTTAAAAAGGAGAAGACAAGCTGTCAGGTCACCAGAAATCAGCTTTCTGGGCTATAAGGACCAAAAACCTAGGTGCAGCCAGGGGCTGATTGGGGTGTTTGTGATTCCATCACCAATGGTGCAGAGCGAGACATGGACTGATAGTGGCTAGAGATAATCTACAGGGGTTTTCTCACTTTTTTGTCTCAAGACTTTTCGTTCTTTTTTTTTTTAAAGGGACTCCAAAGAACTTTTTGTTTTAGGTGGGTTATTAGAGACTAATATTTATTTTATTGAAAATTAAAATCTGGGGTGCTTCAGTAGGCTTTTCCTTTCTAGTTTGGAAATCTGTAATAATTTTTGGCTTTGAAGACCTCAGTGTTTATACCTAAAATCTTTGTTTCCTTTTGCTTAAGCTCTGATTGGCGTTAAAATGAGGCTACAACTATGTTTGCATCACAATACTATAGGAAAGGGTTTTGTGGCATAAGACGCAATAAGGTACGTTATTAACATCTGTAGCATTGAGAGGAAGATAGCTTTCTTTCATCTTGTTTTCACCAATGTGATTGTGAGTAGATTTCTGATGAGAAACCTTGGAGGCCAGAAGGCATGGGTTGATGTGTTCAAAGTGTTGAAGAGAAGAAGCTGTCAACCAAGCATCCTGTATCTGGTAAAACTGTCCTTCAAAAATGAGGAAGAGATTAAGAGATTCCCAGATAAAGCAAAGTAGACAGACCATTACCCCTATACCTGGCCTACATGAAGGGAGTCCTTCACCTTTGAAAAGAAAGGACACTAGACAGTAACTCAGAACCTTATAAATGAGTAAGGATTTCTGGTAAAAGTAAATACCTGGAAAATTATAAAAGCTAGCACTATTGTAGCTTAGGTTTATAGCTCCACCTTTTGTTTTCTTTGTAATTTAAGAGACTATATATGTATATATTTTTTAAAAAAATTAGTGTTTATTTTTGAGAGGGGCAGAGAGAGAGGGAGACACAGAATCTGACAGGCTGTGTCTGAGCTGTCCACACAGAGCTGACATGGGGCTTGAACTCAAGAGCCGTGAGATCATGCTCCGAGCCAAAGTTTGATGCTCAACTGACCGAGTCACCCAGGTGCCCCTGTGTGTGTGTGTGTGTGTGTGTGTGTGTACGTATATATATATTTTAATATTTATTTATTTTGAGAGAGAGTGAGTGCGTGGGCAGGGGGAGGGGCAGAGAGATGCGGGGGTGGGGGTGGGGAGAGAAGACCAAGCAGGCTTTGCACTGTCACCGTAGAGCCCAATGTGGAACTTTATCTCATGAACCATGAGATTATGACCTGATCTGAAATCAAGAATTGGACGCTTAACCAACTAAACTGCACAGGCACTCCAAGAGACTAATATAGTTTTTAAAATTAATATGTTTTTGGATGCATAGTACATAAAGATGTGACATCTGTAACTGAAAGGGGGTTGGGTCAGAGCTGTAAAGGAGCTGAGGTTTTGTGTTACTAAAGCTGGTATAAGTGCACATAAAAGTGTTATAACTTTAGGATGTTAAATGTAATCTAGGGGTAATGGCAAAGAAAATAGCTATAGAATACACACAAAAGGAAATGAAAAGGTAATTAAATATTTCACTACGAAAAATCAACTAAACATAGAAGACAGTCATGCAGAATGACAAAAAAGCTCTAAGATGCATAAACACAAACACCAAAGTCACAGAAATAAATCCTTCCTTGTCAGTAATTTATTTTTTTAAATATTTTTTTAAATATTTATTTTTGAGAGAGAGAGACACAGAGTGTGAGCAGGGCAGGGGCAGAGAGAGAGGGAGACACAGAATCTGAAGCAGGTTCCAGGCTCTGAGCTGTCAGCACAGAGTCCAAAGCAGGGCTCAAACTCACCATGAGATCATGACCTGAGCTGAAGTCAGTGGCTCAACTGACTGAGCCACCCAGCCGCCCCAGTAATTACTTTAAATGAAAATGCATTAAACTCTCCGTGTAAAGCAGATGGGCAGATTGAATAGAAAAAAACGTGATCCAACTATTTGCTGTGTACAAGAGACTCAATTTAGACCCAAAGACACAAAAAATTTGAATGTGGAAGAATGGAAAAAGATAATCCATGCAAATCTATGTAACTGAAAGAGAGCTGAAATGGCTGTACTGGTATGAGTCAAGATAGATTTTTATTTTATTTTATTTTAATTTTTTTTAACGTTTATTCATTTTTGAGACAGAGAGAGACAGAGCATGAGTGGGGGAGGGTCAGAGAGAGGGAGACACAGAAGTGGAAACGGGCTGTCAGCACAGAGCCCGACGCTGGGCTCAAACTCATGGACCGCGAGATCATGACCTGAGCCGAAGTCGGCCGCTTAACCGACTGAGCCACCCAGGCGCCCCAAAGATAGATTTTAAATGAAAAAAGTTAATAAGAGACAAAGAAGGACATATGTTAATAAAACGTTCAGTACAGGAAGAATAAAATAATGATAAACATTTACATGCCTGATGACAGGCCATCAAATTATATGAATCCAAAACTGACAGGACTGAAGGGAGACATAGACAATTTTACAATGATATTGGAGAGTGGCTAGAACCGGAGAGAAAGTAAGTGAGGAAATAGAGAACTTGAATAACAATAACCCAACCAGATCTAAGAGACGGGACCCCACCCAACAACAGCACAAGTTCTTCTCAAGTACCTATGGGACCTTCTCCAAGACACACCTGCTGTTAGACCACAGTTTAAGTCTCAGTAGATTTTGCAATGTAGATATCATATAAAATGTCTTTTCTGACCACAATATTGAGATAAAGTTAGAAATCAGTCACGGGATATGGCACCTGGGTAGTTCAGTCAGTTAAGCATCTGACTTTTGATCTCAATTCGGGTCTTGATCTCAGAGTTGTGAGTTCATACCCCACATTGGGTTCCATGCTGGGTGCAAAGCCTACTTTAAAAAAAAAAAGGAAATCAGTCACAGAAGGAAAACTGGAAAATTCACAGATTTATGGATATTAAACAACACACTCTTAACTAATGGGCCAAAGATGAAATCACAAGGGAAATTTTAAAATACTCAGGTTAATTAAATGAAAAGTCAGTACACCAGAACTTTGGGACACAGCAAAGCAGAGCTAAGGGGGAAATTTATGGCTGTGAAAAAGAAGAAACCTCTCCAATCAACAACCTAACTTTATTTCCTAAGGAACTGGAAAAAAAAAGAACCAACCAAAGCCAAAGCCAGTAGAAGGAAAGGAAATTGTAAAGATTAGAGCAAACTTTTAGCTAGATTGACTAAGGGGGAAAAAAGTTCATGTTACTTAAAGTCAGAAATGAACGTTGTGGAGATGTTACTACCAATTCTACAGAAAAAAATGGATTATAAGAGAGTTGTATGAACACCTATACACCAACAGATTCAATATCTGGATGAAATTAATAATTTCTAGGAATGTAAACTACCAAAACTGACTCCATAAAAAATTACACTTGTCAAGTAAGGAAATGAAATCAGTTGTCCAGAACCTCCCAACAAAGAGAAGCCCTGGACCTGATGTCTTCTCTGGTGAATGCATTTAAAGAACTAATACTGATCCTCAGATTCTTCCCAGAAATCAGAGGGGGAACACTTACTAACTCCTTCAATGAGGGCAGCATTGCTCTGATACTGAACCCAGGCAAACACTACAGAAAAAGGAAAACTACAGTGATTGAAAAACTCCTGAACGGATACCAGCAAATAAAATTTCCCAGCATATTAAAAGGATTATTTGCCATGAACAAGTGGGATTTGTTCTTGGGATGCTAGGATGATTTCACATTGAAAAAGTGATCAGTGTATACCATATACGGTACTTATACACCACATTAACGGAGTAAAAGGAACAGCAGCAACAAAAACAAAACATCATCTCATTTGATGTAAAAAAAAAAAAAAGCTTTGACAAAATTCAGCTTTTCATGACTCAGAACACTAGGAATAAAAGGCAGTTACTTCCAACATAATAAAAGCCATATATGAAAAGCACTCAGTGACCATGATAATGGTGAAAGGCTGGTAGCATTTCCTCTTAGATCAGGAGAAAGGCAAGGATGCCCACTGCTGCCACTTCTATTCATAATAGTCCTGGAAGTTCTAGCCTGACCAAACTGGCAAGAAGAAGGAAAAAAAGGCATAGGAATGGGAAAGGAAAGAGTAAAATTATCTCTGTTGTAGATGATAGGCTCTTATACATGTAGAATATCTGAAGATTTCATACTAAAAATAAATAAAAACCCGTTAGAGCTAATAAACTAATCTTGCAAAGTTACAGGATAGCAAATGCACACACAAAAAAACCAGCTGCATTTCTATATACTAACAACAAACTGTCCAAAAAGGAAACCAAGAAAATAGTTCCACGTAAAATAGCATCAAAAAGAATAAAATCAGCTTGTTAGGAAAGACAGGTACCATATGATTTCACTCACATGTGGCATCTAAGAAATAATTGAGCAAAGGAGAGACAAACTAAGAAGTGGACTCTTAACTATAGAGAAGGAACTGATGGCTACCAGAGGGGAGGAGAGTGGGGGGATGGGTGAAATGGGTGATGGGGATTAAGGAATGCACTTGTAGTGATGAACATTGGGTGATGTGTGGAAGTGTTGAATCACTATATTGTACACCTGAAACTAGTATAAAACTGTTTACTGGAATTTAAAATGAAAAATTTTTAAAAATTGGTACGTGAAAGGCCTGAAAACTATAAAACTGCTGAAAAAATTGAAAGAAGATATAAATAGAAAGATAGCTCATGTTTTTGGATTAGAAAAGTCAATTTATTAGGATGACAGTATTACTCAAAACCATCTACAGATTCAGTGCAGTCTTTATTAAAATCTCAGTGACTTTTTGCAGAAATAGAAAAATGCATTCTAAAATTTATATAGAGAATCATGGGACCCTGAATAGTCAAAACAATCTTGAAAGCTCAAAACGAAGTAGGAGGTGTCCCACTTTGTGATTTCAAAACTTACTACAAAGTCACAGTAATCAAAACATCGTGATATTGGCATCTGGATACATGTGTGGAATATAGAGCCCAGAAACTGACCTTCACATGCATGGTCAGTTGAACTTCCACAAGGGGGCTAAATCCACCTAGTGGTAAAAGGACCGTGTCTTCACCAAACGGTAATGGTACTGGAAAACACATACCTGCCAAAGTGACCCTTAGCTATGACTATGAACAAAAATTAAAACTAATCGGGGGCGCCTGGGTGGCGCAGTCGGTTAAGCGTCCGACTTCAGCCAGGTCACGATCTCGCGGTCCGTGAGTTCGAGCCCCGCGTCGGGCTCTGGGCTGATGGCTCGGAGCCTGGAGCCTATTTCCGATTCTGTGTCTCCCTCTCTCTGCCCCTCGCCCGTTCATGCTCTGTCTCTCTCTGTCCCAAAAATAAATAAAACGTTGAAAAAAAAAATTTTTTTTTTAATTAAAAAAAAAAAAAAAAAAAACTAATCGAAGACTGGGGTGCCTGGGTGGTTCAGTCAGTTAGGTGTCCGACTTCAGCTCAGGGCATGATCTCGTGGTTTGTGAGTTCGAGCCCCGTGTTGGGTTCTGTGCTGACAGCTCAGAGCCTGGAGCCTGCTTCGCATTCTGTGTCTCCCCCTCTCTCTGCCCCTCTCCTACTCATGTACGTGCACTGTGCTCTCTCAAAAAATGAATAAACATTAAAAAATGTTTTAAGCTAATCAAAGACTTAAATCTAAAGATTAAAACTATAAAATTCTTAGAAGAAAACATAAGGGAAAGTTTTGTGCATGGATTTGATAGTGATTTTGTAAATGTGACACCAAAAGCACAGGCAACAACAGGAAAAACAAGTAAATTGGACTTGATCAAAAAATCTTCTGTGCTTCAAAGGACACTATCAAGAGAGTAAAAAGACAACCCTCAGAATGAGAGAAAATACCTGTAAATCATACATCTGATGAGACATTAATATTCAGAATATTTGAAGAACTCCTACATCTTGCTGGCTCAGTCTGTAAGAGCTGCGACTCTTGATCTCACAGTCATGAATTCAGGCCCCGTGTTGGGCATGGAGCTTACTTACACACAGACACACACACACACACACACACACAAACACACACAACTCCCTACAACTCATCAACAAACAACACAATTCAAAAGGGGCACAGGACCTGCATAAACATTTCTTCAAAGATACGCAAAATGCACATCACCAGTCACTAGGGAAATATAAATTAAGCCAACAGTGAGATACCACTTCACAGTGACTGTGATGGCTATTCATTTTTTTTTTAATTTTTTTTAATGTTTATTTATTTTTGAGACAGAGACAGAGCGTGAACAGGGAGGGTCAGAGAGAGAGGGAGACACAGAATCTGAAGCAGGCTCCAGGCTCTGAGCTGTCAGCACAGAGCCTGATGTGGGGCTCGAACCCACGAACCGTGAGATCATGACCTCAGCTGAAGTCGGACGCCCAACCGACTGAGCCACCTAGGCGCCCCTATTCATTATTTTTTTTACGTTAATTTATTTATTTTGAGAGAGAGTGTGAGTTGGGGAGGGGCAGAGAGAGATGGGGGGAGAGAGAATCCGAGGCAGGCTCCGTGCTGTCGTCACAGAGCCTGATGCGGGGCTCAATCCCACACACTGTGAGATCATGATCTGAGCCAAAACCAGCCGAGCCACCCAGGCACCTCAGTGATGGCTATTATTTAAAACACAACAGCAACATGAAGAATACATGAGGTGAGGGTGTGGAGAAATTGGACATCTTGCTGTTGCTGCTGAGAAGGTGAAATAGTGCTGGCCCTGTGGAAAGCTAGAGTCAGAACCCAGACTCACTGTATGTCCTGGCAAAGCCACTCTCAGGTGGATGTGAAAACAGGATCTCAGACAGATATTCACACAGTCGTTCGCTGGAGAATTGCTCACAACAGTCCAAAAGTAGGAATAACCCACATCATCAGCAGATATTTTATCTGGATATAAACCAAATTTGGTATTTACATGCAGTGGTGTGTTATTCACCGCCTGAAGGAATGAAGCGTTCACGCTGCAGCGTGGATGAACCTTGAAAACGTGCCAAGTGAGGTCAACCCAACATGAAAGGATGAATATCGTATGATCCCACTCACGTGAGCTCTTTAGAAAAGAAGATTCATGGACAGAAAGTGGACATTGCTAAGGGCTAGGGGAGCGGCACCTGGGGAGTTCTTGCTTAATCTGTATGGAGTTTCTGTTTGCTGTCATGAAAAGTTCTGGAAATAGACGGTGGTGATGTTGCACCACAGTGCGATGTTCTTACAAATGAGGAAATTAAGATCAGTAGCTTCTCTTCATACACACTCTTCCTCTCAAATAAAGCCAAACTGCATCTTAACGGACAGATCTCTGCCCTTGAAATATGATTTCATAGTTACATTGAGGCTAGTAAGCAGCAATGGGGAAACGGAGAAGCTCTGTTCTAAACCAACTATCCCAACCAAGGAAGAATAAAGTTACATAAACTGATTTACCACCTCGTGGTGTGCTCACCCATGCAGTGTGGTGTGGTAGAAAAGCACATAATTATGGAATGTGAAGTGTTCATCCCTTTTCCTTTTTTTTTTTTTTTTTTTTTTTTTTTTTTAAATTTTTTTTTTTCAACGTTTATTTATTTTGGGGACAGAGAGAGACAGAGTATGAACGGGGGAGGGCAGAGAGAGAGGGAGACACAGAATCGGAAACAGGCTCCAGGCTCCGAGCCATCAGCCCAGAGCCCGACGCGGGGCTCGAACTCACGGACCGCGAGATCGTGACCTGGCTGAAGTCGGACGCTTAACCGACTGCGCCACCCAGGCGCCCCATCCCTTTTCCTTTTTTATCAGGGTAGCTGTGTCCTTCACCTTGAGTTAGTATTCAGCAGTGACCTCTCTAAATGTCCAAAGCAAGCTGTCTGTTGGCGATCCTGTTTGGCGGGTGGATCTTCATTTTGCCAAAATTGTGTGAGCCCGGTGTTAGTCCTGTTAAACCTACTCTTCGGTAATGTAACCCTTGAAATAGAAGCAGTGTTGTGAAACTTGTGACATTGCTGTTCGTTAGCATTTCCTTCTCAGCCCAAAGAGCTGGGCCTGTGCTTGAGCATCACGGTTCCTCATTTCACCTGACTCTGTTAGCTTTCTGTGCCTACCCCTTGGCCTGGTGGCTTATTTTGTGTCAGCCTGACTGGGGCCCTGATGCCCGCTTATTTGGGTAAAGCGTTACTCTGGCTCCATCTGTGAGGATCTTTCTGGATGAGATGAACATTTGAATCTATAGACTGAGCAAAGCACCTTGCCCTCATCCAATCAGTAGAGTCCTGCCTAGAACAAAAGGCTGAGCAAGAGACAATTCACTCTCTCTGAAGGTTTTCTCCTGCCTTCAGACCCTGCCTGGATCTTAACTGTTGGCTCTCCTGGTTGTCAGACCCTCACACTGCAGATCTTGGGACTCCTTGGCCTCCTTAATCATGTGAGCTACTTCCTTGTAATAAATGCATATGTAGAAATTTTATGTATGTGTTTATATACTCACGTATATATTTATATTATCGTATACATTGTATATATAAATCTCATATGTATATGAAGTGTATTATATTTGAAGTTTATTTTTAACAACATATATATATTTTTTTAAGTTTATTTTGAGAGAGAGCAAGCAGGGGAGAGGAAGAGAGAGAGGGAGACAGAATCCCAAACGCCATCAGTGCAGAACCTGATGCAGGGCTTGAACTCACGAACTGTGACACCATGACCTGAGCCCAAATCAAGAGTCAGATGCTTAACTGACTGAGCTACCCAGGTGCCCCTTAACATTATATTTGAAATCTCACTTGAAGGTAATTGGGAAAATTTGGACTTTTTATGGTGCCAGCAGAGCCAGTAAGTTCTTTTTCTCCATCTGGTGGTTCTGATAGTTCTGGTGGTTCTGTGTTTCTGGAGAACCCTGACTAATGAACTTGGCATTAATAAAGTCACTCTTTCCTAGAGATAGGTCCCAGAGTATCCTTATATGATCCTTTACGTAGTTCTGTTTCTCAGATAGTTCTTAGAATTCAGGGAACTAGTGTCTGGTTTTTGAACAGCCAGCTGTATTCTGGCAGAAAGTTTAGTCACTTAACCAACAGGCTTTTTTGATAGTTAAGCCTTTGGGTAAAAGTGAAGAAGTTCATCCAGCAACCATAACAGAAGTGAGATGTAGAAATGAAAGGATGGGTAGCTTTGGGGTGAGTGAGAGCTATAGGAAAACACTCAGTCTCTAGGTTAATGGATTCAAAAACATATGGGAATAGTGTTAACTGAAATCTTTTAAAATCTCATCCTGTTTGTAGGAGAGACGAGGCAAGAATCATATTCTCTACTGTCAGTCCCATATTGACTTCAGAGAAGTTGTATGCATGTAAAGTGTTTTATTGTTTACAAGGCTGCTTTACCTATTCACACGTGGAATCCTCCCTACAACCCTACAACCAGTTAGAGGTGGGCAGGAAGTCTCTCTCTTACATGTGAGGAAGGAAATTGAATTGTAGATGCGAAAATTTGTTTATAAAGATAGTAAGGTTAGGGGCGCCTGGGTGGCGCAGTTGGTTAAGCGTCCGACTTCAGCCAGGTCACGATCTCGCGGTCCGTGAGTTCGAGCCCCGCGTCCGGCTCTGGGCTGATGGCTCAGAGCCTGGAGCCTGTTTCCGATTCTGTGTCTCCCTCTCTCTCTCTGCCCCTCCCCCGTTCATGCTCTGTCTCTCTCTGTCCCAAAAATAAATAAATGTTGAAAAAAAAATTAAAAAAAAAAAAGATAGTAAGGTTAAAATGGTAAATTTTATGTTCTGCATATTTTGCCACAGTAAATCATAATAAAATAAAGTAAGAATGCTTTCTATAACTTTATGCTAGTAAATTTGAAGAGCTGTTGGGGTGAGGATAGTCTTGGCAATATTGAACTAAAAATGATGGGTCAGTTTGTTCTAGGCTGCAGGTAACTTTTGTTGTGTGGAGGTTAAAGATGAAAAAGGCTAAGGGAATAAGGGAAGGGAAAACAATGGAAACTTTAAGGATTTCTGCCCACCGTCCCTCAGGAATCAGAAGGAATGTTTACTGGGGTGCCTAGGTAGCTCAGTTGGTTAAGCACCTCACTCTTGATTTTGGCCCAGGTCATCATGTGAGATCGAGCATCTCACCACTTGGTCAGGCTCTGTGCTGGGCATGGAGCCTGCTTGAGCTTCTTTCTCCCTCTCTCTCTGCCCCTCGTCTGCTTTTGCTTGTACTCTCATTCCCTACAGGGGGAAAAAAAAAAAAAAGAATGTTTACTAGAATTTGTGCCCTTTCAAGCTCTTCTGTCTCAACACAGTAAACTAAGCAGACCATGTTATTTATTATGCTTTATTACAAATCCCTCCCACACTTCTTAACTTTCTGAAGTCTTATCACAGACACAACCCTCTAAAACAAACAAAAAAAAATGGGAGGGAATTGTATGACTAGATGCAAAGGATTACTTAAATCTGAACTAAGTGCTCAACTGTCTAAGCACACCTGCAGTACTTTGGAAGGTTTTATTTGAGGCACTTCTGCATGTTGAAGTTCCTTGGCAGGTCTAACAGCCCACGATGAAGTTGGGGAATCCTGGGGGTTAAGTATCAGAATGTGATCTGGTCAGAGGTCATGCTCTAACAGTACTGCTTCAGGAAGCCACTCTTCCTCTAATGTGGAGTAGCCATCTCTTTTTCACATGTTCTATTCTGGGGGCACCTGGGTGGCTCAGTCGCTTAAGCGTCGGACTCTTGGTTTCAGCTCAGGTCGTGATCTCACAGTTTGTGGGTTCGGGCCCTGCGTTGGCCTCTGCTCTGACAGTGAGAAGCCTGCTTGGGATTCTCTCTCTCCCTCTCTCTCTGCCCCTCCCCTGCTCGCTCACATGCTCTCTAAATAAATAAATAAACATCTAATAAGTTAAGTGTTCTGTTATGAAAAAATTCAAGTAAATAGAATCATAAAATATACGAACACACACACTCCTACCTAAATTCAGCAGCTGATCCTTGAGCAGTGCAGTGGTTAAGGGTACCACGTCCCCATGTAGTCAAATTCAGGTATAACTTCTGACTCCCCAGAAACTTAACTATTAATAGACTACTGTTGACCAGAAGCCACACCCATAAACACTTGTATGTTACATGTATTATATACAGTATTCTTACAATAAAGTAAGCTAGAGAAAAAATGTTAAGAAAATAGTAAGAGAAAATATAGTTACAGTACTGTCCTGTAAAAAGTACACATATAAGTGGAGCCGCACAGTTAAGACCTGTGTTATTGCAGGGTCCAGTCTGTTTGCTCTATCTGTTCTTTTGGTTGACCTAATACAAAATAAAGTAGATATTATCATGACATTTCACCCCTAAATGCTCAAGTCTTTTCATCTAGACTGTGATCCCTTCCCCTCCCTGCTTTTATGTCATTAACTTTGAAAAGATCAAGCCAATTGTCTTAACAGAATGTTCCACATTCTGGGTTTGGCAGGTTGCATCCTTTGATAGTCAATGTGTTCCTCTAGCCCTGGTATTTCTTGTGTCCTGGAAATTACAACTAAAAGCTTGGGTAAATTTAGGTTATGTGTTTTTGACAAGAACATTTCATAATGTCTGATTATCCCACTGTTGGTGGGAATAAGTTTAATCGCTGTATTAGGGTAGTCACAGTTCTGTACTGCTCTTCCTTCCCAGCCTCTGTGATTAGGAAGTGATCTGTGAAATGCTGTTTCAGTGCCTTGTGGATCTTTAATTCCCCACCCACCTTTCATCTATGGTATTAGCATCATCGATGATCTTGACCTGAATCTTTCCTTTTCATTCAGGGTTGCAGAATTTTTTTTTTTTTTCTATTTCAATCATTCCTTCTGGCATTCATCTGTTCAAAATTTTTTCCTACTTGTCAGCTGGTACAATTCCTATTAAAAAGGCAGGGTACATTGCTTTCCTCTAATTACGTATCTTCAGAATGAGGAATTATATGAAATAATCGTTTCTTGAAATAATTTTGTTCATCACAATTTACACTTTATGATGCTCTTGGTAGCTGATTATAAAATCATGAAGCCAGAAAGGAATCACATGGTACATTTAGTCCAGTCTTGCTGCTGTGATGAATGACCTACCTCCTGTTGCCCGTGACAGTGTTTACCAGTGTTTAACAGTGGTTACCAGTGTTTTTTGGTGTAGCCTGCTTTTTATTGAGCAACTGGTAGTTACTGTTCGTCATTTCGAAACTTAATTGTTTTCTTTACTTAAAAAAGATTTTTTGGGGACGCCTGGGTGGCTCAGTTGATTAAGCGTCCAACTTCAGCTCAGGTCATGATCTCACGGTTTGTGGGTTTGAGCCCCGCATGGAGCTCTGTGCTGACAGCTCAGAGCCTGGAGCCTGCTTCAGATTCTGTCTCCTTCTCCCTCTCTGCCCCTCCCCCACTTGTGCTCTGTCTCTCAAAAAAATAAATAAAGATTAAAAAAAATTTAAAAAGGATTTTTTTAATGTTTATTTTTGAGAGAGAGAGAGAGAGAGAGAGACACATGGAGCACGAGCAGGGGAGGGGCAGAGAGAGCCAGAGACACAGAATCTGAAGCAGGATCCAGGCTCCAAGCGTGTCTATCAGTAGAGCACATCAATGTTAGTGATAATTTTCTGCATGTGTGAGTAGAGAGGCCAACTGAAGACAGAAATTTGTTCAGTTTTGGAGGCGTTATTTGTGTTACCCAAGGATGGTGAGAAGGAGCAAGAAGGCCTTTCCAGTTAAGAGCAGTGTCAACTGGCAGAGTCAGAAGTAGAAATGTCTCGGGCACTGGAAAGGGATTGAATTTGGCAAAATGAGAAAGTTGTGGCTAAGAGCTGTTTCTTTCAAGGCATGGGAATAGCTTATGCAGTCAAGGCTGTCTCTGTCCTGCTCATCACTCACGTGGACTGGCTGGGAGGAATTACCACAAGGATACTGGGGAGAATCTCAGGGAAGTCTTTTTCAGCCCAGCTTAGCACGAGTGGGAAGGTTGTCATCTCTGTGGAACATCTTGTGGTTGCTCATCTCTCCTCCCTTGTTGACTTTTTTAGTTTTTCTAAGGGCCCAAATTATTTTTCTTACTGGGAGTTTGTGCTCTTTACATCAGTTGGTACCATTTGGGTGGTTTCCTCTTTTTTGGCTATCGTGAATAACGATGCTATGAATATTTGTGTGCAAGTTTTTGTGTGGACATGTTTCATTTCATTTCTCTTAGGTTCATATCTAAGACTGGAATTGCTGGGTCATAAGGTGACTGTTTAACTTTCTTTTTTTTAAGTTTCTTTTTTTATTTTTGAGAGAGAGCATGCGCAGAGGGGCAGTGAGAGAGGGGTACAGAGGATCTGAAGTGGGCTCTGTGCCAACAGAGAGCCCAATGAGGGGCTCGAACCCTCACACCATGAGATCGTGACCTGAGCCAAAGTCAGATGCTTAACCGACTGAGGCCCCCCACCGGTGCCCCTATGTTTAACTTTCTGGGGGACTGCCAGCCTTTTGCAGAGCAGCTGCACAGTTTTACCTTCCCACCAGAAGCCCGGACTGTGTGGGACTTCTGGTTTCTCCACATGCTCATCAGCACTTGTTACTGTCTGTCCTTTTGATTATAGTCATCCTAGTGGATATGAAGTGTGTTCTTCTGTTCTCTCTACTGACACCTGGGTCTGACTTGCGTGTTCTGCATCCTTTGTGCCTAGTATGTGGCACTGCTTAACCAAGCTGCATGCTGGCATTGAGATTCCATTGAGAATGTCAGTGGTTCAGCACCTACCGTGTGGATCAACAGCTTCCGTCAGTTGTTTACCTCTAGGCTAATCAGGAGTTGCTGGGTTTGGCTCATAGTACAAGAGGGATACTCCTTGTAGGATCCGGGGCTGGGAGAGTGTGGAGAGGCAGGTTACAGTGGAAGGGGAATTTGGATGTGGTCAGCAAATAGACCAAAAGGGAGCAGGGGCCTATCCTGGGAAGGCTGTAAGAGTTAGTCCAAGGAGCTCTGCCTTTGGTAGCTAACATTGTGTATGTACGTTATGTATAACATTATGTAGCAAAGCAGACTAAATAGAGCAGGGGGACTCTGGGGCTAAGGAAATAAAGTGCAGGAAGTAGCGAGGATTCAAAGTGAGGTTGTTCCAATGGAAAGGAGAGGTTTGGGGAGGATTAGTTATGGGTGGGACTAGATCAGATGTAATGCTTAGAGTAAAGGAACATAGGAAATAGTGTTGAGTCCTCGCACAGGAGAGAATGTTCCTCTTGAGAAGGACAGATTTGGGTGGGTGGATTTCTGTATGTAATGTGACTTTAGATGCTGACAGAACACATGACAAGTGTGTGTGCAGCAGATAACCTAAACTGGAATCTGGATTTGATGTCCTCGATGAGGTGGGAACTGAAGCATCGCAAGGTCACCACTTCTTCCATGTCATCCCCTCAAATATCTGCAGACAGCCTCTGATTACTTTCTCTCTCTTTTCTTAAGTTTATGAACGAGGGAGAGGGAGAGAGAGAATCCCACGCAGGTCAACGCACAGACTTATGAACCTTGAGATCATGACCAGAATCAAAGTCAAGAGTTGGATGCTTAACCAACTGAGCCACCCAGATGCCCCTGTTACCGTCTCTTCTTTTAGAACACCTTAATTGAGGTATAATTGCCATATAGAAAATGCCATACCTGTTTACGCTATACACGTTGAGTTTGACACAACACAGTTTGACATCTGTGAAACTATCGCCACAATCAAGACAATGAATGAATGTGTTACCCCGAAAAGTCTCCTAAGGCTCCTTTGTAAATCCTCCCTCCTGCCTACTTCCCCTTCCTTTACCCATCCCCAGACAACCACTGGCTTGCTTTCTAGTTTGCATTTTCTGGTATTTCATTTCAATGGAATTGTGTGTGTGCTTTACATAGATGTGCATTCTGTGGAGGTACTTTTGGGGGAGAGGTGTCTGCCTTTTCACTCAATGTCATTATTCTGAGATTCATGAATCCATGTTGCATGTATCAGATGTGATGCGGCATTATCCTGCTGTAGTAATCTTATGAAAAATTCAGACAGAAAGTTTGCTATTGAAGAACCAGTATTTTTATTGTGTTGTCAAGAATGAAAGGTGGAAGGTTATCGATAATGAAACAAGGAATGGCCATAAATTGAGATTTGAGATGTTTGAGGACTTGTATCCTGGTGAAATGCTCCAGAATTGTTTAGACCAGCACTGTACTATAAAACTTCCTGTGATAATGGAAATGCTCTATATCCGCACTGTCCAGTATGGTAGGTGCTAGCCACAGCTGGCTATTAAGCACTTAGAGTGTGGCTGAGGAACTTATTTGACTTCACTTAATTTCATTTAAGTAGCCACCTGTGGTTAGTAACTACTGTGTGGGGCATGTAGTAACTACTGCATAGGACATGTGCACTGTCCAAGCAGTCATTATTTGCCAAGCCCTCGTGGGCCATGCACACTGTTGGAGTTGGGGATCCAGGGATGGAGGAGAGACTGCCTTCAAGGAGAGCTTTCCTCTTCCTCCGCCCCCAGTTAGGTGACAGACAGACACTCAGGTAAGTCACGATTCCGTATGATAAAAAGGGACATGGGACCCAGATGCCCTGGGGCTTGCGGAGTGGTGTCCCGGAAGACAGGCCGTCAAGACCACCTCGACATTGCCCCTTCTCAGATGAGCAGGCTCCTGGGTACATGATGGGGGTGGGACCCTGGGGAAGGAGCGCCAAGTGCACTTGAGACACGAGGCCTGTTGGGATGGAAATGGTGCCTGTTCTAGAGAAATAGTGTAAGGTTTGGTCGTCTAGAGTGCCCATGGCGAGAGAGGCTTTAGCTTTTTTGTGCCAGCTCCAGCCATGGTGGATTCGTCCCCTTGGGCCCTGTGCGCATCCCAGCTGTCTTGACCCCAGACAGTTCTTTTTGATCCCTCTGATGTCTAGCTGCTCCTCAGACCTGACCCCTCACAGTCTTGATCTTCTCATTTCAGCCTTTTAACATCTCCCACTGAGCTTCCTGGGAACTTCTCTGAGGCTAGTAAGGAATGGAAAACAAGTAAAACATCCTGACCAATTAGTTTTGACACGTTGAACACTCCTTAGGCATTGTGGGTACAGCTGTTCAGTCTTGCTTTTGAAATGTTCCAGTATTCCTGCTGATACAGTTCTCTCCCTTGCCATACAGCACTCTTAAAGTACTGTGTGTATATGCCCCGTGTAATGATGATGTCTTCTTGCCTACCAGGCAGCAAACCTCTAGAAGGCAAGGCCAGCCATCTATTATTCTTTGTACTGCCCTTGTGTGCCCGGTGAATGCTGACATTCCCATTTTAGCACAGGCATCTAGACTGAAGTCCTAAAATCCTAACACAAACAAGTATTCCCTCAGCAGTGAAATTTGAGATACAACTGAATACAGTGTATCTTAAAAATATATATATATATACATACATATGTATATATATACATATATATACATATATATATGTATATATATATACACACACACATACAGGGGCACCTGTCTGGCTCAGTTGGGAGAGCAGTCTTGGGGTGGTGAACGCGAGCCCCACGTTAGGGGTAGAGTTTACTTAAAAAAAAAAAAAAAAAGATTTGACTGCAGGGTTACTCCAGGCCCTCTCATAGGAGGAAAGGGGAATATGATAAAACTCAACTGAGCTCATATTTTTCCTAGACTTGGAAATCCCTGTAAGCTGTAACATGAAAGTAGTTGATATATGAATTTCAAAATACACGTTCCTCATCAGATCCTTGACTCTGTTAAAGCAGTGGCTCTTGAACTTTCCAGGATACAAACTACTTCAGCAGGGCAAGAAATTCCACAGCCTCTGCCCACTGCCCATACATTTATGTCCCAGGCGTAGGCTCCCTCTTGGGGCAGATTCCACTCTAGGTTGGTCATAGCTTAGTCCTACCCATAATATCTCTTCATTTATTGGGTGGATATAATGGAAACTGGCAGAAGGAAGACTTGAGTCTGTCTTGGGCCTTGGGAAGGCTAAAGGAGGCTTCTTGCTGAAGGCAGCATTTGACCCAAAAGGGAAAAACTACCTACAAACTCTGGTGCCCTGGGCACAGAGAACCTAGATTTAAGGTTTTACAGTTATTGTGAAATACAGTTGTGTTGAAAAAAGGGCATTAAGAGATTGGCCAGTTGAATGGCAGGGAAGGTGCTCTAGGCCAGGCAAGTGACTTTATTCAATAAAAACAAGACAAAGGTTAGTTAAACCTAAGAGTGGCTTGCTTGCCTAAATGCCTGTTGTGCATCCAGAGATAGTGATTCTTCTGACCTGGTTGCTAAATTCTGCTTTCCAGCCTAATCCTGTTGTCTCAGTTTCTGGAACACCAGCACTATCCTGAGCTCCCCCAAAGTGACTTCATGATTCCACAGAAAGGGCTTTTGTCAAAGCCCTCCACTCATCCCCTTCCCTCCTCCTTGCCAGACTGGCACCCTGCCAGTCCTGCCCCTTGCCCAGAATGGGCCTTTTCCTCTCTCATGCCTTACATCCCCTCCTGGAAGTGTATGACTGTGACCTACTTTTTTCTCTCCTTTGCTTTCCTGTACCTGCACCCGGTTCTTGTACCATCTGATTGTGGGGTTTCCAAACAACTCCAGTTTCCATCTTTCTTGTTTGCTTATTGGAGGGACATTTTTGCTACCGTTTGAAATTGTGGCTTCAACTTTAATTCAGTAGCTCTCACAACCTCATTTGGTGATGTTATTTCTCTTGCCTTTCCTCTGGGCCTAGAATTTTGAAACCATTTTTATGTTTAACTCAGGCAATCTGTTATGTCCCTCTCCTTTTTCCTCTTTCTTTTAGTAGAGGATTTCTCTGATTTGCTAATCCTTGAATTGTTAGAGTAGCCACACTTCAACTCTCCTCCCCAAAGGACACTGAACACCCTTAAACTGTCCTGTAAGGAACACTCAGTTATCTTACTCTTCATGTTTACCCAGATAAGATGCTTAGTCTAGAGACAAGCACACAATGAGTTTTCAGGAGAAGCACTTGGTAATGTTTGATCTTAGGCCTCTGTGTAGCTAGTCTTCCTTCACTTCCTTCACTGTATTTCCTATGCCCATCTAACAAACCTACCTTCTGCAAACCAGCATAACTTCTTTCTTCCACCTTCTGGCTTGGAGTGCTGGTGAGAATTGTTTTTATTTACATTTATGACATTGCATGGCTGTCTCGCTACTGTAGAACCCTTATGCAGTGTCTTTCAGCAATTGGAATTGGCTAGGTGATATTATCTGTTGAAAATTCTATTCTTTGGGGGCCTGGCTGCCTCAGTCGGTAGAGCTTGCAGCTCTTGATCTCGGGATCATAGTTTGAGCCCCATGTTGGGGATAGAGATTATTTTTTAAAAATCTGCTCTTTTTCTAACTTTTCACTTTTTTTTTTTTTTTAAAGCTTATTTATGTATTTTTGAGAGAGAGCACACAAGAGGGGTAGGGGCAGAGAGAGAGAATCCCAGACAGGCTCTGCACAGTTAGGGCAGAGCCCAATGAGGAGCTCAAACCCACAAACTGTGAGATTATGACCTGCACTGGAGTCAAACTCTTAACTGACTGAGCCACCCAGGCACCCGTTCACTTTCGCTCTTAAGCTGCTCTGTTGTAGGAATCCAAACTCCTATTATCCTTCTCCCTTTCTTTCTCAAACTGATCTTAAAACAAGTTACTTTGGGGGCACCTGGCTGGCTTGGTTGGTAGAACATGTGACTCTTGATCTCAGGGTCATGTTGGGTGTGGAGCCTACTCAAAATAAAAAGCTACTGGGTGCCTGGGTGGCTCAGTCATTTGAGCTTCTGACTTCAGCTCAGGTCATGATCTCGTGCTTGGTGGGTTCCGGCCCCACATCTAGCTCTGTGCTGACAGCTCTCAGAGCCCAGAGCCTGCTTTGGATACTGTGTCTTCCTCAGGGGCGCCTGGGTGGCGCAGTCGGTTAAGCGTCCGACTTCAGCCAGGTCACGATCTCGCGGTCCGTGAGTTCGAGCCCCGCGTCCGGCTCTGGGCTGATGGCTCAGAGCCTGGAGCCTGTTTCCGATTCTGTGTCTCCCTCTCTCTCTGCCCCTCCCCCGTTCATGCTCTGTCTCTCTCTGTCCCAAAAATAAATAAACGTTGAAAAAAAAAATGGATACTGTGTCTTCCTCTCTCTGCCCCTCCCCACTCATGCTCTGTCTCTCAAAAATAAACATTAAAACAAATTTTTTTAAGTTCTTACCAAAGTCATAACATTATTTTTTATATAGTCTTCCTTTTTTTGAGAGAGAGAGAGAGAGAGAGAGAGAGAGAGAGAGAGAGAGAACGCGCGCACACGCGCGTGTGTGAGTGGGGGAAGGGCAGAGAGAGAGGGAGACACAGAATCCCAAGCAGGCTCCAGGCTCTGAACGATATAGGCTTCCTTTTTAGAAGGTATGTGCCGTGTTTCCAACCTAAGATTTCTATGGTGACAAAACTAACAGTCGGCTTGCCCTCAGACCAAAAGCTGATCATCACAGATGATGATTTATCAAGCCTGAATCTGGGACACATTTGCCATAAAAACTTGCCACAGTATTTTTATTAATGAAAATAAATTTACACATTCTTGATTTTTTCCTCCAGATATTCCTAATTTGTTAAAAGTATGAATTGTATTTACAATTTTTTATGGAAAATCTCAAATATGTACAAAAATAGCATGAGCAGTACCATGCGCCCAATTTCTCAACATGTTACTGGCTCGTGCTGGTCTTGTTTTGGCTATACACTCCATCTCACCCTCTGAGTTATTTGGAAGCATGAAATGCCTTTTTGATCTTGGTGGGCAACCCAGTGTAATGGCTGAGATGAACAAGGTCTTTGTAATTGGTCGTGGGCTCCAGTCTCACATCTGAATATTTTTACAAATCCAGTGACCACCTACGAGCTTCTGTTTCCTCATGTGTTAAATGAGAATAAGACCTTATAGGCTTGCTGTATTAACTGCGTGACCTTAGTGAAGTCTATAATGTAGTGCCTGGTTACAGAGTGCATTCAGGAAGGGGTCTTTTATTCTGTGCTCTTCAACTGTTTAGGCCCTAATCTGATTCTTGACTTTGGAAAGTTAAAAAGAGCCTACCTACAGTAGACATTACTGTTCAGGTTGATAACCAGCACAATAATAGTATATGACTGCAAATGCCTTCCTGGTGTCTCCCCTGTGACCTTCTCCAAAATTTTACCAGCACATGTTGCTTGCTTATTTCATTCTGACCCTTCTATTTGTTGGTTTTGAGGACAGGGTATGCTGCTGGGTCTTTAATGGCAGGTACAGAGCATGGAGTCTTGGAAGAAAATGGGATGGAGCTGTTCCATGCTGGTTAAAGTTTAGAATGGTACTTTTGAATCCGCTCAGAAGCCTACAACTTCTGGAATCTGCGTCCCCATGATGCTTCCCTTTCAGTACTATATTTAAACCATGTATGCAATAAATCACATTATGGTAGGTAAAACAGAGACTGTCAAAGACAGCTGAGAGATACCTGGTTGAAATGTTTGACCTCTGCTAATCTAAAGAAATGCAGGTGGAACCAGTTGACCCTCTTTTCTAGCTATATGACTAACAATGATTTGTGCTAATGATAGCTGGGGTATGGTGAAATGGAAATACTAGTTCACTGCTGGTGTGGGTGTTAATAAAGCTGTTCTGGAAAATAATTCGTCAGTATGTTTCAAGGGCCTTTAAATTTTTCATACTATTTTGTTTAGTGATGACACATTTGTGTGTCTGCTCAGGTTATGCTGACAGATCATACACATAGGTTCATCTCATAATTAAAAATAACTGCATGCTTAATAACAAGGGAATGAGCGGGACTATCCGTATGCTGAAATAAATCATGCAACCTTAATGTTAATAACATGGGAGGATATTTAATATACAAAAAAAACAGGATGAAAAGTTACATACAGCATAATCTCAACCATCTGAAGGAACACTAGAAAGACCTATACTCTGATGCTAATAGTGATCGTTTCTAGATGAAATTGTGGGTGCCTTTTTGTCTTTGCTTCATTCTTTTGTGTACCTTTCTGAATTTTCTGCAATTCAGTACTTTATTTGGGGGACAGGGAGAGACAGGGTAGCAGAAAAGTCAACTGTATGATTAGGACCTACGTGTTACAGGTAGGCAACTTGGCAGCACCAAGCAAATAAAACTATCAGCTGATTTCTCTGTCCCATCCTTGTTGCACCTTTAGCATTTGTTCACATATTTAGTGCTGTCATTGCATCAGACACACATGCAAATCACAACGGCAGTTATGACCTCAAGTCAGTGGTTTCCAAACCCTGTGTGTGTGCCTCAGTTGCCAGAGGGAACTTTTCACAATGCCTAACTGAGGACTGATTCCCCACCCTGGTGAAACAGATCCTCTTTGCTGTGAGAGCTGGTATCACAGAGTGGCATGATGGTTGATTGTTGGGGCCTGCACTGACATGCCTGATAATTCTAGCTCTGTCACTCAATTGCTGTGTGTCCTTGGACATGATACAACACCTCGTCCACTTCCATTCCCTGCATTTTACACTGTTGTCTTAATGGCTTTGCAGATGCTTTGCTTTCAACTTTTTTTTTTTAATCTTTCGATATTTTTGAGAGAGAGAGAGCATGAGGAGGGGAGGGGCAGAGAGAGAGGGAGAAGAGAATCCGAAGCAGGCTCCAGGCTCTGAGCTGACAGCACAGAACCCGACGTGGGGCTCGAACTCACGGACAGGACAGTGAGATCATGACCTGACCCGAAGTTGGAGGCTTAATCGACTGAGCCACCCAAGTGCCCTGCTTTCAACTTCTTAATACTGTACTTCCTTAGAGCCTCACCTCCACTTGACTGCAGTCATTGTGAGTTTGTGATCACCACGCAAAATTGCACTGGCCAGACTTTGCAGTGGCCTGCTGACCCCCAACTTTTGCCCCTTTCCTTTTGGTCCAGTTTTTTTCATATCAGTTCTTTGTTTTCACTGCCCTCCACCTGACCATTCTCGGTCAGGCCTTTTCTGACTGACCCTGACAGGCCCTCGCTGACCCTGCCCAGCCCAGACACCCCCACCCCCCTATCGGCTTTTTTTTTTTTTTTTTTTTTTTTTTGAGAAAGCAAAAGGGAGCAAGTGAGCAAGGGGCAGAGAGAGAGAGAATCCCAGGAGGGGCGCAGAGAGAGAAGTGGGGCCCACCTGAAGTGGGGCTTGAGCTCACCCAAAGCAGGGCACAAGGTCACTCTGTATGGGACTTGAACCCACGAACTGTGAGATCGTAGCCTGAGCCGAAGTCAGATGCTTAATGCCAGAGCCACCCAGGCGCCCAGTCCAGCCCCTTGAACAGTATTTTCCTGACCTTTTCTACTTACTTGGGCTTTCTTTGTTGTTGGGCAGTTGGCTTCTCTGCTTCAGAGATGAAGAAAGTGATAACTTCAGGCTAATAGAGGAAAATTCTAGCTATTGATTTATTATACAAGAAAAATTATCCTTGAGGGAAAGAATTGATTCAGCATATGGAATACTGTTAGTGTTTGCTCAGAAAAAAAAGTGACTATTGGGGTGCCTGGGTGGCTCAGTCAGTTGAGCATCGACTCTTGATCCTGGCTCAGGTCATGATCTTACAGTCTGTGAGTTTGAGCCCCATGTCAACACAGAGCTGCTTGGAATTCTGTCTCCCTCTCTCTCTCCCCCTCTCCCGCTTCCTCCCTCCCTCCCTCTCTCTCTCCCTCTCTCCCTCTCTTTCTGCCCCCTCCTCCACTTGCATGTGTGCATTCTCTAAATACATAAATAAACAAACAAATAAATAAATAAATAAATGTTTAGGGGTGCCTGGGTGGCTCAGCCAGTTAAGAGTCCGACTTTGGCTCACATCATGATCTCACAGCTCATGGGTTCAAGCCCTGCATGGGGCTCTGTGCTGACAGCTCAGAGCCTGGAACCTGCTTCAGTTTCTACATCTCCTTCTCTTTGTCTGAACCTCCCCCACTTGCACTCTGTCTCTTTCCCTCTCAAAAATAATAAACATTAAAATAAATTTAAAATCTTTTTTTAAAATTTTCCCCCCTCCACAGGTCACAATAATATAGCATAAAGAAAACAAAGCTATTTGTAATTCTGTCACCCAGGAAAAACCTGCTAATATTGTGTGTATTCCTTTCAACTTCATTTTTACATTTAAATTTTTACTCCTTTGGGAATCTGTTTTGGAACATGAAGTATAGGGATCTTAATTCTCATCAGAATTTTTCTGGCTCCCTTCACTTAGTGAATTTTTTTCATCCTTTTGCTACTGAATTTTATAATGCTATATTTGTCTGAGTTGTTCATTTCTGGGCTCTTTTTCTGTTTAGTCCTATACCAGACCCATACTTTTAATACTGTATAACATACTTTCCAAGACTGTTAAGGCAAGTCCTCTATCAATATTCTTTTGGGGAGAGGAATGGGAGGGACTCCTGTGCACTTATTTTTATGAATAAAGTTAGATTATCAAGTTCCAAAACAACTCTTAGTATTGTTTCAGCAGGGGAGAATTTTTGTCTCTGTATTAAGGATTTCTGTTGGGAATATCTCTTCATTTATTCAGATTCCCTTTGTTTCAATAAGATTGTCATTTTAAGTTTTTTTTGTTTTTTTTTTTTAATTTTGAGAGAGCAAGAGAGAGAGAATCCCAAGCGAGCTCTGTACTGTCAGTGCAGAGCTGGATGCAGGGCTTGAACCCTCAAACCCTGAGATCCTGACCTGAGCCAAAACTGAGAGTCAGGCACTTAACTGACTGAGCCACCCAGATGCCCCGAGATTGTCATTTTCTTATTTAAGTCCTGTGCTGCTGTTGGGGCACCTCGGTGGCTCAGTCAGTTAAGTGTCCAGCTTTTTATTTCAGTTCAGGTCATGATCTCACAGTTCACGAGTTTGAGCCCTGCATTGGGCTCTGTGCTGACAGTACAGAGCCTGCTTGGGATTCTCTCTCTCCTCCCTCTCTCTCTGACCCTACCCCGTTTGCTTTCTCTCTCAAAGTAACTAAACTTTAAAAATTTAATTAAAAAATAATTTTAAAAAATTAAGTCCTACTGCTGTTAACCATTGCAACAGTTGCAGTGTATAAATGTGGAAAATCCTTCAGGAAAGTGAGTTAGTGAAAGTCATGAAGATGTTTATACTTTTGACTCAGTAACCCCATTCCTAAACATTATCTATAAATTAAATTTAAGAAAACCTTTTTTCCTGTGTGAGAATTTGACCTTTGGTTAATTTTGTTTCCTGGGAACCTGATAAAGACAGATTGTTGCTTCTATTGCTGGGCACTGTGGCTTATGGTTAAATGTCTCCTGGTTGGTAATTGCATCCGGACAGGGAGAGGCTGTGCGTCATACTGATGGGCCCCCATGCTTGGGCTTCACAGAGCACAGTGGCTCTTGTGCTGGATGTGTCCCTCACATGGAGCCAAAGA
Source organism: Prionailurus bengalensis (assembly GCF_016509475.1). Lineage (NCBI taxonomy): Eukaryota > Metazoa > Chordata > Mammalia > Carnivora > Felidae > Prionailurus > Prionailurus bengalensis. The sequence continues at coordinate 57,124,186 of NC_057348.1, read as the reverse complement.
AGCTATTCAAAGAGATGATTGGCTCCCCTCAGCAGTGAAGGTTTTAAGTCGGGTCGAACCTACACTGTCTCCCTGTACCTGAGAGCTGCTATGTGGATTGTTGCACGAACAGCTAGCAAGCTGTGTTCCTGTCCCAGTCCTCAGTAGACAAGTGCCAAGTATGGCCTGTGATAGTCTCGTGAGTCTAAGAAGATTGCTGTGTCCCAAAGAAATGATCCCACAAACTGAAGTTCAAAGATGTTCTTTATAGCATTACTTTCCCCAGATTTTTGGTATAATATGTAAAAGGCAGGAATGGCTGTTTAAACACTTAATTCACTCAAAGGAATATTAGACGTGAAGACTATAACAGAAGCAAGTACTAGCAACAAGGATAAAGAATAATATAGGAGGAACAAAATACAGATTGTGTGCTGGGGATGTGCACCTGCTCTAGTGGGCACTTAGGAGACTTTAGTACTGTGTGTTCAGGTGTTTTCTGGGATCACCGTGACTGAAGAAAACCCTCAGGGCTCTGCTGCTCAAGAGAGTCAGCCTAACAAGGTAGCTACACAGGTGGGCTTGCCTGCAGCCTGTGTGAGCAGAAACACAAAGGAAACAAACATGAAATCTGTCATGTGGGAACAGCAAGGTGAAGCGCATTTCTTGGTGTTTTTTAAAATAAATTTAAAATCATCATTTGTTAAATTAGTATTTATAATATTTACTTTTAAGCCCTCTTTATTATTTTTTTAATGTTTATTCATTTTGGAGAGAGTGCAAGAGTGCCAGAGAGCTTGAGCCGGGGTGGGGAGGTAGGCAGATAGAGAAGGGTACTGAGGATCCGACGCAGGGCTCGAACTCACGAACCGTGAGACCATGACCCAAGCCTAAAGTCGGACATTTAACCGACTAAGCCACCCAGTTGCCCTTTGTTTATAATATTTAAAAGCCATTAAGTAATTCTTGGTACATCAGTGAAATTCACTAAACCAAGTTATGGAAATCCCTTTTCACATTCTCATAATCCTTCCTAAATATTCTTCAAGGCTTTCTTTGTAAAGTTTCTCCTCTTTTTTCATCCCTTTCCTTAATTTGCCCTTCAAATTTGAAACTTGTCCAACTGTCATAATCTGATCTCTACCCCAAAATGTAGACCAGACCTGAGTTGATTTTTTTTTTTATAACTTGTTTTATTTTTTATGGTTTTAAATTTACATCCAAATTAGTTAGCATATAGTGCAACAATGATTTCAGGAGTAGATTCCTTAGTGCCCCTTACCCATTTAGCCCATCCCCCCCCTCCCATAACCCCTCCCATAGCCCTCAGTTTGTTCTCCATATTTATGAGTCTCTTCTGCTTTGTCCCCCGGGTTGATACTCTTAAACCTTGGTCAAGGCAGTCTCTGGGGAGGAAGGGAGGGGGTGATGGGGCTCCACAGGTAACAGGTGATTTGGGGTATACCTCTCACTGGGGGGCAGGAGGCACGGGAAACTGGGTATGATGGAAGACTAAAGGAAACAGGTTTTGTACAAACTCAGCTCGTCTTGTACTGCCCCCTAATTGGCACTAATGGGAGTTTTATAGACAGATACTGGTGGGCAGAGATGGTGTCTTCAGCAGACCTGCCAGGGGAGTGAGGCTTTGGGCGGTGAGAGACAGCATGACCCTTGGGTGTGTCATGGGGCCTGGTTTACATGCCTGGTAAAACTGTCTTCTGGTCTCGCTCCCACTGCTGCACTCTTTGAGAAGCCATGGAAAACGCCACCCTCAGGGGCATAGGATTCATTATCTAACCCTGCCCTATGGGGCAGTAGTCAGTTGTAAAATTTCCTTTTAGTTTGTGGTCTTTGTTGCAGTGCCACCTGTTGAAAGAGCAGTTGACAGCCAAGCACCTGGAAATGGGGGAGCGTGGCTTCATTACCTTGTCTAGGCTCTGTGATTTCCTGGTTCTCTCAGTGCCTTCTGGAGTCTGTTCTGTTACACATCTCTGTATTTGACACTCATTAAAACGGTAGCAGCCAACTACTTAACTACTTACTATAAGTTAACTACTATAAGTTACTATATAAGTTACTATATAAGTTATATATACTTACTATATATATATATATATATACTTATACTTATATACTTATATACTTATATATATACTTATATATACTTACTATATAAGTTACTATAAGTTAACTATAAGTTAACTATTTACTATATTCTAGTGACCGTCCAGAGCATTTTAGTCACTCAGGCCTCATAGTATCCTTAGGACATGATGGCTATGATCCCTGTATCCCCATTCCAACAGAATGGTTCGATAATTTGCCTGAGGTCACACAGCTAATAAGTAGCAAAGCCAGAGTAAAAATCTAAGTAGTCTGGGAACAGTTTTTGCATGCTTAAGTCACACTGTGGCCAGTACTATCGGCTTCAGCCTTCTGGAAGCTCATTGGTTAAAAATAAAACTAAAAAGTAGCTTTTCTAGGACCCAGTCCTGACTGCCTGTTCTCCCAAACTGTAGAAGAATAACAGGCTTTATTGAACACACTTATTTACTTTTTTATATGTAAACACTTATTTCCCCCAGTTCCACTGGAGGCAGGAGGTAGAGTTGACCCTGGCCTTGTTACTTGTAGTCTGCTGCCCTAGCTGTTTCACTGTCTGGTGAGGATAATGGGCCAGAGCTTGGTAGTGGTTCTCAGAAGATGTAGATGTCAATCTTGAGGCACTCACATTCAGTCTTGAATTCCTGATTCTGGAGGAGAACATGGGCCTCCTGCTGGGGATTCCAGCCGCGCCTGAGGAGTGTTCCTCCAGCAGTCTTAGATAAGTCGCTGCCATTGGGGTCCAGAATTTAGGACTCCTACTTTCCTGGAAGTCACTGAGTCAGGTTTGGGACACCAAGGGATCTTATCAAGGAACCCTGTCTTGATAAGTAAACAGGGGCAAGTTCTGGAATAAAGATGAACACAGATTAGGCATCTGACATATTATATGGTCAGTGGTAGGGAAGGCTGCCTAAAAGATGTTCTAGAAAACAGTGATCCCAGGAGCTACAAGGTCAGGTATTATTCTCACGCTAACCCAATATTTGATAATAATTCTCTACTTGGCACGGGAGATGCAGCAGGGAATACATCTGTCTTGGCAGAGATTATTGGAAAAGGAAGAAGATAGACAGATGTAATAGATGCAAATGTGAAGTAATGGTAGGTTCTCTGAAGAAAACTAAGGCCACGTAAAGGGATAGAGAGCAGATAGGGAGAGGGGGTGCTACTTTAGATAAAGTGATCACCTCTCTGATGAGGTGCTATTTGAACAGAGACTTGAATGAAACAGGACTGAGCTGTTGAGTAAGTTGGGAGCATTGATCCAGACTGATCCAGGAGGGAGAATCCATTCTTTTAGGCCATTTCGAGGGGCAGGATGGCCAACAGGAAGGCTCAGGACACAGTTCTCCTGCGGCACTTGAGAGGTTTGTGCCAGGGGAGGTGGTTTGCCTTGGTAATTCTGTCACGCTCACAGTGTGTTTTCCTTTCTCCTTTTAGTTTGAAGGATGACCTCTAGGAAGAAAGTGTTGCTGAAGGTTATCATCCTGGGAGATTCTGGGTAAGTGGCTCTCACCATTTGAACTGACACATTGGTTTGGATGAAGCCTCCTTTGAAGCCCGTGCCCTCCACGCTGACACCTGCCACTTCCTTCTCTAGTAGTGGTGGCATGAGGGCCCTAGGTCTCCAGCTGTTTTGGGCACAGCAGAAATGTGAACGATCTCTTGTTATATAACCCTTCGTTCCATGATCTTAGGCATGATTTGGGGGGAGGGGGGGCTATTTAAACTCAAGAGCAGTTTCATGGAGTCCCTTTTTTCCAAGCTGGTTAGACTAAGGAGTGCTGTTTAAGTAGATTTGTTGCCACTGACGCCATGCCTAGCAGCTGTGGGGCCTAGCAGTGGCTCAGAAAAGGAGACTTTTCTGAGGTGACCTGTGAAACCTTAGACCAACTGAAAGCTGGGCCTTTTTAAAAATAATGATAATAAACACGGGTGTGCCTCTGTATCCCAAAGTCCCCTGCCCTTTAAAAAGGCAGTGATTTTTCTACTCTGGCTGGCTTTTTCAATTGCCTGAGGAGCCTTTTAAAAGTTGGTGTTTTTCCAGACCAGTGGGTAGGGCCGAGTTGGCAGTACCTTAAATACACACATCTGTCTGTCTGTCTGTCTGTCTCCCTCCCATACTCTTAGTGACTCTAGTGTGCTGTCAGGATTGAGAGATGCGGTGTTAGGCCCAAACTTGCCCAGAAAGAATCACCAGGCCTTTACTTGATTCCAGATCTCCTGGCCTCTCCCCTGAAAATTCAGATGCAGGTGGCCTGGTTTGGAGAACACTCACTTCCTTAAGCCGTAACTGTACTTCCAGGTGCTCTGCATATACAGATAAGAATGTTCCTTAGTGAGAAAGGAAGGTGATCCAGTTGGCTTTGAAGAAGGCTTTTGCATCGTCTTCAGCCTGCCCTAACTAATCTCATCACCAAGAAATCCATTGTCTCTTTGCTGAGTTCTCATACTGGGGCGGGGGGAACATCCCTGGAAGAGCTTACTTTGAGGTAGATTCTGATTTGGTGGAATACTGGTGCTTTCTCCTTCAGATTTTAGACTTTGAAGCAGCAGGTGGCTGACTGGTGTATATGTCTGCTCTCAGCCGATGACTTCCTCCTGCCATTACTTTCTTGGACTGAATAGCAGCCTCTAAATGGAGAGACACCGAAGACATAAGGGATATTTTTGGAATATTGGAACGATCTTATTACTGTAGCTTCTTTTAGAAGGAGAGTATTTGCTGACATCTTTCTGGAAGGAAAAAATAATATTAGGCTCTACCATCTGAGGTGCTTGTACCAAAACTTACAAGCAGCTTTTCAACATCTGGACTACATTTGTACCCTCTATTTTTATCCCAGGAGAAAATACAACCTCAAATGAATAATGCTGGGCAGTTTGCTGGCACTGCCCTCTGTTGTGATTACAGTTCTTTGTTTTCTTTCAAGATAGGCAAGTCTCTTCAGAGCTGCAAATACCAGAATCAGTTTTCAGTCCCTTCCTAGTTGACCTATACTTGTGGTTTTTCTCCAATTTCAGAGTTGGTAAGACATCACTCATGAACCAGTATGTGAACAAGAAATTCAGTAATCAGTACAAAGCTACAATAGGAGCAGACTTTCTGACAAAGGAGGTGATGGTGGATGACAGACTAGTTACAATGCAGGTAAGCACATGTCACAACTTTGCCAATCAAATCTTGTTAGTTCATTCATTCTGAACCCTTTTTTTCATGCCTAGGCATTTCCCCTCCCTGTTCTTCAGTTACCACTACTATATTCATGGATAATTTTCCACAGGTGGTATTGCCGAGAAAATACAGGACATCAAGTATGACCGTATATTGCATGAGACATACTAGAAATTTTTCACTGTCGTTCCAAAAAAGTTCAAATTTCATTGGACTTCTGTTTTGGGGTTTTCTTTTTGTTTTTGTTTTTGCTGAATTTGAAAACACACAGTCCTCTGTCTTATTGTGTCTCCAAAATGTCTAACTCATGCCTTTTTTAATATCCTTGCATAGTTTTTTAGGCCAGAACATCTTTGGGTCTCTCCTAGGTTCTTACAGTAGCTATTAATGTAGTTCCCTGTTTTTCTGGCTTCTTTTCATCTGTCCTGCCTGTAGCCACCAAAGTTGAGTTTCTTTTAAGCCAGCCTGGCTTTTGCATGTATCACCTTAATCTTTCAAGGGCTTCTCTTGCAACAGTTAGAATAAAATACGGGTTCTTTCATACGGCCTTTGGAAAGCCTTTGCGTTCTGGCTACAAACTGTTCTTCGCTTTTTTGTCTTTTGCCAGCTCTTCCAAACCATGTGCTGCTCTTAAAACCCTGTCCTTGCACATGTCTGCTTCCAGCCCAGCCCCTTTGTCCCATCTCAGCCCATCCCCAGGTCTCCAACCTTTAGCCCAGGTGTTGTCTTTTCAAATTCCTACCTCCACAGCAGTTATTTCTTCCTATATTAAATGATGCCCTTGGCAGACTCAAGCCTCTTGAGACAAATATAGTTCTTATCCCACTGTAGTCCTAGCAAACGCCAAGTTTGCTGAAACGTTTGAATGATCCAGGCGTTACAGATGGTTTTTATGCACATTGACCTCAAGCTGTGACGTGCTCCCAGAGGATAAAGACTCTTGACACTTCCTTGACTCACACCTCCAGGATGCAGTTAATATGGATTTCCCCTCCCCACCTCCCTCACACATACACATAGAGATGTTTAAAATACAACTAAAGTTTTTTTTAAGTTCTAAGTTTTATTTGACAGAGCGCATGCGCTCACATGTGCATGTGAGCCGGGGAGGGGCAGAGAGGGTGAGGGAGAGAATCCCAAGCAGATTGCCAAACTGACAGCCCGAAGCCTAGTGTGGGGCTCAAACTCAAGAACCATGAGATCATGGTCTGAGCTAAAATCAAAAGTCGGATATTTAACCAACTGAGCCACCCAGGCTCAGACTAAAGTTTTAAAGGCCAAGCTTGAGAGAAAAGGTAATTTCCAGGTTACAGGAAAGAAGATGGAACTGAGAACTAGTGATAAGCCCAGGGGCTTCCGTCATGATGCTTTAAAAGTAACTTTATAACCAGGACTAGAGTTTTATCACTCACCATGGGCAAGAGAAGTGACTACAAAAGGTGGGAGAGCTGGAAGCAGGAATCCCCTTGGAGAGAAAGAGAGAGGGAGGGAGAGAGACTCCCACTCATATAGGACCTTGGAAAGATGTGAAAACAGGAACAAATGCCTTAATCCAGTGAAGTGGCAGAGCTCAAGCATGAAGTAAAAGCTTGGGGCTTTTGCCTCTTTGCCTTCTTGTTGGAGACGCTCAGTCCCACTATGCTCATGTGTGGGTTCTGAGCTTATACTCTACATGGTACAGAAATGTTAAAGAATTTGACATAAACCTATAAACCCCTGCCACTCCTGACACAAGCAGAGTCAAGACCATTTTATAGGAAGACTTGCAACCTCAGAACAGAAGGTGAGCTCATAGCCACATGAGGAAATAACGTACCACAAAAGATGTTCACAATGACTAGAGATTTTTAGAAAGGGAATAGAAACCATAGAGAAAAAGGACACTATAAAAAATGAGGATATGGAAAACATAGAACTTCAAGAAGTGAAAAGATGGTCATTGAAATAAGCCAAACGAACAGTTAAACTGCAGGTTAAAGACACCTGAAGAAAACAGTAAGCTGTAAGAACTGAGCAAATTACCTGGGGAACTCAAAACTGCAGAACACCAACAAGCAAAATCTGTCTCTGAAGAGAAGAGACTGATTACTTAACAACAGTTAGAGGAGTTCTCAGAGACCATAGAAGGCAGAAGGGAACAGAATAGCTTCAGGGTACTAGAGTAAAGTAGCACCCGAGGATTCCACATGTGTACCAGCCAGACTAAAAGCTGCATCCTGTACCTAGGAGAAACAGAGCTATAGGACCAAGCTGTGGTTTTGACGGCGATGTGGGCTGATTCAGAAGTCAGACCCCAGGTCCTCCTGGGTTTGGGGCCATTATAATAGAGCCCACATACCCTACTAAGCTTGCACCCTATACTGTTGCACTACTGGAGTGAACACCATCTGAAGAACCACTGGTCACTGGAGTCTGGAAACAGTGGGAAAGAGAATGTGTTCCTTTTTTTTTAAATATTTATTTTTGAGAGAGTGCGAGCAGGGGTGGGGGGGGAGGGTGGGCAGAGAGAGGGAGACACAGAATCCGAAGCAGGTTCCAGGCTCTGAGCTGTCAGCACAGAGCCCAGTGCGGGGCTCAAACTCATGAACGATGAGATCATGACTTCAGCTGAAGTCAGACACTTAATCGACTGAGCCACCGAGGTGCCCCAGAGAACGTGTTCCTGAAAGGTTGAAAGGAAAAGCTGGCCCTCATGCTGTTGCAGGCAGCTTGAAAGACTAGAAGTAAATGAGAGTCATCATCTCTGGACAAAGGCGTCATCAAGGTAGATCTTGAAGAATCCTCACATATTTTTCACGGGCTTTTAGCAACATGCAATAAGATGATCCGAATAAGAAAACAAGACAAGAACCAATGGAAAGTTCCCTGATCTTTCAGAGTGGTTTTTATATTTCAGAGAAATAAGACAATCTTAGATATCTGGAGAGAAGAAACTAAACAAGTGTGTAAGTTAATAGAATTTATAAAAAAAAATACAATAACCAAAAGGTGGAAATCCGAGAATGTTTTTAGCAACAGATCAGTATGCTAGAAGAGAGCTGAAATGAAGAATGGTAGGAAAGAGAGGTACAAACAGGATTCAGTAGATAGGTCAGACTTCCTTTTAATCAATCTCAAAACAAAGATCAAAGATAATATTTGCTGAGAATTTGCTAGAACTGATGTGGCACCAATCCACAGATTGAGGAAGCCCGAACTCCAAGATGGATAAATAAAAAAGAAATCTCGATGAATCATAATGAAATTACAAAAAAAAGGGGGGGGGGGCGCGCCTGGGTGGCTCTAGATTTTGGCTCAGGTCATGATCTCACCGTTGTGAGATCGAGCCCCACATTGGGCTTCATGCTGAGCATGGAGCCTGCTAGGATTCTCTCCCTCCCTCTCCTGCCCCCCTCCCCTGCGTGCACTTGGTCGTTCTCTCTCTCCAAAAAAAAAAGACAAACTTGAAAGCATCCAGAGAAAAAAGATGATCTTGAAAAGGAGCGAAAATGAGGCTGTTGACTCCAAACAGTAACCGTGAAGATCACCAGGCAGTGGAATATATTCTGAAAGAAACCTTGACCACAGTATTCTGTCTCTACTAAAAATACTAAGAATGAAAGCATATATCCTTAAGTTCCACAGTGAAAATTCTAAAAGATGTACTTCAGACAGAAGGAAAGTGATTTCATTTGGAAAGGTTAGGAAGATAAATTGAGGTCAACTTTAATTGTATACATGTATTTATTGTTAGAATTATGACCATAAGAGTATGTTACTTCTAAACTATCATAGAAAACCAGGATTGGACCTCTGTAATTTAATGTGTGGAGGAAGATTAGTGACTGCTGTGGGTTTTTTAAATTCCTTATATGGTTCAGGAAGAAGCTAGAAATCAGTCAGTAGTAAACATTAGATGGAATCAAGTATGCATGAAAAATTTAAAGGTAACTTACTCTGAATCCATAGCAATTTAAACTGTGATATTGTCAGAGTCAGATCAAGGGAACGGAGAGCACACAAACAAGCCACCCCCAGCTGGACACTGAGTAGAGAGGTGGCTTCCAGAAGACTAGCAAAGTAGAGTTACACAGTAAATGGGACGGGCCAGTGGTTTTCCCTTTAAATGAGGAGGAGTAACCAAGAGGGAGGGTTCAAGACCTGAATGAAAAAAATACAAAATGAAAACTTTAAAAGTAAAAAAAAAATTCTTTTAACCTTTGGTGTTTAAAATAGAGAAAGCGAAAATCCTAAAGGATTGACAGTAAAACTACATTAAAGTAAACATTTGAGTGCTCGCTTCGGCAGCACATATACTGAAATTGGAACGATACGGAGAAGATTAGCATGGCCCCTGCGCAAGGATGACACACAAATTCGTGAAGCGTTCCATATTTTTAAAAAGAAAGGAAAAAAAAAGTAAACATTTGAATAATAAGACTCCCTAATGACAAAAACAAACCACAGACCAGAAGAAAATGTTAATAATGCATCATAGTATCCAGTCAACAGACAACCCACTGGATAACTGGACAAAAGACATCAGCAGGCAATTATGAGAAGAAGCCTTTAATTCCAATGGCTTCACTGCAGGGAATTGCAAATTTAAAAAGGCGACAGGGCGGGCTGGACCACTGTAGGTGCAGGGAACACCTCCTCTTCCTTACACCCTCCGCTTCTCCGATGCTATCAAATGATGCCTTCGGGAAAAACTTGCCAGCAGTTGTGTGGCTTAAAGAAACTCCCGTGGTCCTGTGACTCCAGATACTTCTGGGCCTGGTTGAATAAAGTGGATGTCAACCCTGAAGGGACAGCATCCATGTGGCTACTGTGCGGTGGAGCCGTTCTGCGCTGCCGTGGCCAGGAGAGTTGACAGAAGGACTATAACGACCTCTCAGCAGGCTCCCTAGACAGACAGGATTCAGGCAGTTGATGCACCGGCTCTTAAATCCTGAGCATCGGGATTGGTCCCATGGAGCACTAACAGCATGCTAGAAACATAAGGTCATGTACGTGTCATTATATTGAGGATCACTGTTGAGACTTTGTAAACTTAAAAATTTACGACAAAGTGTGTTGGAAATGGAAACAATTCTGTGTGGGGCTATCACAGACAAAGGCATCATTTCTCTGCATCACTTAAGTAAAACCCTCAAGTGTTTGCTGTTAAGTGATCTTCCTGGAGTAAGAGAAAAAGAAAACCTTGTCCAAGCCTTTAAGATAGTACTGCCTTCTCTGGAACTAAAATTAGATTTGAAGTAAAATTATAATATTCAGTGAGTGTTTTATTTCATATGGAAGCAGCCCAAGTGTCCATCCACAGATGAATGGATAGACAAGACGCGTATACATACAATGGAATGTTACTCGCAATAAAAAAGGAATGAGATCTTGCCATTTGCAACACCATGGATGGGCCTATGCTAAGTGAAATAAATCAAAGACAAATACCATATTTCACTTGTCTGTGGAATCTGAAAAAAACAAATGAATAAACAAAAACAGACTCATAAATACACAGAACAAACCGGTGGCCACCAGAGGGGAGGGAGGGTGGGAAGTGGGAGAAACAGGTCAAGGTGAAGGAACAAACTTCTGGTTATAAAATAAGTAAATCATGGAGATGGGAAGAAAAGTGTCTTATTTCAATATAAAGTATTATCTGAAATTGTTAATGGTATAAATTAAAACATTAAAAAAATAATTTAAAAAAAATGGGGCGCCTGGGTGGCTCAGTCGGTTAAGCGTCTGACTTCAGCTCAGGTCATGATCTCACAGTCTGTGCGTTCAAGCCCCGCGTCAGGCCCTGTGCTGACAGCTCAGGGCCTGGAGCCCGCTTCGGATTCTGTGTCTCCCTCTCTCTCTTCCCCTCCCCTGTTCATGCTTGGTCTCTCTTTGTCTCAAAAATAAATAAAAACATTAAAAAATAATAATAATTGAAATTGTTAATGGTAAACAGTAACAGATATTCTATTTACCGTCCATAGGACTAAAAGAATGTCATACTGTAACTTTTTTTTTTTTTTAACTTATTCATTTTTGAGTGAGAGAGAACACGAGAGGGGGACAGGGTGAGAGAATCCTCAGCAGGCTCCATGCTGTCAGCTCAGAGTCCTACACAGTGCTTTGGCACTTGCTCGCAAACTGTGAGATCATGACCTGGGCTGAAACCAAGAGTTGGATGCTTAACCGACAGAGCCACCCAGGAGCCCCTTTACCATAACATTGTAAACAAGGAGTCCATCATGTAGAAAATAAATATTCAGACATGACTTATTATTAAAGTCACTGAGTTGCAAGTGAGAGTTTATATACATTTTAAGAAAAATGCAAACTAGATAGCCTTTTAATTCTAATATATTCCTCATTTTATATAGATCTCTCTTGATGTAGATAGAGTTCTTTAAAGTGATTCAGATGTACTACCCAGATATTCTTTATTGTATTTTAACAGTAATTTGTTACATTGTAATTTAAAGTTAAAGCATGGGGCGACCCAGACTCGAGTCAGTTGAGTGTCTGACTTCAGCTCAGGTCATGATCTCACAGTTGGTGAGTTTGAGCCCTGCATCAGGCTCGCTGGTGTCAGTATAGAGCCTACTTCAGATCCTCTGTTTTCCTCTGTCCCTTGCCCACATTGTGTGTCTGTCTGTCTCTCAAAAATAAACATTTTTTAAAATTTTAAGTTAATAAAGTGTGTTACTATAAATATGTACACATGAAGGGACACCTGGGTGGCTCGTTCAGTTAAGCGTCCGACCCTTGGTTTCAGCTCAGGTCGTGATCTCGCGGTTTGTGGGTTTGCAGAGCCTGCTTGAGATTCTGTCACTCTCCCTCTCTGTTCTTCCCTGCTTGCATGCATGTACATGTGGCTTTCTCTCCAAATAATTTTTTTTTTTTAATGTGCAGACATGGAAAAAAAAGGCTGACAAAATCAAGTTTGGGCAGGAATATAGGGAAGCAGAATATTCTCAAGCTGTTGGTGGGATATTAGCTCTTCTTAATAGAGACTACCATTTTGCTTTCCATTGTTGAACATGCGCAATTCTCTGTCTAGGCAGGTAGCCTAGAGAAATTTACCTCTGGGCACAAGAAGAGAAGCCTAGGAAGAATGCTCATTGCAGCTTTTTTGAAAAACTGCAAACAGTTCAGATGACCAGGGAATAAAGGATGTATATTAAGAAAGTGGAATACTATATAATCATTAACTTTTGGAAAAGGGGAAAAAAAGCAAATTGCAAAAAAAGATGTATAGGATAATACCATTTGTCTAAAAAGTTCTTCAGGAACCATTTACTTCTGGGGAGGGAGGAAAGGGAATGCTGTGAGGAAGGGTTAACTCTGTTTCCTTTTAAAAGGGGGGATGGGGTAGGGGGCTAGGTGGCTCAGTTTAAACATCTGACTCTTGATTTCAGCTCAGGTCATGATTTCAAGGTTCATGAGTTTGAGCCCCATGTTGGGCTCTGCACTGATGGTGGTGCAAAGCCTGCTTTGGATTCTCTCTCTCTCTCTCTCTCTCTCCCCCTCTCTCTGCCCCTCCCCTGCTCGCTCTCTCTCTCTCAAAATCAATAAATAAACTTAGAAAAAATAAATAATTTTTTAAATGACTAAAATTTAAATAAAACTAGACAATAAAAAAATAGTAAAAAAAACTGACATGAAGGTGTCAGTGTTAATATTTGTCACATTCAAGTAGCAGGTAGTTATATGGGTGTGTTTTGAATGTAGAAAACAAAATATTTCAGTTAAAATACTAAAAAGTTTTAAAGACCACAGTTATAGGACTATACTTTTCTAGGTTTGAAGATAAATTTTTGAAAGTTGCTAAGAATAACTCCCCAGCTTTTCAGCTTTTCTTTTTAACAACCCCTTACTTTGCCTTCTCTGTGTTTTTGAGTTCCAAATACCCATTTGGTTCCACCCAAAAGTGGTAGAGTTCTTATGTAATTCTCCTGTTGGGATTCTGTCCTAAACAAGCACCTGAAATACAGAAGAGGCTCTGTATGTTAGCATTCATTACTAAGTTACAAGTACAGAAAATTGGCAGCCGGGGTGGTTTTTTTGTTTTGCTTTTTTTTAACAAGAATGAAGTTGTTCGCTGAGTTTGTTGGGCATCCATAAAGGTGTGAGTCGCTGTCAGAGAAAGTGCTGCAGTGTTTCACAGGGCAGAGAGGAGTGACGTGTGGGGGAGGATTTCAGCTACATAAAACCCCACAGCACGGACACCTAGAGTAATGGTCTCGTGGGGCAGTGTGTGCCAAGTGTTTGGAGGGCTCTTTTGGCTTTACTTACCCAGATGTTTACATAAGAACAATGTTACTCACTTCTCTAATGGAATTTTTTTTTTTTTTTTTTTGGTACAACCCTAGATTTAAATTCTGGTTTTAAATCTTGTTTTCTTATTTTCTCTTTATAGGAATAGTTGTCTGTTTCTACTTTCCTTCTTGTGTGACCAAGCTCTTGAGTCCCCCTTCGTCCCAGTCTCTCTCTTACGAGAAAGGGTTCATTTTTTCACTCAGAGACGCACATTCAGTGTAGGATGTTGGGAAACCCGAAAAGCACAAAATCAGACCTCACCAACAGCCCCTCTGCTGGGGATCCAGTGACACTAGAGATCATGTCGTGTCTACATGTGTGTACTTAGCTTGTTGTCTTGGGGGTGGGGCAGCATTTAGTCCTCCAACTCTGATGAGAGGCAGTTAGACTAATAGGCTTTGGGTTTGTTTCTACTGCCCTTCAGCCTCGCACCTAAGTCATCCTAACCGGGCATCCTACCCTCATCTTGTATGGTGCTCTTCTTACCTGAACTGAGAGCTCAATCTTTGTATGGCCTAGGGACACTTGACGTGTTGCCCAGGTGTTCCAGATCACCTGGAGTGAGGCAGGACTGGCTGCCTGAGAAGGGCTTCACAGAGGAGCTCAACCATCTTTCTGCAGAATCTGGTTCTGGAGATAAAACCATAGTGGTCCAATCCACACTCCATTTGGGTTCAAACCCTGGGCCTTTGGGGTGGTTGGCCAGTGATGTGGACGTAAAGCTGGTATGTATCTGGGTCGTAAGGATGGTCCAAGTTCTTGTGTTCTGAAGCTGAGCAGGTTCCCTGCCGACAGTGAATCCAGTAGTGGGGGGGAGACCCGTGTCAGCTGGAGGTAATAGTATGCTGCTTCTGACCCAGCCACTTTCTTAAACCTGGTGACTGGCTGGGGGATGTGGGACCATTTCTCAAAACACCTGTCATCTCTCCAGGCTGATCAGGGTGGCCTTGTTAGGAATCTAGGGCAGCGAGGGAATCCATCTTCGCGCTCAAACCTAGCAAGGCAATGAACAGCGTGAAGTTCTTTGAGCTGGTCAGTAGTACATGGTGTTCAGATTGAAAGCCGGCTTTCACCTATATTCTAGAGTATGTTCTTGTTGTCTGTCTTTCCCTTCATCTCTCTCTGTCAGGGGTTTTTGTTTGCTTTTTTTGTTTTTAAGTGAGTTATAGTATAAATAAAACATGCTGATTTTTTTAAGGTAAGCTTAATAGACAGTAAAATGTGTAAATTTAAATATACAATTCAGTGAGTAATCACCTCCCTGTAATTCTGTCATCCCCAAAAAGTCTCCAGAGTACATAAACCTTAAGTTTACATGAATTTCACATAAATATCTGTTCGTGTGACTTACCACCTGGATCAAGGTAAAGACATTTTCTAACAGAGTTCGGACTCAGTGTCACCCCTCACAGACACATGCACTCGCACATGCTGTCTGTCAGGGCTCTTCTGGATACTCTGGTTCTGAAGTCACTTGTCTCTGAGTGTCTCCGTGATCCAACTCGTTTCCTCTGGTGTCCCCCACTCCTACAGCCGTGTCCCCCAAGGAATAATGTTTTGTCTCTCGCAGATCTGGGACACAGCAGGACAGGAACGGTTCCAGTCCCTCGGTGTGGCCTTCTACAGAGGCGCAGACTGCTGCGTTCTGGTATTTGACGTCACTGCCCCCAACACATTCAAAACCCTTGATAGCTGGAGAGATGAGTTTCTCATCCAGGCCAGTCCCCGGGATCCTGAAAACTTCCCCTTCGTGGTGTTGGGAAACAAGATTGACCTCGAAAACAGACAAGTAAGTGCCAAAGGTAGTGACAGTCGAAAATGTGGAGGCTTGCGAATCTACCCTCATTTAGGTCGTGGCTGCTGGGCCTTCTTTTAAAAGTAGCAGCTAAGTTTCAGATGGCTACTGTTTTTAGTTTTGATTAGTAAAAAGCCACGTGCCTTAAGGACCAATACCCAGTATATCTGTGTGTGTGTGTGTGTGTGTGTGTGTGTGTGTGCGTGCCCCATACTGGGGGAGAGGGGAGAGAGAACTAGTTTCCCATCCAGCCCTTGGAATAAAGCCGTGCTTCCTAACCGAGTAATGGCATACCAGTTTTGCTTTCTCTGTGGCAACACAGGGACAGTGAAAGTCTGCAGTGGTTTTCCCTTTGAGATTATGCCAGCAAAGTAGCAAGTCCATCACTTTTGGTCCCCATGAAATAATTGGACTTGAGGCTGGGTTGCAGTCTGCATTTTGGTCTTTGGGATTTAAAAGCAGACTTGCATTTAAAGCCTGGCTCATGCACTTTTAATTTGGGAATACTTCTTGGAGTCTGAACGTTGACTCCTGTAACAAGAATACTCTGAGATCAGGTGACGCTGCACCTGAAAGCCTGGCACCCAGGAAGAGCTTGGAAAATGGTGGCTTTCTATGGGCCCGTTGTTATTTTCCCCTCCTGTGAGAGGCACTGGCTTCCACGGTGCCTTGTGGTTTGGAGGGTTCTTTGCTACACTCAGAATGGCTCTAGAAAGGTATATGTGGGAATGTGAACTACATTTTGGCCAGCTGCCTTTGAGGACCAGGGCTCAGGAGACCTGGTTTAAATCCCCACGCTGCCCCTGACCGGCTGTGACTTTAGACCATTGCCTTTGCCTTCTGAGCCTCAGTTCTTCTTCTGCACTTGAAAGGAAGGGATTAGATTTTGTAATTCTGCTCTCCTGCACCTCGGGGGCCTGCCTGGATCTCCATGTGTGCAAAAGATTGCGCTTTGGGCTTTGAGTAAAATTGCTCTGGTTCACTTTCAAATAGCATTTCTCTTGGGAACATAGACTCTTAATTATAACTAGGTTTATTTCTGGCCATTGATCTCATTTTCTCCCTTTTCTAAGTGACAGTCCCCTCATGCCTGAAAATAGGCTAAGGCTCGGGGAAGGAATTGGGGTAGGAGAGGGTAGGGGTGCTGGTGAGAGCAGCAGGATTCTGTGACACAAGATTGTGACACAGGTGGTTTAATATGAGCAGTAATGGGTAAGGGACAGTGAACCTTAGAGACCAAGCTGCCAGGCATTTCCTGGGCTGGGACCTCTGAGGTCCTAGGAGAAATGATTCAATACTTCTTGGGCTGGCTGCTTACTCCTTTTAAGTGTAGCTAAGGGTCAGAAACTATGGATTATAGAATGGGCTTTGGGTTTGAGGTCTAGCTGTGTTATGCAGAGCCAGCAGGGTGACCTTGGACAGGTCTGCAGCTGTGTCCCTGCACACCCTCACCCCCTAGGTCTGCTCCCTCACCTATGCTACCTATAGACTAGGGACCATGATCCTTCTAGAGAAGGTTGAGGCCGTGCTAGATTAGGAGCACACATACACCCTGCTTCCTCTTCCAGGTGGCCACAAAGCGGGCACAGGCCTGGTGCTACAGCAAAAACAACATTCCCTACTTCGAGACCAGTGCCAAGGAGGCCATCAACGTGGAGCAGGCGTTCCAGACGATTGCACGGAATGCACTTAAACAGGTGGGTCTCCAGCAGCTATCTGGCTCCCTCTGCTGACTGACCATCAACCCAGCCCCTGCCTGGCTTCCTTGTCCGTAATCTTCTTTCCTAGCTCTTTTGTCCGTGTAGCCAGAAAACCCCATGTGTTTATCTGGGAAGGTAATGAGGCATTTTGCTAAAGCTCCCAGAAATTCCACCTCTATAGGACAGGGGCAGTGAAGACAGGCTGAGGGCCACCCTTACGGGTATGTGCTTATTCTCCCGCATGCTGTTAGGAGATCAGACCGCTAGGAGGCCCCTGGCCACATTGCTCCTTCCATTGGAGGAGAGCATCAATTGGAATTCAAATCCCAGGTTTGCTACGCATCATTAAATTTAGTGGTGGTGGTGGTGGTGGTGGTGGTGGTGGTGGTGGTGGTGTGTGTGTTTCATCTCTGAACTTCAATCCCCTCATAAAAAGAGAATACTTGCTTTGCAGGATGGTTAAGATTGAATGAGGTGGGGTCACTCCTGTCATCCTCATAAATGGTTATATTTGATCACCAGAAGGAAAGCTTACCCAGAAACTCGAGGAAATGTATTCCTTGAATGAGAATTTCTTTCTTAATGTTGTTTACTCAGCTGTTTCCAGAAAACAAACAGTTACTTCTTGTTGTTGGCATGTGGGAGTTGAAGGCTCTTTTGATTGAGTGGCTCCGTTAGGGCCAGTGAGTTAAGGGGCATCATGAGGCATCGTCCATCATCTGTGATAGTCAGACTTAGGGGGGGAGTGAGTGTCAGAGGTGAGGTGCCTGCCAGAGGGTGCGGAGAACATTTGAGGAAGCACGTGGTGGCTGTGAGGGGCAAGGCAGGTTCTGCCAGCTCCAGGAAACCAGGTTTCTAGAATGCAGCAGTTCTCAGCAGGATGGGGCATCTGGACCTGTGGGCAGGGAGGTAACTGGAATGGGTTGTTCCCATTCTGGAACAACTGGAGGCTGCACTGAGGGTTCCGTGATGAAAGGGGACGGTCTTGCCTGACGAAGAATTGATCGACCCAGAAGGCCAGGATAGCCCCTGTTGAGAAACGTGGATAACAGGGTGCAGGCCTGAGGCCTAGGCCTCCCTCTCTTCCGCTTCCTCTAACCCACCTTCGCACCTAGGTCAATAATAGCCTGCTATGTTTTCCCTAATGTTCCTGATACTTGCATGCGAATCTAAACAGGTATGGGGAGTTGCCTTCAACCAGTTCCCTGTTGACTGGCATCACTGTCAGTTTTTCTCTCTGAATATTGCTGTCTCTGTAGCCTTATTATAATGCTTTTTTGTTCCTACATGCTAGCCTCTCAGGAGTAAGATTGTTAGATTGAAAGGTATGTGTGCTTTTAAAAGATGGTGCCAGGGACACCTGGGTGGCTCAGTCGGTTAAGCGTCTGATTCCTGGTTTCGGGTCAGGTCATGATCTCACGGTTTGTGAGTTCGAGGTCCGCATCGGGCTCTAAGCTGATAGCAGGAGGCCTGCTTGGGATACTCTCTGCCCCTTCCCTGCTTGCACGTGCGTGCTCGCTCTCTCTCTCAAAATAAACTCTAAAAAGTAATTAATAGTAAAAGATGCTGCCAGAACGTTTTCCTCGAAGGCAGCAGTGCTTCAGCCCTTTCTCTTACCTGCTGACCAGCGAGCAGTCGGCACCATCTGTAGGTCTGCTGCTGTGCCGCCGGTCTGGGGGTTCCCTGTCCTGTAGGCCACCACTGTGCGGCACTGGGGCCTGGGCACCTGTCGCTGATCATGAGCACTCTGTGAACAGGAATTAACTTCACCTGCATCGCATGTGACTTTTCCACTTATGCTTTATCCCTGGGCCATAGGAAAAGAGTAATTTTTTAAGACAGGTATGTCATTTTAAATTTCTAGGTTTTCTATATCTAGTTTATGTGTTGTCTGATTCAACTGGAATTCATCTAGGCTTATAGGCGAAAATAGAGTCTCACCTTTCTCTTTAAGAGGGATAGCCAATTATTTCCAACATTAGTTGCAAATTGTTAAAAAACCACTTACCCCAGTGGATTGAAGCATTACCTTTATGTGGGTGAATATTCATGTATACTGGGATCTATTTCGGGTCTCTCCAGTCCATTTGGCAATTGTGATTGGACCGTCTTGATTTGACTGCCTTTATAGTGTATCTGACCTCTGATAAGGCAAGTCTCCCCCCATTCCTCCACCCCTCCAGTCTTGTTTGTATTTTTTCCTTGGCCATGTTGGTGCATTTTCCATTTAGGCTGAGAATTTTATTATAGTTCCACCTTTTTTCTCCCCCCCACTCCCCGCACCCAAGCAGAAAACTTTATTGAGATTCTGACTGGGATTGCGCATTACAGCTATCTTATTAGTATGCTCTGGATGCCGTAACAAAATACTATAGGTGGCAAAACAGCAGGCTTTTATCTTCTCTTGGTTCTGGAAGCCAGAGGTTTGTAATCACAGTGCCAGCAAATTCACTTTCTGCTAAGGACTCTCTCCCCCATTTGCTGACTGCTGTGTTCTCGGGTGCATGGCTTTGCCTACGTGATCACAGACAGCAAGACCTAGAGCAAGCAAGAGCCCCCTCTCTCTGGTGTCCCTTCCTTCAAGGACACACTAATCCTGTCCGATCAGGGCCCCAGCCTTATGGCCTCATTTAACCTTCATTTCTTATTCCTAATGCTAGCACACTGGGGATTAGGATTTCAATGTAGGAATTTGGGGGAGACACAAAGATGCAGTCCATAACAGCTATTATTTTAGGTCTCGTGTGACATCCTTCAATAAAACCGTATCATTTTTCAGATCCTTTGCCTTTCATATTAAATACACTCCTGGTGGGAATGTAAAATAGTGCAGCCAGTATGGAAAACAGTCTGGCAGTTCTTCAAAAAAGTTACACATAAAGAGTTATCTTTTTTTTTTTTTAAGTCTATTTATTTTTAAGAGAGAGCGTGGGCAAGCAGGGGAGGGGCAAAGAAAGAATCCCAGGTAGGCTCTGCACTGTCAGCATGGAGCCCAGTACGGGGCTCAGACTCAATGAACCATGAGATCATGACCTGAGCCGAAATCAAGAGTCAGACACTTAACCGAAACCGACTGAGCCACCCAGGCACCCCAAGAGTTACCATTTGACTCCACTCCTACGTATATACTCAGGAAGAGTGAAAACATGTACATCCAAAATAGCCATAGTAGCCAAAAAGCAGAAACAAACAAATGTCCATCAAGTGAAGTGTCCAAAATAGGCGGATCTATTAAGACAAAGTAGATGGGGGCACATGGGTGGCTTAGTCAGTTTAGCGTCCAACTTCAGCTCAGGTCATGATCTCACGGTTTGTGGGTTTGAGCCCCACATCGGGGTCACTGCTGTCAGCGCAGCCTGCTTCAGATCCTCTATCCCCGCATCTCTGCCCCTCTCCCGCTCATGCTTTCTCTCAAAAATAAATATATTTAAAAAAAAAAAAATGTAGGGGCACCTTGGTGGCTCAGTCGGTTGGGCATCCGACTTCGGCTCAGGTCATGACCTCGTGGTTCACGGGTTCGAGCCCCGCGTCGGATTCTGTGCTGACAGCTCAGAGCCTAGAGTCTGCTTTGTGGATTCTGTCTCCCTCTCTCTCTGCCCCTGCCCAGCTCATACTCTGTCTGTCTGTCTGTCTCTCTCTCTCTCAAAAATAAATAAAACATTAAAAAATAAAAATTAAAAAAATGTAGATGAGTGGTTGCCAAGGCTTAGGGGTGTCTGATGGGGATGGGGAATGACTGCTAATGAGTGTAGGGTTTCCTTATGGGGTGAAGAAAATGTTCTGGAATTAGTGGTGATGGTTGCCCAACTTTGTGAATACACTAAAAAACCACTGAATTGTACGCTCTGTATACCTCGGTAGACCTTTTACTTTTTTTAATGTGAATTCTTGGGGGTTTTTACTTTTATAGCTATTGTGAATAGTATAATTTTCCCTAGAAAACTTTGTTTTTAATTTTTTTCCGTGTTGATTTTTGAGAGAGAGTGTGAGTGGGGGAGGGACAGAGAGAGAGGAAGACAGAATCCAAAGCCAGCACCACACTATCAGCTCAGAGCCCGACAGGGGGCTCAAAACCACGAACTGTGAGATCATGACCTGAGCAGAAGTCAGACGCTCGACTGACTGAGCCACCCAGGCCCTCATTCCCTAGACAACTTTTAGCAACTAGAAACATTGCTTGCTTCATCTCCATATCCTAGAACAGTTGCTGGCACATAGGTGTTCAGTGTTTAAGTGACAGATTGTTTTCCTACACCAGGAAGTAGAAAACTGCTCCTCACTGGATACTTGTTAATTCAGCAGAAAGTCACACTAAACTGATCACAGTCCATCTGCTGTGACCTCACAACCACAGTTGATGATACAATTAATCCATAGCTGGTTTCTGAGCACGCAGCACTTAGAGACAAAAACCCTCTTAACTTTGGAAGAAAAAGAAAATAGACTGTAAGTCCAGAAAAATGAATGTCAGATAGGGGCCTAGTGGAATGTTTGGGGACTGAGAGGGCAGCCAGCACTCCAGCCCCAGCCCCTTCCTGCATTGTGGAAGGGCTAAGAGCTGCCAGGATCCAGCCCATGCTGAAGTCTGACTTCTGAAGTGTTGGCAATGATACGATACGGACCACTCAAAGCATCTGTGAGCTGGCTGTGGTCCCCAAGCCACCAGATTTCGATTATGATGGAGAGCATGAGTCAGCTCTGTCCTGAGTGCTCAGTGTCGATTGCTGCCCTTCCTGCTGAATTTCTCTCTTCACCTTGTCCCAGAGTTATTGCAAAACCTGTCTTCCCCCAGTTTGGGCCTAGAGGGTTAAATGCCTTCCACCAGAGCCCTCCGTTCACTGCCAGGTCTTCCCACTGTGCCCAGTGGAAGAGGGCCAGAGCTGAGCTCAGAAACTCCCCATACCCTGAGTAACAGGCCTTTCTCTCTCTCCCTGCCCAGGAAACAGAGGTGGAGCTGTACAACGAATTCCCCGAACCCATCAAACTGGACAAGAACGACCGGGCCAAGGCCTCGGCGGAAAGCTGCAGTTGCTGAAGGGGCAGTGAGAGCAGAGCACAGAGTCCTTCACAAACAAAGAACACACTTAGGCCTTCCAACACAAGCCCCCTCTCCTCTTCCAAACAAAACATAAAGTCATCTCTCAAATCCAGCTGCCAAAAGAAACCCCAACAAACATACTCACCCTTACACACACACACACACACACACACACACACTCACACACACACACCCCTATACCTACACCTGACACAAGCAGACAGACTCCAGCCCAGGCCTGTGATGACTCCATCGGGGTCTGCCCACCCACCACATCAGCCCTCGTATGGCAGCCAGGACAGGCAAGCTGTAGAAATCGTTCTGGTGTGGAGTCGGCATCGGAAGCTTATTCTTTTTGTCCACTGGGGAGAGAGAACTGTTTACAGTTAATCTGTGTCTAATTAGTTATCTGATTTTTTTAACGGTCTTGTGGTCTTTTTACCCCCACCCCCACCCCTCCCTCCTGTGAAGGCTACCACTTGGGAAGGCTGGTGCCCCATGCTTCATTACAGGCTCACACCCAGTCTGATAAGGCTGAGTTTTGTATGTATCTGTTAATGCTTGTTACTTTTAACTAATCAGATCTTTTTACAGTATCCATTTATTATGTAATGCTTCTTAGAAAAGAATCTTATAGTACATGTTAATATATGCAACCAATTAAAAATGTATAAATTAGTGTAAGAAATTCTTGGATTATGTGTTTAAGTCCTGTAATGCAGGCGTGTAAGATGGAGGGTTGAACCCTGTCTGGATTGCAGAGTGTTAGCAACTCAGAATTCAGAAATCCAGCTAGAGGCAGTATTCTGTACAGTAGACACAAGAATTATGTACGCCTTTTATCAAAGACTTAAGAGCCAAAAAGCTTTTCATCTCTCCAGGGGGAAAACTGTCTAGTTCCCTTCTGTGTCTAAATTTTCCAAAAGGTTGATTTGCATAATACAGTGGTGCGTGCAATGGATAAATGGTTGTTTCAGAAATTAAAATTCTCATTTTTCCTCCCCTCCCCACTTCCACACTTCGATCCCCTATAGATCAGCATCCTACTGATAAGAGGGAAAGGAAAATCCTAACAGATCTGTCCTAGTGATTTTACCTTTGTTCTAGAAGGCGCTCCTTTCAGGGTTGTGGTATCCTTAGGTTAGCAAACCTTTTTCTCCTTTTCCCCACCGACTCCCAGTCTTGCCCATTATTAATTAACCTGTTTCTTTGGTATGGAACCCTGGCAGTTCTGCCCCCTCCCTAGGATCTGCCCCTGCATTGTAGCTTGCTTAACGGAGCACTTCCCCCTTTTCCAAAGGTCTACATTCTAGGGTGTGGGCCAAGTTCTTCTGTAAAGAGATGAACGTGATGCCAATAAAATGTAACAAGAACAAAGATCATCTGCCTTTGCCCTGTCTTTTTTCCTTCTTCTAGACCCTTGGCTCGGTAGAGACCATGTTAGCTAATCATAGCCAGTGCTTTAGCAAGCTAAAGAGCCCTCCATAACTGGGCTCATGTGGTGCTCTGAGGCAGAAAGACCTTGTCACATCCAGCTGTGCAGTACCTATCCCTAGTTTTGGGTTTGTTGTTTTTTTTTTTAAATCACAGTGATGGGGCCTGGGGACTCTGAATGGAGAAGAAGTTGTCCCTTTAGAGGAGCAGCTACCAAGTGTTGGTTGCCTGTGGACCATGCACAGCCTGTGGGTATGACTATAACTTAGCCTTTGTGTTCTTTTTGTTCTGTGTTGTGGTTGGCATAGTTGCTGATACTTAGATACCACATAGTTCTGGATTTCTGATTTTTCGCAGGAGAGGAAGATGGGGGGCAGCAGGGGCCCCGTGTTCAACATTCTAGGTCACCAGCTGGAACTGAATAGATGCCACGTCAGAGGGTTGGCGTAGGTTTTGCTTCTAGAAGTGCCCCCATTGACTAAGCTCTTGGATTCTCCTTTGCTACACGTTTCTACATTCCCACGTCTCAGGCTCCTCATTTGGTTCCTTCCCTCGCGCCTGCTGTTGGCTCCATTTGTGTGTTACAGATAGCATTCTCAGAAGCGCACAGTTACAACTCTACCTTGGCTGGTGCCGCGTGGCCTAGATCTTCTCTGGTTATGGACCCTGGGTGATGCACTCCTCTACAGACCAGGCTCCTGTTCAGCGATCTTGTTCTCTGGTCCTAACCTTAAATGTGACGTGGAGATTCACCTTGACCTCTCATCGCAACCATTATTCTAAGATGGATAATCATCCTGGCCGTTTACAGAAAGAAGGAATGGCTGACACTGAACTCTGCGCTAGTACAGTATCTTTTTTCGTATTCCCACGTAGATTCCCCATAAGCATGTGCTTTTGAGCCAAACAGGTCGATTTGCTTCAACAAGCGGTAAGGATTTATTTTGAGGAGGATGTGCGGGATGGAGTTTGTTTTCATTGATACTTAGGATTCTCTTCAGTAACACTCCTCGGGTTCATTTGAATGTGCTCTGCCTCCCGGTAAGAACGTGAATGGAGACGGATGCTGTTGCTGTGCTCACGCTCATCTCCTTTTGCTCTGACAGGGAGATGTTACTTTTGAGAAGAATGGGAATGCGTTTGTTGCGCTAACACAGATTTGTTTAAGTAGTATGCCTTAGTTGGACCCAAAGTCACTGTGTGTCACAGTGTGAGTGTGGATTGCTGGGTTTACTGGTGGTTTGCTCCAACAACCTATAAGGAGTCCCAGGCCGATTTTGTTGCATTGACAGGAATTCTTATCCCAACTCCTCTTCAGGTTGAACCTAATTCCTCCCACTTCTCATTTAAAATATGCCTTTGAGATGAATGTGTGTTGCATTGCTTATGTTCGTGTTAGTTGATACTAACTAGGTAATGAGGTTTTGCCTTTAGGAAGAATGCCTGAGACCGAGCTCATTTGAACTAATAATGATGCTTCTCAATAGCACTAATTAGATTCGTGCTAATTCACTCTACCTCCCAGTAAGAATGTGCCAAAGAGATGAATGCATGGAGCGCACTTCTTGTGTCCATCTTGGTTTAGACTGACTTGCAGTTAGGAGTTACATAAATCAAATGAATCAGACTGAGTGTGCTTACACTAATTAGACTCCTCTTAATTGGCTCAGACTCTCAGACCTGGCTCTTGACGTGAATTTATATTGCTGAGTTTTCCTTCATTTGTTTCACTAATCCTGACCCAGACCCTGATGCTCAGCCAGACATACTCTCAAGACCCATGATTTGGGGGCGCCTGGGTGGCTCAGTTGGTTAAGTGTCTGACTTCAGCTCAGGTCATAATCTCAAGGTTCATGGGTTTGAGCCCCACGTCAGGCTCTGTGCTGACAGCTCAGAGACTCGAGCCTGCTTCGGATTCTGTGTGTCTCCTCTCCCTGTCCCCCCCCCCCCCCACCTCTCCCTTGCTTGTACACACACACTCTCTCTCTCTCTCAAAAATAAACTAAAAAATAAATAAATAAACAGGGGTGCCTGGGTGGCTCAGTCAGTTTAGCATCCAACTTTGGCTCAGGTCATGATCTCGTGGTTTGTGAGTTCGAGCTTCATATCGGGCTCTGTGCTGACAGCTCAGAGCCTGGAGCCTGCTTTGGATTCTGTGTCTCTGTCTCTCTCTGCCCCTCCCCCACTGTGTTCAGTCTCTATCAAAAATAAATAAAATGTAAAAAAATAAAAAATAAAGACCCATGATTTTGCCCCCAGTCTGATCTTGAACATGAACTTGATGCTGAACCTCTTAACCTTCACTATGACATTGATGATCTTCCTGGCTTTGAAATGACCTTGAAACTCATTCTGACCATGTTTCACCCTTTGAACCTGACCTGATACTGCCCTGATTCTGACCATGTCTCATCCTGATTATAAGTTGACTCCGTTCTTTACCTCAAACTGGACCTTTTCTGTGAACCCAACCTTGACCCGCCCTGGCTATAAAGTGATCTTGGACTTGGTTTTATGCTAGAATCTTCCCTCGATCCTAACCCTGATCCAGTCTCTCACCCTTTGGATATCATGTTTCTCTTGAATTACCTTCATTTTGAGCTTGACCCTAAACATCACATTTAATATTCATTACAACTTTGGAATGAACTTGAACTTCAATTTTTTTTTTTCAACGTTTATTTATTTTTGGGACAGAGAGAGACAGAGCATGAACGGGGAGGGGCAGAGAGAGAGGGAGACACAATTGGAAACAGGCTCCAGGCTCTGAGCCATCAGCCCAGAGCCCGACGCGGGGCTCGAACTCCCAGACCGCGAGATCGTGACCTGGCTGAAGTCGGACGCTTAACCGACTGCGCCACCCAGGCGCCCCATGGAATGAACTTGAACTTCAAAATTGACCTTCAGCCTGATGCTAGCATGCTAATTAACCAAGATCAATGCTGAACTTACCCTTGAATTTAATCATGAAATGACCATGAAGTTAACCCTTGTCCCAGCCCTGATCATCCTCCATCTCACAGAGTCCTTGGTTTTAACCAAGAACCACTTGATCCAGACCTTGTCCTTCTTACACTAATGATCCTGACTATGATCCCCTTGACATGACCTTGGGTTAACTTTAAAATTAACCTGGCATCTCACCCTGATCCACTAATGTTCTGACTATAGCTCACCCTTTGAACTTGACCTTGATCTTCAACCTGTACACTGATAATCATCCTGACTTTAACTCTCCCTGAAATTGGAATTACTACGAATTTGACCTTGAATTTGAAAGTGGTCCTGAACCAGGCCCTAATTCTAACCCTTGTTTTCATCCTAACCATCATCCTTACCATATTTTGCTCTCAGTTTTAACTTGTCCTTGAAACTGACCTAACTTAGGACACAGAACCAAATGCTGACACTGATGCCTTCAACCTAAATCTGAAACATCCTGATTATTGTCCTGGCCATCTCATGTCCTAAGTTTATATTTGACCTTGATTCTGTCACTGATGATATCCCTGATTTTGAGCTGCCATGAACTTAAAATGTCTTTGACCCTGGCCCTTATCCTTCACTTTATTCAGACCTTTCAACAGACTCTTAACTCTGATGCAAACCACCACCCTGACCATATCTTACCCCAAATTTGTACTTGATCTTGAAATGACCCTAATTAATTCTTAGTATTCTTTTTTTTTTTTAAGTTTGTTTGTTTGTTTGTTTGTTTTTGGTAATCTCTACACCCATCATGGGGTTCAAGCTCATTAGTCCAAGGTCAAGAGTCTGGACACTTTTCTGACTGAGCAAGTCAGGTGCCCATTTGAGACTCTTGTCCTGACACCAAAACGTTCTGTATTGTGAGACACCCTGGCCTTGAGGTGAATGTGAGTTTGAATTTTTCCTTGAATCTGACTCTGGTTCTGACCCTGATCATCATGACTATATCTTGCTTTCATTTTGAACCTGACCTTGACCCTGCTCTAGATTCTCACTTTGATATTGACAGTCATTCTAACCTTTCTCAACTTGACCTTGAAATAACATTACCTGCCACTGTATTAACTGACCCACGTAACCTTGAACCTTACATCGTAACCATCCTTTGGACACAGGCCATGATCCATACCCTGTCTTGAAATAATTGATAATTCTCCTTAACACTGACCCTGATCTTTGTCCTCTTACCTTCATCATGACAAATCATGATCTGACCTAACACTGACCCTGATCTTTGTCCTCTTACCTTCATCATGACAAATCATGATCTGACCTACCACACCATGAACTTTATCCTGAAGCCAACTCTGAACCTGACTATGATGTGCCCTCCTAGAGTCCTTTTCCCATTTCCCAAACTATTTTCACCTCCCAGATCCCATTGTGTTCTTTGGCTCTTCTCTTGGATATGTCCTGTATTAGTTTGCTAGGACTACTGTTACAAATATGCAGAGTCTGGGTGACTTAAACAAAAGAATGTTATTTTCTTGCAAGTTTGGAGGATAGAAGTTTGAGATTGAAGTGTCAGCAGAATTGGTTCTTTCTGGGGGCCCTCTCCTTGGCCTGGCCTATAGGTGGGTGTCTTCTCCCTGTTTCTTCACATTGTCTTCCCTCTGTGTGTGTCTGTGTCCTAATGTCTCTTTACGAGGACACCAGTCATACTGATACTGGGTTAGGGCCCATGCATACGACCTCATTTCAACTTAATTACCTCTTGAAAGAATGTGTCCTCACATTCTGAGGTACTGGGGGTTAGGATTGCAACATGTGAATTTGGGAGGGGACACAATTCAGCCCTTAACATATGCTATCTACATGTGTTAGCTCCCTCGTCTCTCGTTACCTTTTAACATATAACTTTCATTTTTTTAAGCTTATTTTGAGAGAGAGAGAGAGAGAGAGAGAGAGAGAGAGAGAGAGAGAGAGAGAGAATCCCAAGCAGGCTCTGTGCTGTCAGCACCAGCGTGACGTGGGTCTCAATCCCACAAACAATGAGATCATGATCTGAGCTGAAATTAAGAGACAGATGCTTAACTGATTGAGTCACCAGGTGCCCCAACTTTTCTTTTATTTTTTTTTTTTATGTTTATTTTTGAGGGCAAGAACGAGAGTGCGGGAGCTGGAGAGAGACGGGGAGGTGGTGGGGAAGACAGAGGATCCAAAGAGGGCTCTGTACTGACAGCAGAAAGCCCAATTCGGGGCTCAAGCTCAAACCATGAGATCATGACCTGAGCTGAAGTCACCTTTCATTGCTTAAAACTGGCTTCATGCCAGGTTTCCTCTTTCCTGACTTAAAATTTTCCCCTTTCTTTAAAACCTTGAAAAGTGAGGGGCTCCTGGGTGGCTCAGTCGGTTGAATGTCCAACTTTGGTTCAGGGCATGAGCTTGCTGTTTGTGAGTTCAAGCCTCGCGTTGGGCTGTCACCACAGAGCCTACTTCATATCCTTGGTCTCCTCTCTGCCCCTCCTTTGTTTGTGCTCTCCCTCTCAAAAATAAACAAACGTTAAAAAAAAAAAAAAGAAAACCTTGTAAGGTACAAACTACCCTATGTAAAGAGGAAAAAAAACAAGTTGAAGAGAAAACAGCTTGCGTAAAGTTGGCTGGCAGAAGGTTCCTTTCTCTCAAGCTTAGCTGTGTATTAGAATCAGCTGGAGGCCTGGGCCCCATCCGATTCACTGAACTTGACAGTGCTGGGGTATCCCAAGTAGCTTTTTTAAGATTTTATTTTTAAGCTCTACACCCATCATGGGGCCTGAACCAAAACCCCAGTATCAAGAGTTGTGTGCTCTACTAACTGAGCCAGCCAGGCGTCCCTTTTAAAACTTTTCCAGAAGGGGAAACCAGTCTGGTTCCATTAGTTGAACTTCTGACTCATGGCTCAGGTCATGATCCCAGGGTTGTGGGATCAAGCCATTTGTTGGGCTCCTCGATGAACGTGGAGCCTGCATAAGATTCCCTCTCCCCCTCCCCCTCCCTCTCCCTCTCCCCCTCCCCCTCCTCCTCTGTGTGTGTGTGTGTGTGTGTGTGTGTGTGTGTGTATACACCCCTCTGCTCCTCTCCCCCACTTGTGCCTGCTCGCTCACTTGCTCGCTTACTCTCTCTCCAGTAAATTAAAGAAAAAAAAAAAAAAGACAATGGAAAACAAAATACCTCCTCAGGTGATTCTAACGTGCAGCCAGAGTTGAAGTGGTATAAAAATAATACCCTAAAGTATTTTGAGCTACAACTAATGTGTAAGGCCCACAGAGAGAAGAGGATTTAGCCTTAAAAAAAAAAAATTTAAAGATATCAAATGCGTGCTCTAGCCAGCCCCTCTCCCCACCACTAAGCTTGCAGTCCTGCCCATTGATTGCCTCCCACAGGAAGGTCAGTCTCACAAGCCATGAGATCACAACCTGAGCCAAGATTAAAAGTTGGACGCTTTAACCAAGTGAGCCACTCAGGCGCCCCCTGCCTGTTAACTTTTGATTCCACTTTCCCTACATGCATCCAACCAATATATATATATTTTTAATGTTTATTTTTGACAGAGAGAGAGACCGAGCATGAGCAGGGGAGGGGCAGAGGAGGAGACACAGAATCCAAGGCAGGCTCCAGGCTCTGAGCTGTCAGCACAAAGCCTGACGCGGGGCTTGAACCCACGAACTGTGAGATCATGACCTGAGCTGAAGTTGGACGCTAAACTGACTGAGCCACCCGGATTCCCCATCCAACCAATATTTTTAAACTGGAAGATAGCACACAATATCCAGTTTTCTAGCTGCTCTTGAAGTAGAGGAAAGGGGTGCCTGCCTGGCTCAGTTGATAGAGCATCCAACCTTGACTTTGGGGGTGTGAGTAAAAGCCCCATGTTGAGTTGTAGAAATTACTTTAAAAGAATTTGGGGCAGGGAAAGTGGGTGATGGGCATTAAGGAGGGCACTTGGGATGAGCACTGGGTGTTGTATGTAAGCCAATTTGACAATAAATTATATTTTAAAAAGAAGAATTTGGGGCACCTGGGTGGCTCAGTCAGTTAAGCATCCAACTTCGGCTCAGGTCATAATCTCACAATTCTCAAGTTCAAGCCCTGCATCGGGCTCTCTGCTATCAACACAGAGCCCACTTCGGATCCTCTTGTCCCCGTCTCTCTCTGCTCCTCACCCGATTACACTCTCTCTCCAATTTTTAATTTATATTCAACAATTAAATATATATATATATATATATATATATATATATATATATATATATATTTAATTGGAAGAGGAGCACCTGGCTGGTGCAGTTGGTTAAGCGCCTGACTCCTGATTTCGGCTCAGGTCTTGATTCATGAGATCAAGCCTCAATTCTTGAGATCAGGCGTTGAGTTGGGCTCTGCACTGACAGTGCGAGGCCTGCTTGAGATTCATTCTGTCTCTTTCTCACCCTCCCTCCTTCCCCTGCTTGCATTCTCTCTCAAAATGTATAAACATTTTTTTTAATGGGCAGAAAATGCAATACTGTGATCTCATTCCTGAATACCTCAGAATGATCATTAATTGAGGACCCACCTCAGTTAAAACTTGCATGCACTGCTCATATGTTGTAAAAAAAAATGCCTTTTGCAAGTGCTGGCTGAGAAATCTGAGTGGAATACACGTGCATCAGGAGACCTGGTTATGGGTGTGAGGCGCTGGCGGGACTTCTTTGCCAAGTGGGCTTAGCCCGTCCCGCTCTACCGGCTTTCCATGGCCTTCGTTTCCTGAACCAGCTAGAAAATCCTGGCCGTCTGAAAGATAACCTGAGCACCAGCATGGTGCACCCTGTTCCTCTCTCCTTCCAGGAGAGGAGCACTGTGCCCTCACAGTACCTTTCCTGGCCCCCTTTCCTCTGGCAGAAATCCCACCTCCGCACTGCAAGGCTGAAGATGCCCCCTTCTGCTGGGGCGCATGTAATTTTCCTGGAATTACACGAAGGGAGCCAGTGCTGGAACTTTGTCAGCCACTTAGGCCATAGTCTGGTTCATGGGTGGATTATTACTGCCTAGTCTAGACCAGGTAGGAGAAAGGGTAAAGGCCGTGATAAATTTCTAGCCTGAGGGGAGGAAAAAGCTACCTTGGCCTACTGAACTAAAGTGGTGGATTCAGTAGTTGGGTTCGCATCTGTGTATGTTGCTTCTGCTTTGAGAGACTTGCATGGCTGTCAGTTCAGAAAAATACTCTGGCTCTGGCTCTAGTCATTTTTCCACCCCTAGCAAGCACTGTTTGGGGGTTGTTTAGGAGTTGTGGAAGGACAGGGAAACGTCTTGCTGTCTTTTCATTCCTTGCCATGGGATCGGATCCTCCAACTCTGACATCACTTCAGGTTATCCTGAAGAGCACCAAATTAAAAGGATTATACACCAGGGCCAAGTGATATTTATTCTTAGAATGCAAGGGTGATTCAGCATGAAGATCTATCAATGTAATCCACATTTATAGAAGGAAGGAAAAAATCCAACATGATCCTCAATTGATGCAGAAGAAACACTGAAAAGTATTCAACAAGAATTGAATATGGGGAAAATAGTTACACATCATATTCTCATAAGGAGTATTAACCCCCTTGGATATATATCCAAGATACAGAAAGGGTTATAACTCAATAACAAAAAAAAAAAAAAAATCCAATTAAAAAATGGGCAGAGGAGCTGAATAGACATTTTCCCAAAGATAGATAGCTAACAGGTATATGAAAGGGTGCTCGACATCACTTATCATCAGGGAAATGTAAGTCAAAACCACAATGAGATCCCACCTGTGACAATGGCTAAAATGAAAAAAGTGTGGCAAGGATGTGGAGGAAAAGGAACCCTCGTGCGCTGCCGGTGGGAATGCAAACTGGTACAGCCGCTCTGGAAAACAGTATGGGGGTTCCTCAAAAAACTAAATCCAAAGGAAATGAAAATACTAGCTCGAAAGATCCCTGCACCCAATGCTCACTGCAGCATTATTTATAGTAGCCAAGACATGGAAGCCACAGAAGCGTCCATCAATCAGTGAATGGATAAGGATGTGAGCGTCTATCAATCAGTGAATGGATAAGGATGTGTGTGGGGGTGTGTGTGTGTGTATATATATTCAGAGCCACAAAAAGGGAAATTTTGCCATTTGTAACAACATGGATAGACCTTGAAGGTATGCTGAGTGAAGTAAGTCTGAGAAAGACGGAATACCCTATGATCTCACATGTGGAATCTAAAAAAGCAAAAAACCAAACTCATACAGAAAGCAGATTGGTGGTTGCCAGAGACAGGGAGTGGGAGGTGGGTGAAATCAGTGAAAACGGTCAGAAGTACATACCTCCGTTACAAAGTACGGAGTACAAAGCCCATCATGTAGTTAATGTACAGTATGGTGACTAGAATTAATACTGTGTTACATGTCTGAAAGTTGCTAAGAGTAACTCTTAAAAGTTTTCATCAGAAGAAAAAAAAAATTGTAATAGTGTTGATGGATGTTAACTACATTTGCTGTGATCATTTTACCATATACACAAATAACCAAACCATTATGTTGTACGCCTAAAATTGATACCATGTTGTATCTCGAAAAAATTCAACATCTTTTCATTATTAAAACACTGAAAACAATAGAAGGAAGTTTTTTGACATAACAAAGGCCATACTATGGCAAAAGCCATTTACCTAAAATCAGGAGCAAGACAAAGATGCCCACTTTCTATTCAACATAGTGCTGGAAATTCTATGCAGAACAATTAGGCAAGAAAAAAGAAAAGACTTCCTAATTGGAAAGGAAGAAATAAAATAGCCCTGGTCACAGGTGACACAGTCATGTACATAGAAAACCCTTGGGGCGCCTGGGTGGCGCAGTCGGTTAAGCGTCCGACTTCAACTCAGGTCACGATCTCGCAGTCCGTGAGTTCGAGCCCCGCGTCGGGCTCTGGGCTGATGGCTCGGATCCTGGAGCCTGTTTCCGATTCTGTGTCTCCCTCTCTCTCTGCCCCTCCCCCGTTCATGCTCTGTCTCTCTCTGTCTCAAAAATAAATGAACGTTAAAAAAAAAAGAAAGAAAACCCTAAAGGATACACACACACACACACACACACACACACACACATATACACAACATTAGAGGTAATAAACTAAGTAACATTGCAAAATGCAAAATCAATACACAAAAATCAGTTGCATTTCTATACACTGAAAACAATTCAAAGTAAATTAAGAAAAAATCATGGGGCCCCTGGGTGGCTCCGTCAGTTGAGCATCTGACTTTGGCTCAGGTCATGATCTCTGTCCACGAGTTCAAGCCCCGCTTCAGGCTCTGTGCTGACAGCTCAGAGCCTGGAGCCTGCCTTGGATTCTGTGTCTCCTCTCTCTGCTCCTCCCCCACTCATGCTCTGTCTCGCTCTCTGTCAAAAATAAACATTAAGAAAAATAAAATAATTTCATTTACAACAGTACCAGAAAGAATATTTTTAAGTTATAAAATACCACTTTTTAAAATTTTTATTTTTTTATTTTTTAATTTACATCCAAGTTAGCATATAGAGCAATAATGGTTTGGGGAGTAGATTCCAGTGATTCATCCCCTATGTATAACACCCAGTGCTCATCCCAACAAGTGTCCTCCTTAATGCCCCTTACCCATTTAAGCCCATAACCCCTCCAGTAACCCTCAGTTTGTTCTCTGTATTTAAGAGTCATGTTTTGTCCCCCTCCTTGTTTTTATATTACTTTTGCTTCCTTTCCCTTATGTTCAAATGTTTTGTATCTTATATTCCACATATGAGTGAAATCATAGGATATTTGTCTTTCTCTAATTTCATTTAGCATAATATCCTCCAGTTCCATCCACATAGTTGCAAATGGCAAGATTTCATTCTTTTGATTGCCGAGTAATACTCCATTGTATATATATACCACGTCTTCTTTATCCATTCATCCATCGATGGACATTTGGGCTCTTTCCATACTTTGGCTATTGTCGATAGAGCTGCTATAAACATTGGGGTGCACGTGCCCCTTCAAAACAGCACACCTCTATTCCTTGGATAAATACCTAGTAGTGCAATTGCTGGGTCATAGAGTAGTTCTATTTTTAGTTTTTTCAGAAACCTCCATACTGTTTTCCAGAGTGGCTGCACCAGTTTGCATTCCCACCAGCAGTGCAGAAGGGATCCTCTCTCTCCGCATCCTCGCCAACATCTGTTGTTGCCTGAGTTGTTCATGTTAGCCATTCTGACAGGTGTGAGGTGGTCTCTCATTGTGGTTTTGATTTGAATTTCCCTGATGATGAGAGATGTTGAGCATTTTTTCATGTGCCGGTTGGCCATCTGGATGTCTTCTTTGGAGACGTGTCTATTCCTGTCTTTTGCCTATTTCTTCACTGGATTGTTTTTTGGGTGTTGAGTTTGATAAGTTCTTTCAGATTTTGGATACTAATCCTTTATCTGATGTGTTGTTTGAAAATATCTTCTTGCATTCCGTTGGTTGCCTTTTAGTTTTGCTGATTGTTTCCTTCGCTGTGCAGAAGCTTTTTATCTTGATGAGGTCCCAATACTTCACTTTCGCTTTTGTTTCCCTTTCCTCAAGAGATGTGTTGAGTAAGAAGTTGCTGCGGCTGAGGTCAAAGAGATTTTTGCCTGCTTTCTTCTCGAGGATTTTGATGGCTTCCTGTCTTTCATCCATTTTGAGTTTATTTTCGTGTGTGGTGTAAGAAAGTGGTTCAGGTTCATTTTTCTGCATGTCGCTGTCCAGTTTTCCCAGCACTACTTGCTGAAGAGACTGTCTTGATTCCATTGGATAGTCTTTCCTGCTTTGTCAAAGATTAGTTGGCCATACGCTTGTGGGTCCATTTCTGGGTTCTCTATTCTGTTCCATTGATCTGAGTGTCTGTTCTTGTGCCAGTACCATACTGTCTTGATAATTACAGCTTTGTTATACAGCCTGAATTCCGGGATTGTGATGCCTCCAGCTTTGGTTTTCTTTTTCAGGGTTGCTTTGGCTATTTGGGGTCTTGCCTGGTTCCATACAAATTTTAGGATTGTTTTAGCTCTGTGAAGAATGCTGGTATTATTTTGATAGGAATTTGCACTGAATACGTAGATTGCTTTGGGTAGTATCTACATTTAACAATATTTGTTCTTCTAATCCATGAGCATGGAATATTTTTCCATTTCTTGGTGTCGTCCTCAATTTCTTTCATAAGCTTTATTTTTCTTTTCTTTTTATTTTATTTTTGAGATAGAGAGAGTGCGAGCAGGGAAGGGACAGAGAGAGGGGGGAGATGCAGAATCCGAAGCAGGCTCCAGGCTCTGAGCTGTCAGCACAGAGCCCGATACGGGGCTTGAACCCACTAACCGGGAGATCCAGGCACCCCTGGATATT
The DNA here is from genome assembly GCF_016509475.1 of Prionailurus bengalensis. NCBI lineage: Eukaryota > Metazoa > Chordata > Mammalia > Carnivora > Felidae > Prionailurus > Prionailurus bengalensis. The sequence continues at coordinate 57,088,326 of NC_057348.1, read as the reverse complement.
AAGGCAACAGTACTACCCAAGATTATACAAATTTAATGCAGTCTTTATCAAAGTCTCATAATGTTTTTGCAGCAATAGAAAAACCTGTCCTTAAATTCATATGGAAGGGACGCCTGGGTGGCTCAGTCGGTTAAGCATCCGACTTCGGCTCAGATAACAATCTCACGGTCCGTGAGTTCGAGCCCCACATCGGGCTCTGTGCTGACAGCTCAGAGCCTGGAGCCTGCTTCGGAGTCTGTGTCTCCCTCTCTGTCTGCCCCTCCCCCGCTCATGCTCTGTCTCTGCTCTCTCAAAAATGAACATTAAAAAAAAAAATTCATATGGAAAATCATGGGACCTTGAAAATTAAAACAATCTTGAAAAAGAACAAAGTTGAAATTCTCACGCTTAACTTCCTGATTCAAAACTGAATACAAAACTACTGTTGGCAGGGGCACCTGGGTGGCTCGGTTGGTTAAGCAACCGACTTCAGCTAAGATCATGATCTCACAGTTCGAACCCCTCATGGGCTCTGTGTTGTCAGCTCAGAGCCTGGAGTCTGCACTTGATTCTGTGTCTTCCTTTCTGCCCTTCCCTGCTCTCATTGTCTCTCTCTCTCTCTCTCTCAAAAATAAACATTAAAATTTTTTTTTAGTTTCAGAGTATATAAAGAACTCCTACAACTCAGTAACAAAAAAATCAAAGGACTTGAAAAGACATTCTTCCCAAGAAGATATACAGATGGCCAATAAGCACATGAAAAAGATGCTCAGTGTCATTAGTCACTTGGGAATGCAAATCCAAACCACTTCACATTCATTAGTGTGGCTATTATACAAAGTGGAAAACAAGTGTTGAGAATAATGTGCAGACATTGGGGCCCTTGTGCATTGCTAGAGGGAATGTAAAATGGTGCAGCCGCTGTGGGAAATAGTTTGGTCATTCCTCAAAAAGTTAAATGTGGAATTACCATATGACCCAGCAATTCCACTCCTAGGTACACACCCCAAATAATGAAAGCTGGGACTCAGAGAGATACTCCTACATTGTGTTCACAGAAGCATTATTCACAATAGCCAAAGGGTTTGGGGCGCCTGGGTGGCTCAGTTGGTTAAGCGTCCAACTTCACTCAGGTCATGATCTCACAGTACGTGAGTTCGAGCCCCGCATCGGGCTCTGTGCTGACAGCTCGGAGCCTGGAGCCCGCTTCAGATTATGTGTCTCTCTCTCTGCCCTGCACCCGCTCTGTCTCTCTCTGTCTCTCAAACATAAATAAACATTAAAAAAAAAAATAGCCAAAGGGTGTAACAACCCAAGTGCCCATCAGCAGATTAATAGGTAAACAAAATGCAGTACATGTTCACACACACACGGAATACTATTCAGCCATAAATTCTGAGTCATGCTATCACATGGATGCACCTTGAAGGTGCTATGCAAAGTAAAATAAGTCTGACATAGAAGGTTAAGTAATGTATGATTCCACTTAGATGAAGTGCCTAGAATAGGAAAAATCCAAGACCCTGAATGTAGGATAGAAGTGGGGGCGGGGCAAGGGAGAGTTAATATTCGGTTGATACACTTTCTATTTGGGCTAATGGAAATAGTAACTATGGTTGCACAACATTGTGAATACACTCAATGCCACTGAACTCTGCTAAAAAAGGTTAAGATGATCAATTTTATGTTATGTACATTTTATTTTTAAAAGGAAACTATTGATGTAAAAAAGTCCAAGGCAATTAGTACCTAAAGTCTATGACCCTGAAAATAGGGCTTAGCCTCACAGAAACCCCAGCTCCCTTGTATAGATAGAGTGTGAGCTCCATGCAGTGTTGGGGAGGAGTTAAGGAGGGATGATTTCTTTGGCCATAATGCTTTGAGAGCCTGTGGACCATCTGCCACCTTTGCTGGTGGAAGGGGGTATAAGCAGGAGTGAAAAGAGAATTCCTTTGGGGCACGCTTCCCCCTGCTCTCCTGACCGGTGAAATGGTCCGGGAAAGTGTGGTGTCCCCCGCCCCCCAGATTTCCCTGTTATCCCAGCTTCAGATTGCTCTCCACTGTTGGGAGTGCTGCCATTCCAGAAACTGGGGTGCCCAGAAGTTTGTCCCTTTGACCATTAGGAGCCCCTGGAGCTCATCTCCTTAGGCTGGGCCACAGAGTTTGAGCTGCCAAGGCAGTATTTCACATGTTCCAAGACTGTCATTCTCCGCCTTGGTGATGCCCAAGACGGTCATTCTCCCCCCTACACTTGTGTGGAGGGCTAGAACTTTAAGATATTTCATGGGGTGCCTGGGTGGCTCAGGTGTTTAAGCATCTCATTTTTTTTTTTTTCTCTCTCTTTTTAATGTTTATTTTTGAGAGAGCGTGAGCTGGGGAGTAGCAGAGAGAGATGGAGACAGAATCTGAAGCAGGCTTCAGGCTCTGAGCTGTCAGCACAGAACCCAGTGCAGGGCTCGAACTCACGAACCGCAAGATCACTGCCTGAGCTGAAGTTGGATGCCAACCGACTGAGCCTCCCCGGTGCCCCTAAGCATCTGAGTTGATACCAGCTCAGGTGATGATCTCACAGTTCGCTCTCCCTCTCTGCCCCTTCCCTACTGCGTGAGCTTTCTCTCTCCCTCTCTCTCTCTCTGTCTCTCTCAAAATAAGCAAACAAACATTTTCAAAATAAAATATATCCTCATGTCGGGGCCCTACCGTCGGTGCTTTCAATTCAATTGGTATGAAAGAAAGCACTGTATTTTTTAAAGCTTACCAGGTGATTTGAGTGTGTAGCCAGGATTGAGAACCACACTTCTGGGAGCTGATAAGTCAGCCGAAGCTTTTGGCTCAAGGCCCCATACAAAACTAGGAAGGGAGCTGGGAGTCACTGTATTCTAGCATATACCCAAGGGTGCATATACCCAAGGGTCTAAACTGTGTAGGCTTTGGGGTCAATTCCCTTCCCAAGCCTGCCGATCATCGATCATAAGAATCGCCTTGCTAAAGGAGATTCCCACGCCCCTCCCTGAACCTATTGACCGACTCGTCAGGGAAGGAGTCTGGGAGTCTGCCTGTCAATAAGCGTCTGGGAGACCCGGCTCGCGGTGCCCAGAGAAGGCGCGCAGCGCAGGCACGCGCCGCCGCAGGACGGCCTTTCAGAGGCGGGCGCGGTGCAGCGTGCGGGTCTCCGTGGAGACGAGGGGCGGGGCTGGCCCGCGACGGCTGGGACGTCGGGGGCGGGGCGCGCGCCCAACGCCTAACGGCTGAGCCGAACCCAGTGGCCCGGGGCCGTGTCGCCGCTGCCATTCCAGCCCGCTCCCGCTCCGGGGACGGGCCTGGCCCGGCGGCTCGGACCTCTGGGGGCGGTGGGGCGGGTGGGGCGAGGGAGGGAAGGGCGCCTGCAGGCGGCGGCGAGACAGAAGCGCAGGGTCCCGCGCCGCCTCTTCGGCAAAGGCCGTCGAGGGCCTCGGGCCCCCGTGAAACGGAGGGGCGGAGGGGGGACTATTGCACCCCCGCTCTGGAGAGGCACCGACTGAGGCAATAGCTAGGCACCCACCACTGCTAACCCCCCCTAGAGTAGAGAAGGGCACGTCCGCTCGGGAGCCAGCACCAACAACTTGCCGGTGTGTCGCCGGAACCCTTTATCTTATGTCCCCCAAAGGTCTCCCCGTTGACCCTGACCTCGGCCGTCGCTTACCCGAACTACGCCACATCCTCCCGGTTCGTTTTCAACCCTGGCGTTGAAACCCTCCCGTTCCCTGGACACAAAGTTGCCCCAGGTGGGCCCGTTCTGCCTCCGGCTGGGGTGAACGGCCACCTCGCGGCAATCCTGACCTGAGATGGGGGGTTCCGGGAAAGATGCTGTCTTGGCCTTCACCCCCGCCCCCGCCCCCGCAGACACCTGGTGTAATACTTGGGACAGAAAAGACCAGGACAAATCTCTGTACCCCGGAGGGGCCCTTTTTTTTTCTTCATTTATTCAAACAAATATTTATTGAGCATCTATTGTGTGCCAGGTACAGAGGATTCCGTGATGCACAAGGCAGATAAACTGACTTTAGGGTGGGGCAGAGAAATGAGGATTAGAAACGCACAAACTCCCCAATAGTGAGACGTGCTATGACGAAAAAACGTCGGAAAGTGTGGAGGATGGGGGGGGGGAGTGGGTAACCCTACTTCAGATGGGGTGTTTAAGGAGGGTTTCCCGGAGAAGGTGACATTAACTTGAGTCACAAAAAGGGGCAATTTCCGTGAAAGTCTTCAAATTGAAGAGGGGAAACAGCACAAGGCACTGCAGTGGCCTGCGGCTTGGATGTCCAAGGCATGGACAGAAAAGCCAGCAATGAAGGGGAGCCAGGGTAGAAACAGGAGACCAGCAGGGGACAGGACCACATCTGGCCTTCCGGGCTGTGGGGAGACGTTTGGATTTTACTCCGAGTGTGATGGGAAGCTGTCCACGTGTTTCGGCAGGGGTGGGCAAGATCCCACGGGGGCTTTGGGGAAAACTTGGCCTCTGTGAAGATCTGGCAACAGGGAGACCCACTTTGAGGCTTTCTCAGTGTCTTGGGGCAGGGGGTGCAAGGCAGGCAGGTCCAGAATACAGTTTAGCGTCAGAGAGAGCTCAGTCCCTCTTCGTATTCTTCTCGAGGTCAAACACCCCCTTCAGCTGTTTCCAGTGAGGCATGGTTCTGGGGCCTGGGGCCGAGATGAACAGCCTTTATGGTTGTCTTTCACACCCAGACAAGGGTGGTGCACAGCCTGATGCCTGCCCTCATCCTGTGGCCCTGCTCTCCTGTCCCCACGCCCAGCCCACTGGACAGATGGGGCAAGGGCACTGGACTGGTAATTAGATTTGGAGTAGAATCCGCATGCCCCAAGTGAGTCCTGCCTCTTCTCTGGACCTCAGCTTCGTCATGTGAAATGGGGGGGGGGAGGGACAGGGCAGATGGGACAAGATGTGGGCTAAGAATCCTCCCATTCAATCCCTTGATGGTCTCAAAAGCATTATTCAAAGCCCACCTCTTTCAAGAAAGATTACCTGAGGAGGGGGGGAGAAAAGGAAGGGAGCATACTTTTTGAGAGCTACTGATGTCAGGCTCCAGATTACACGTTGGTTTGGTTGGGTATTTTTTCCCCCATCTTTAAATATATTTCTGAACCTGACTTAGGGCCAAAAGTTAGATTCGTTTCTAGATTCTCATCATTCGATGCTACACAAGACAGCCAAGGTCTTGGAGGCAGGCGGACAGATAGGAAGCAAGTAAAAGCTCACGCAGCTGGAGAAACCTCATGAAAAAAGGAATCAGGATGACAGGAAGGAGGGAGCCAGTGCGGATGGGGGTGGGGGGCGGGGGGGGGGCAGGCTAGCAGGACGCCTGGCGCCACAGCCAGCATGTCTGCAGGGGTGTGCCCGCCAGGAGAAGGAGCCCGCAGGGAGGGAGGGAGCACCGGCGGATAAAGTCGAAGAGGTCAGCGGGGCCTGGCGGAGTCGGGGTGGGGGGTGGGGCGCTGGAGGGTCCCAGCAGGACAGCCACAAGCTCTCTGGTTTGCCTTTTAAAAGCTCCTCTGGCTGCCTCGTAAGTGGAGGAAGCACTGGATTGAATTTGGCCGAGGAGGGGGGCCATGGCAGGGCCAGGTGTACGTATGGTGGTCGTCCAAGCGGGACGCCTGTGCCGCCAGCTACCCGGTGCAGCCGTAATGTCCCCACCCTTCAGGCCCCTCTCAGATAATGGCAATTAGGGAGCGGTCTGGTGTGAGGCCGCGCCTCATCACAGGAAGAAAGGGGCAGTTAACACGTTCTTGACTAGTAGAAAAGTTCAAGGTCCCCAAATGGGACAAGCAACGATGAAATAAAATTCTGTGAGCCTTGGAATTCTGTGAGCCTTGCAAAGGTCGCAGTAGGCTTTCCACTAGGGTTTTCAAAGGTGTCACAACTCTGTGGGGTCCCTGCCTGCTCTGCCAGGCAGCCCAGTGGGCTCAGTGCACAGATACTTCGAGTTGTGACCTATGTAAGGTCAGTGCTGGGACAGGAAGCCAGACCAGGCTTGAATCCCATCTCATTCATTCAACAAATATTTACTGAGGGCCTACTATGTGCCAGGCCCATGCAGCAGTTAGACAGGGCTCCTGCTCTAGTGGGAACAGGCAGGAGACAGGATAATCTCAGAAAGTGATAAGTGCTATAAAACAAAGTACATCAAGTGTCTGGGGGGAGGAGAAGGGAGGGGAGGCTACTTGCAATGGGGTAAACAGCAAATGCCTTGCCATCTTTTTCTGGCCGAATGTCATTGGGGCATTGCCCAACCTTTCTGAAGCCTCAGTTTCCTCATCTGGACAGTGGAGGGACATGCACCCGCCACCCCCTGGAAACAGTCGATATTCCGGGAAAGCGTGGTGCCCAGGCTCCCAGCTGCTGAGCACAGGGCTGCAGCCTCCTCTTTCCACCCAAACCCCCCACCCCACCTCTTTAGGGCTTTCAGTTCTTCCCCAGGAAGAAAGTGTCCACTAACTGAGGTTGTGACAAAGGGAGATAAAGCCAAGATTCCCTTGCCTGCACCTCAGCCAACAGGGATTGCGCTGCAGGGGTGGCCAAAGCAGGCCACTGGGGCTGGTGGTCCAGGGAGACACGGGCAGGTGGTTTCTGCCTGTCGGCTTTTGTCCTCATCTTCTGGATCCCCCTCCAGAATGGTTTCTCAATCCTGTCCTAGCTCCTTGGGCCTCAAACCGAAGTTCTGGGGAAGAGATGTCCCCCCAGCTCCCTCCCCCCCAACTCCACACTCCCGTCTAAGGAAACCAAGCCCTGCAGGGGCAGAGGCGAGGCCGCGGGTCCCGGAGCCCGAGCCAGGGCAGAGCTCCCTCTCGGAGCCTGTAAACTGACCCTTGGGTGGGGGGAAGAAGCCGGGCGGGGGGAGACCGGGAATGTACCCAGAAGCCCCCTGCCCCCCAAGGAAAGGGAATCCCCAGAAGGCTTTGGGCTGGGAGCTACCCTCTCCTTACTGGGCCTTTCCTCCCTAACGTTAACAATCCAGTTCCTCTCAGCTGCTCTCCTTGGTCCCCACCCAAGGGTGAGCCTGGGAGGGGACAGTTACTCAAGGGCGGAGCCTGGAGAAGCCTTTTTCTAGTTTCCACTGCTCACTCCCTCCTTCAAATCCTCACCCCTGGTCCAGGCTCTCTGAGCAGCCCACATGCAGGCCCTGTGACGCACACATGGGCGGGAGGGCTGGACAGAGACGGCAGTTCCAACCCTCAGGATCCCCGGGGCTGGGGATGCTGCTTGGGGGCAGAGGGAGGTGCAGTCAAGTGTAGGGTGAGCCCAGAGCAGCCAGGTGGGCGGCTGAGGCCACTGACAGGAATGAAGAATGGGACATGAACTTAGAAAAGCGGGCAGGAGGCAGACCACAGCCAGTCTCCGCCACAGCCCAGAAGAGAGGGCAGTGGGGGTGGCGGGGTGGGGGGACAGAGGCCCTGAGGAGTGATGGCAGCACCTGAGGTGGGGGCCCAAGGGAGGGCACGTGCACACCAGCTGGGGGTTACAAAACCTGAAAAGGAAGAA